>NC_090174.1:17401432-17758932 GCF_024679245.1 Pseudorasbora parva | reverse complement strand
TTTAAGGATGACCTTTAGATCTAATTCTTGGCCAAATAGTCTTTGATCTTGAACTTTCTATATATACTAATATATTCCTTCTCATGTTTCATCCCAAGTTCAAATATGACCTTTGGAAAAATGTTCTGCCCCTGAATTCCATGAACTTGAACTTTCTTTAGATATAAATAGATTCCTTCTGATGCTTCATCGGTGCTTTAAGGATGACCTTTTTAACTAATTTGTGGCCAAATAGTCTTTGAACTTGAATCGTCTATACAGACTTAGGACTTTCAGTTGTTTCATCAGTAGAGCAAGGATGACATTTTTTGCCAAAAAAAAAAAAAAAAAATTCTGACTCCGGATCCCATGAACTTGAACTTTCTATGTATACATATAGATTCCTTCTTCTGTTTCATCTTTAGTTCAAGAATGGCTTTTTGAGTACATTTTTGGAAAAAGAGTCTTTGAACTTTAAATATAAATTTACACGTATAGGCTTTCTGATTTTTTATCAGAAGTTCAAATATAACTTTTTGAACATGTTTTTCTGCCCCTAGATTCCATGAACCTGAACTTTCTATAAATATAAATAGATTCCTTCTGATGTTTTATTAGTTCTTCAAGGATGAACTTTTGAGTTTATTCTTGGCCTAATATGCTTTGAACTTGAACCTTCTATATATACTAATTTAATCCTTTTGATGTTTCATCCCAAGTTCAAATATGACTTTTGGAAAAAAATTCTGTCCCTGGATTCCATGAAATTGGATTTTCTATACATATAAGTAGATTACTTCTGATGCCTTATCAGTGCTTTAAGGATGACCTTTTGATTTTATTCTTGGCCAAATAGTCTTTGATCTTGAACTTTCTATATATACTAATATATACCTTTTGATGTTTCATCCCAAGTTCAAATATGACTTTTGGAGAAAAAAAAAATTGTCCCTGGATTCCATGAAATTGAATTTTCCAAAAGTCATATTTGAACTTGGGATGAAACATTAAAAGGAATATATTTGTATACATAGAAAGTTCAAGTTGAAAGACTATTTGGCCAAGAATAAGATCAAACGGTCATCCTTAAAGCACTGATAAAGCATCAGAAGGAATCTATTTATATGTATAGAAAATTCAATTTCATGGAATCCAGGGACAGACATTTTTCCAAAAGTCATTTTTGAACTTGGGATGAAGCATCAAAAGGAATATATTAGTATATATAGAAAGTTCAAATTGAAAGACTATTTGGCCAAGAATAAAATCAAAACGTCATCCTTAAAGCACTGATAAAGCATCAGAAGGAATCTATTTATTTCTATAGAAAGTTCAAGTTCATGGAATCAAGGGGCAGAACATTTTTCTATACATATAAATAGATTCCTTCTGATGCTTTATCAGTGCTTTAAGGATGACCTTTTGATTTTATTCTTGGCCAAATAGTCTTTCAATTTGAACTTTCTATATATACTAATATATTCCTTTTAATGTTTCATCCCAAGTTCAAATATGACTTTTGGAAAAATGTTCTGCCCCTTGATTCCATGAACTTGAACTTTCTATAGAAATAAATAGATTCCTTCTGATGCTTTATCAGTGCTTTAAGGATGACGTTTTGATTTTATTCTTGGCCAAATAGTCTTTGAACTTGAACTTTCTATATATACTAATATATACCTTTTGATGTTTCATCCCAAGTTCAAATATGACTTTTGGAAAAAAAATTGTCCCTGGATTCCATGAAATTGAATTTTCTATAAATATAAATAGATTCCTTCTGATGCTTTATCAGTGCTTTAAGGATGACCTTTTGATTTTATTCTTTGCCAAATAGTCTTTCAACTTGAACTTTCTATATATACTAATATATTCCTTTTGATGTTTCATCCCAAGTTCAAATATGACTTTTGGAAAAATGTTCCGCCCCTGGATTCCATGAACTTGAACTTTCTATAGAAATAAATAGATTCCTTCTGAGGCTTTATCGTGCTTTAAGGATGACCTTTTGATTTTATTCTTGGCCAAATAGTCTTTGATCTTGAACTTTCTATATATACTAATATATACCTTTTGATGTTTCATCCCAAGTTCAAATATGACTTTTGGAAAAACATTCTGTCCCTGGATTCCGTGAAATTGAATTTTTTCTATACATATAAATAGATTCCTTCTGATGCTTTATCAGTGCTTTAAGGATGACCTTTAGATCTAATTCTTGGCCAAATAGTCTTTGAACTTGATCTTTCTATATATACTAATATATTCCTTCTCAAGTTTCATCCCAAGTTCAAATATGACCTTTGGAAAAATGTTCTGCCCCTGGATTCCATGAAATTTAATTTTTTATACATATAAATACATTCCTTCTGATGCTTTATCAGTGCTTTAAGGAGACCAAATAGTCTTTCAACTTGAACTTTCTAAATATACTAATATATTCCTTCTGATGTTTCATCCCAAGTTCAAATATGACTTTTGGAAAAATGCTCTGCCCCTGGATTCCATGAACTTGAACTTTCTATAGATATAAATAGATTCCTTCTGATGCTTCATCAGTGCTTTAATGATGACCTTTTTATCTTATTTGTGGCCAAAAAGTCTTTGAACTTGAATCTTCTATACAGACTTATGACTTTCAGTTGTTTCATCAATAGAGCAAGGATGACATTTTTTTTTACAAATTTTTTCTGGCTCCGGACCCCATGAACTTGAACTTTCTATGCATACATAAAGATTCCTTCTTCTGTTTCATCTTTAGTTCAAGAATGGCTTTTTAAATATATTTTTGGACAAAGATTATTTGAACTTTACATTTAAATTCACAAGTATAGGCTTTCAGATTTTTTATCAGAAGTTCAAATATGACTTTTGAAAAAAAAAATCTGCTCATGGATTCGATGAACTTGAACTTTCTATACATTTAAATAGACTCCTTCTTATGTTTTATTAGTTCTTTAAGGATGACCCTTTGAACTTATTTGTGGCCAAAGATTCTTTGAACTTGAATCTTCTATACAGACTTTTGAATTTCAGTTGTTTCATCAGTAGAGCAAGGATGACATTTTTTGACAAAAAAAAAATAATTTCTGACTCCGGATCCCATGAACTTGAACTTTCTATGCATACATATAGATTCCTTCTTCTGTTCCATCTTTAGTTCAAGAACAGCTTTTTGAATATATTTTTTGACAAAGTGTCTTTGAAGTTTAAATTTAAATTTACATGTATAGGCTTTCCGATTTATTATCAGAAATTCAAATATGACTTTTTGAACATTTTTTTCTGTCCCTAGAGTCTATGAACTTGAACTTTCTATACATATAAATAGATTCTTGCTGATTTTTTATTAGTTATTTAAGGATGGCCTTTTGAGCTTATTTGTGGTCAACGAGTCTTTGAACTTGAATCTTCTATACAGACTTATGACTTTCTGTTGTTTCATCAGTAGAGCAAGGATGACATTTTTTCACAAAAAAAAAAATAATTTCTGACCCCGGATCCCATGAACTTGAACTTTCTATGCATACTTATAGATTCCTTCTTCTGTTTCATCTTTAGTTTGAGTGTGACTTTTTGAAAATATTTTTGGACAAATAGTCTTTGAAAAAAACATTCTGCCCCTAGATTCCGTTAACTTGAACTTTCTATACTTTACATCCTTTCTGACGTTTCGTTAGTGTTTCAAGGATGACTTTTGATCTAATTCTTGGCCAAAAAGTATTTCTTTAACATTATTCATACTTGAACTAAAGATGAAACAGCAGAAGAAATTTATTAGTATGCATTTAGAATTTATTTTAATTTTTTTTTGGTCAAAAAATGTCTTCCTTTACATCCTGATGAAATAACAGGTAGTCATAAAGTCTGTATTGAATGTTCAAGTTCAAAGACTATTTGGCCACAAATAAGTACAAAAGGTCATCCTTTAAAGAACTAATAAAACATCAGAAGGAATCTATGTATATGCTTAGAAAGTTCAAGTTCATGGGATCCAGGGTCAGAATCTTTTTTTGTCAAAAAATCTCATCCTTGATCTACTGAAGAAACAACAGGTAGTCATAAAGTCTGTATAGAATGTTCAAGTTCAAAGACTATTTTGCCGCAAATACGTTCAAAAGGTCATCTTTTGAACCACTGTGACGTAGAATAAGAAGAAATCTATTTATATGCATACAAAGTTCAAGTTCATGGGATCCAGGGTCAGAATCTTTTTTTTTTTTTTTGTCAAAAAATCTCATCCTTGATCTACTGAAGAAACAACAGAAAAACATACATCTGTAAAGAAGGTTCAAGTTCAAAGACTCTTTGGCCAAAAATAAGTTCAAAGGGTCATCCTTGATGAATTAATAAAACATCAGAAGGAGTCTATTTATATGAATAGATAGTTCAAGTTCATGGAACTTAGGGTCAGATTTATTTTTTTTATTTTTATTTTTGTCAAAAAATGTCTTCCTCGACCAACTAATGAAACAACAGGTCTGTATAAAGTCAGTTTAGAATGTTCAAGTTCAAAGACTATTTGGCCGCAAATAAGTTCAAAAGGTCATCTTTTGAACCACTGTGACGTAGAATAAGAAGAAATCTATTTATATGCATACAAAGTTCAAGTTCATGGGATCCAGGGTCAGAATCTTTTTTTTTTTTTTTTTTTTGTCAAAAAATCTCATCCTTGATCTACTGAAGAAACAACAGAAAAACATACATCTGTAAAGAAGGTTCAAGTTCAAAGACTCTTTGGCCATAAATAAGTTCAAAGGGTACTCTTTGAACCACTGCATCAGAAGGAATCTATTTATATGCATAGAACGTTCAAGTTCTTGGGATTCAGGGTCAGAATCTTTTTTTTATTTTTTTATTTTTAAATCTCATCCTTGATCTACTCAAGAAAACAACAGAAAGTCATAAGTCTGTAAAGAAGGTTCAAGTTCAAAGACTGTTTTGGCCAAAAATGAGTTCAAAAGGTCATCCTTGAACCACTGCATCAGAATCTATTTATATGCATAGAAAGTTCAAGTTCATGGGATCCAGGGTCAGAATCTTTTTTTTTTTTTTTTTTTTTTTAAATCTCATCCTTGATCTACTGAAGAAACAACAGAAAGACATAAGTCTGTAAAGAAGGTTCAAGTTCAAAGACTCTTTGGCCAAAAATAAGTTCAAATGTATCATCCTTGAAGAACTAATAAAACATCAGAAGGAATTTATTTATATGTATAGAAATTTCAAGTTCATAGATTCTAGGGTCAGAATTTTTTTTTTTTTTGTCAAAAATGTCTTCCTTGACCAACTGATGAATCAACAGGTAGTCCTAAAGTCTGTATAAAGTGTTCAACTTCAAAGAGTATTTGGCCACAAATAAGTTCAAAAGGTACTCTTTGAACCACTGCATCAGAAGGAATCTATTTATATGCATAGAACGTTCAAGTTCTTGGGATTCAGGGTCAGAATCTTTTTTTTTATTTTATTTTTTTAAATCTTATCCTTGATCTACTGAAGAAAACAACAGAAAGACATAAGTCTGTAAAGAAGGTTCAAGTTCAAAGACTCTTTTGGCCCCAAATGAGTTCAAAAGGTTATCCTTCAACCCCTGCATCAGAATCTATTTATATGCATAGAAATTTCTAGTTCATGTGATCCAGGGTCAGAATCTTTTTTTTGTCAAAAAATATCATCCTTGATCTACTGAAGAAACAACAGAAAGACATAAAAGTTTGTAAAGAAGGTTCAAGTTCAAAGACTCTTTGGCCAAAAATAAGTTCAAAGGGTCATCCTTGAAGAACTAATAAAACATCAGAAGGAATTTATTTATATGTATTGAAATTTCAAGTTAATAGAATCTAGGCTCAGAGTCTTTTTTTTTTTTTTTGTCAAAAATGTCTTCCTTGACCAACTGATGAATCAACAGGTAGTCCTAAAGTCTGTATAAAGTGTTCAACTTCAAAGACTCTTTGGAAACAATTAAGTTCAAAAGGTACTCTTTAAACCACTGCATCAGAAGGAATCTATTTATATGCATAGAACGTTTAAGTTCTTGGGATTCAGGGTCAGAATCTTTTTTTTTATTTTTTTTAAATCTCATCCTCGATCTACTGAAGAAAAAATAAAATAAAAAATAAAGTTCAACAGGTCATCCTTGAACAACTGCACAAGAATCTATTTATATGCATAGAACGTTCAAGTTCATGGGATCCAGGGTCAGAATCTTTTTTTTTTTTTTGTCAAAAAATCTCATCCTTGATCTATTGAAGAAAACAACAGAAACTCATAAGTCTGTAAAGAAGGTTCAAGTTTAAAGACTGTTTTGGCCACAAATGAGTTCAAAAGGTCAACCCCTACATCAGAATCTATTTATATGCATAGAACGTTCTAGCTCATGGGATCCAGAGTCAGAATCTTTTATTTTATTTTATTTTTATCAAAAAATATCATCCTTGATCTACTGAATAAACAACAGAAAGACATATGTTTGTAAAGAAGGTTCAAGTTCAAAGACTCTTTGGCCAAAAATAAGTTCAAAGGTATCATCCTTGATGAACTAATAAAACATCAGAAGGAGTCTATTTATATGAATAGATAGTTCAAGTTCATGGAACTTAGGGTCAGATTTATTTATTTTTATTTTTATTTTTGTCAAAAAATGTCTTCCTCGACCAACTAATGAAACAACAGGTCTGTATAGAATGTTCAAGTTCAAAGACTATTTGGCCGCAAATAAGTTTAAAAGGTCATCTTTTGAACCACTGTGACGTAGAATAAGAAGAAATCTATTTATATGCATACAAAGTTCAAGTTCATGGGATCCAGGGTCAGAATCTTGTTTTTTTTTTTTTTTTTTGTCAAAAAATCTCATCCTTGATCTACTGAAGAAACAACAGAAAAACATACATCTGTAAAGAAGGTTCAAGTTCAAACTTTGGCCATAAATAAGTTCAAAAGGTACTCTTTGAACCACTGCATCAGAAGGAATCTATTTATATGCATAGAAAGTTCAAGTTCATGGGATCCAGGGTCAGAATCTTTTTTTTTTTTTTTTTTTTAAATCTCATCCTTGATCTACTGAAGAAACAACAGAAAGACATAAGTCTGTAAAGAAGGTTCAAGTTCAAAGACTCTTTGGCCGAAAATAAGTTCAAATGTATCATCCTTGAAGAACTAATAAAACATCAGAAGGAATTTATTTATATGTATAGAAATTTCAAGTTCATAGATTCTAGGGTCAGAATTTTTTTTTTTTTTGTCAAAAATGTCTTCCTTGACCAACTGATGAATCAACAGGTAGTCCTAAAGTCTGTATAAAGTGTTCAACTTCAAAGAGTATTTGGCCACAAATAAGTTCAAAAGGTACTCTTTGAACCACTGCATCAGAAGGGATCTATTTATATGCATAGAACGTTCAAGTTCTTGGGATTCAGGGTCAGAATCTTTTTTTTTATTTTATTTTTTTAAATCTTATCCTTGATCTACTGAAGAAAACAACAGAAAGTCATAAGTCTGTAAAGAAGGTTTAAGTTCAAAGACTGTTTTGTCCAAAAATAAGTTCAAAAGGTCATCCTTGAACAACTGCATCAGAATCTATTTTTGCATCGAAAGTTCAAGTTCATGGGATCCCGGGTGAGAATCAATTTTTTTCAAAAAATCTCATCCTTGATCTACTGAAGAAACAACAGAAAGACATAAGTCTGTAAAGAAGGTTCAAGTTCAAAGACTCTTTTGGCCCCAAATGAGTTCAAAAGGTTATCCTTCAACCCCTGCATCAGAATCTATTTATATGCATAGAAATTTCTAGTTCATGTGATCCAGGGTCAGAATCTTTTTTTTGTCAAAAAATATCATCCTTGATCTACTGAAGAAACAACAGAAAGACATAAAAGTTTGTAAAGAAGGTTCAAGTTCAAAGACTCTTTGGCCAAAAATAAGTTCAAAGGGTCATCCTTGAAGAACTAATAAAACATCAGAAGGAATTTATTTATATGTATAGAAATTTCAAGTTAATAGAATCTAGGCTCAGAATCTTTTTTTTTTTTTTTTTGTCAAAAATGTCTTCCTTGACCAACTGATGAATCAACAGGTAGTCCTAAAGTCTGTATAAAGTGTTCAACTTCAAAGACTCTTTGGAAACAATTAAGTTCAAAAGGTACTCTTTAAACCACTGCATCAGAAGGAATCTATTTATATGCATAGAACGTTTAAGTTCTTGGGATTCAGGGTCAGAATCTTTTTTTTTATTTTTTTTAAATCTCATCCTCGATCTACTGAAGAAAAAATAAAATAAAAAATAAAGTTCAACAGGTCATCCTTGAACAACTGCACAAGAATCTATTTATATGCATAGAACGTTCAAGTTCATGGGATCCAGGGTCAGAATCTTTTTTTTTTTTGTCAAAAAATCTCATCCTTGATCTATTGAAGAAAACAACAGAAACTCATAAGTCTGTAAAGAAGGTTCAAGTTTAAAGACTGTTTTGGCCACAAATGAGTTCAAAAGGTCAACCCCTACATCAGAATCTATTTATATGCATAGAACGTTCTAGCTCATGGGATCCAGAGTCAGAATCTTTTATTTTATTTTATTTTTATCAAAAAATATCATCCTTGATCTACTGAATAAACAACAGAAAGACATATGTTTGTAAAGAAGGTTCAAGTTCAAAGACTCTTTGGCCAAAAATAAGTTCAAAGGTATCATCCTTGATGAACTAATAAAACATCAGAAGGAGTCTATTTATATGAATAGATAGTTCAAGTTCATGGAACTTAGGGTCAGATTTATTTTTTTTTATTTTTATTTTTGTCAAAAAATGTCTTCCTCGACCAACTAATGAAACAACAGGTCTGTATAGAATGTTCAAGTTCAAAGACTATTTGGCCGCAAATAAGTTCAAAAGGTCATCTTTTGAACCACTGTGACGTAGAATAAGAAGAAATCTATTTATATGCATACAAAGTTCAAGTTCATGGGATCCAGGGTCAGAATCTTGTTTTTTTTTTTTTTTTTTGTCAAAAAATCTCATCCTTGATCTACTGAAGAAACAACAGAAAAACATACATCTGTAAAGAAGGTTCAAGTTCAAACTTTGGCCATAAATAAGTTCAAAAGGTACTCTTTGAACCACTGCATCAGAAGGAATCTATTTATATGCATAGAACGTTCAAGTTCTTGGGATTCAGGGTCAGAATCTTTTTTTTATTTTTTTATTTTTAAATCTCATCCTTGATCTACTCAAGAAAACAACAGAAAGTCATAAGTCTGTAAAGAAGGTTCAAGTTCAAAGACTGTTTTGTCAAAAATGAGTTCAAAAGGTCATCCTTGAACCACTGCATCAGAATCTATTTATATGCATAGAAAGTTCAAGTTCATGGGATCCAGGGTCAGAATCTTTTTTTTTTTTTTTTTTTTTTAAATCTCATCCTTGATCTACTGAAGAAACAACAGAAAGACATAAGTCTGTAAAGAAGGTTCAAGTTCAAAGACTCGTTGGCCAAAAATAAGTTTAAAGGGTCATCCTTGAAGAACTAATAAAAGGAACTCTGAACCACTGCATCAGAAGGAATCTATTTATATGCATAGAACGTTTAAGTTCATGGGATTCAGGGTCAGAATCTTTTTTTTTTTTGTCAAAAAATCTCATCCTTGATCTACTGAAGAAAACAACAGAAAGTCATAAGTCTGTAAAGAAGGTTCAAATTTAAAGACTCTTTTGGCCCCAAATGAGTTCAAAAGGTTATCCTTCAACCCCTGCATCAAATCTATTTATATGCATAGAACGTTCAAGTTCATGGGATCCAGGGTCAGAATCTTTTTTTTTGTTGTCAAAAAATCTCATCCTTGATCTATTGAAGAAAACAACAGAAACTCATAAGTCTGTAAAGAAGGTTCAAGTTTAAAGACTGTTTTGGCCACAAATGAGTTCAAAAGGTCAACCCCTACATCAGAATCTATTTATATGCATAGAACGTTCTAGCTCATGGGATCCAGAGTCAGAATCTTTTATTTTATTTTATTTTTATCAAAAAATATCATCCTTGATCTACTGAATAAACAACAGAAAGACATATGTTTGTAAAGAAGGTTCAAGTTCAAAGACTCTTTGGCCAGAAGAAAGTTTATGTTGGCCTGTATTTCAAAATTTCATTCTTGAACTGCTGCTGAAATATCAGAAGAAGTCTGTGAATCCCAGCTGTAACGTCTAAACATTCATACATTCAGATAATACATAAGCTAGAAAATGTTCCATATTTAACTATTGGATATATTTATTGAACTTTCTGTGGAATAGGAACTAGTCAGAATGCACTTCAATCTTGTAAGTCGATTGTGGATTCCTGTTAAAGGCAATGCATATAATTAACGCGTTGTACATTGAAGAGATTACATTTGCCTTTCATCGCTTTGCACTGCATACGAAAAAAACTCGTGAACTGAAGAATTTTGCTTGCATTGAATTTTCCATGCACTGAAGAATTTTGCATGCGTTGTATAAAACCCTTCGTGCATTGAAGAAATCAGAGCATTTGCATTGCATTGAAATAAGAACTCGTTGGGCATTGAAGAAATAAGTACTTTTTCATTGTATTGCATGAAATAACTCGTTGTGCACTGTATATATTTTGCATTGCGTTGCAAGAAATAACTCGTTGTGCATTGAAGATATTAGCGCTTTTGCATTGATTTGCATCGCATAGGAAAAATTTCGTGCATTGACGCGATTAGTTCTTTTGCATTGCATACGGAAAAACTCGGGAATTGAAGACTTGGATGCATGAATAAAAAAACCTTTTGTGCATTGACAAAATGAGTGTTTTTGTATTGCTTTGCATCCAAAAACTCGTTGTGCATTGAAGATTTTAGCGCTTTTGCATTGCATTGCATTGCATACGAAAAAACTTGCGACTTGAAGTCTATTGCATGCAAGCAATACAAAAAACTTTACATTGCATTACATTGCATATAAGATCTGACTGTGCATTAAAGCGTTTGCATTACATTCGAAAATACTTGTGCACTGGGGGAGATTAGTGCTTTTGCATTGCATTGAACTCGTCATGCATTATTTTGCAATGCATTGCATACGATAAAACTCATGCATTGAAGACTTGCATTCATGCATACAAAACCCTTTGTGCATTAAAAAATGAGTGCTTTTGCATGCGAAAAAACTTGTGGACTGCTTTTGTGAGATTGTTGCTTTTGCATTGCGTTGCATGAAATAACTCGTTGTGCATTGAAGATAGCGCTTTCGCATTGCTTTGCATATAAGAATTCACTTTGCAATTAAATATTAGTGCTTTTGCATTGCATACGAAAAAACCGCGCATCGAAGAGATCGTGCTTTTGCATTGATAGAACTCGTCGTGCAATTGAGGATATTAACGCTTTTGCATTGTATTGCATTGCATACGAAAAAACATGGCACATATACATTGTATATACTGTGCAATTAAGAGATTAATTCGTTTGCGTTGCATACGAAAAACACATGTGCAATGAAAAAAATAGTGCTTTTGCATTGCTATAACTCGTTATGCATTGAAGATATTAGCGCTTTTGCATTGCATTGCATACTAAAAAACTTGTGCAATAAGGAGAGTAGTGTTTTGCATTGCATTGCATTGCTTACAAAAACTTGCTGGCGCATTGAAGATATTAGCGCTTTTGCATTGCATACGAAAAATCTTGTGTATTGAAGACTTGCATGCATACAAAAACTTTGTGCATTGAAAAAATATATGCTTTTGCATATAAGCGCTAAGCGCTTTTGCATTGCATTGCATGAAAAAAAACTTTTGCACTGGGGAGATTAGTGCTTTTGTATTGCATTGAACTCGTCATGCATTGAAGATATTAGCATTTTGCATTGCATTGCATACGAAAAAACTTGTGCACTGGGGAGAGTAGTGCTTTTTGCATTGCATCGAACTCGTCGTGCATTGAAGATATTAGCGCTTTTGCATTGCATACGAAAAAACTTGTGCAATAAGGAGATTCGTTTTTTGCATTGCATTGCATAAAATATCTCCTTGCGCATTGAAGATTTAAGCACTTTTGCATTGCATTGACCTCATCATGCATTGAAGATATTAGCACTTTTGCATTGCATTGCATACGAAAAAACTTGTGCACTGGGGAGAGTAGTGCTTTTTGCATTGCATTGCATACGAAAAAACTTGTGCAATAAGGAGATTAGTTTTTTGCATTGCATTGCATAAATAACTCCTTGTGCATTGAAGATTTAAGCACTTTTGCATTGCATTGCATATAAGAATTCAGGGTGTAATGAAAAGATTAATGCTTTTGCATTAAATTGAACTCATCATGCATTGGATATAAGCGCTTTTGCATTGCATTGCATTGTATACGAAAAAACTTGTGCATTGAAGACTTTGCATGCATGCATACAAAAAATGAGTGCTTTTGCATTGCATTGCAAGCGAAAAAACCTTGTGCACTGGGGAGATTAGTGCTTTTGCATTGCGAACTCATCATGCATTGAAGATATTAGCGCTTTTGCATTGCATTGCATACGAAAACACTTGTACAATAAGGAGATTAGCGTTTTGCATTGCTTTGCATAAAATAACTCCTTGCCTTTGAAGATATTAGCGCTTTTGCATTGCATTGCATATAAGAATTCAGGGTGTAATGAAAAGATTAGTGCTTTTGCATTGCATACGAAAAAACTTGTGCACTGGGGAGAGTAGTGCTTTTGCATTGTGCATTGAACTCATCATGCATTGGATATTTGCGCTTTTGCATTGCATTGCATTGTATACGAAAAAACTTGTGCATTGAAGACTTGCATGCATGCATACAAAAACTTTGTGCAATGAAAAAATGAGTGCTTTTGCATTGCATTGCATGCGAAAAAACTTGTGCACTGGGGAGATTAGTGCTTTTGCATTACATAGCATCAATGAGATAGTGATTTTGCATTGCATAAAATAACTCGTTGCGCATTGAAGATATTAGCGCTTTTGCATTGCATTGCATACCAAAAAACTTGTGCATTGAAGACTTGCATGCATGCATAAAAAAACTTTGTGCATTGAAAAAATCAGCACAAAAAAAAGGACGCATTGCATTGCATATGAAGATATTAGCGCTTTTGCATTGCATTGCATATAAGAATTCAGGGTGTAAAGAAAAGATTAGTGCATTGCATACGAAAAAACTTGTGCATTGAACACCTGAATGCATGCATACAAAAACTTTGTGCATTGAAAAAATCTGTGCTTTTGCATTGCAATGCATGCGAAAAAACTTGTGCACTGAGGAGATTAGTGCTTTTGCATTCATGCAAAAACATGCAAAAACTTGCTGTGCATCGAAGAGATAGTGCTTTTGCATTGGATAAAATAAAATAACTCGTTATGCATTAAAAAGATTAGTGCTTTTGCATTGGATTGCTCATAAGAAATCGTTGCGCAATGAATATGGTTAGCACATTTTCCATATAATAATTCTCTGTGCAATAACGAGTTTAGTGCTTTTGCATTGCATTGCATTTAAGACTCTTTTACATTGAAGATCTCTTCAGTGGGTTTTCAATGCATTCAAATGCTGGTTTTACAAGAACTCGTGCTGCATTAAATAGATAAGTGTTTAGAACTTAGATGACTTAAGATAACTTAAATGATAAATGGAGGTTTCCCCATGAACTTGAACTCTCTATGCATACATATAGATTCCTTCTTCTGTTTCATCTTTTGTTCAAGAATAGCTTTTTGAATATATTTTTGGACAAAGAGTCTTTGAACTTTACATTTAAATTCACTCGTATAGGCTTTCTGATGTTTTATCAGAAGTTCAGATATGACTTTGGAAAAAAAAATTCTGCTCATGGATTCCATGAACACGAACTTTCTATACATTTAAATAGATTTCTTCTGATGTTTTATTAGTTCTTCAACTTTTGATCTTATTCTAGGCCAAATAGTATTTGAACTTTCTATATATACTAATATATTCCTTATGATGTTTCATCCCAAGTTCAAATATGACTTTTGGAAAAAAAAATTCTGTCCCTGGATTCCATGAAATTGAATTTTCTATACATATAAAAAATTGCTTCTGATGCTTTATCAGTGTTTTAAGGATGACCATTTAAACTTATTTGTGGCCAAATAGTCTTTGAACTTGAATCTTCTATACAGACTTATGACTTTCAGTTGTTTCATCAGTAGAGCAAGGATGACATTTTTTGACAAAAAAAAAATAATTTCTGACTCCGGATCTCATAAACTTGAACTTTCTATGCATACATATAGATTCCTTCTTCTGTTTCATCTTTTGTTCAAGAATGGCTTTTTTAATATATTTTTGGACAAAGAGTCTTTGAAATTTACATTTAAATTCACACATATAGGCTTTCAGATATTTTATCAGAAGTTCATATATAATTTTTTGAACTTTTTTTTCTGCCCCTAGATTCCATGAACTTGAACTTTCTATACATACAAACAGATTCCTTCTGATGTTTTATTAGTTCTTGAAGGATGAACTTTTGATTTTATTCTTGGCCAAATAGTCATTGAACTTAAACTTTCTATATATACTATACTCTCCTTTTAATGTTTCATCCCAATTTCAAATATAACTTTTGTAGAAAAAAAAATCTGTCCCTGGATTCCATGAAATTGAATTTTCTATACATATAAATAAATTGCTTCTGATGCTTTATCAGTGCTTTAAGGATGACCTTTAGATCTAATTCTTGGCCAAATAGTCTTTCAACTTGAACTTTCTATATATACTAATATATTCCTTTTGATGTTTCATCCCAAGTTCAAATATGACATTTGGAAAAAATTTCTGTCCGTGGATTCCATGAAATTGAATTTTCTATACATATAAATAGATTCCTTCTGATGCTTTATCAGTGCTTTAAGGAGACCAAAAGGTCTTTCAACTTGAACTTTCTAAATATACTAATATATTCCTTCTGATGTTTCATCCCAAGTTCAAATATGACTTTTGGAAAAAAAAATTCTGTCCCTGGATTCCATGAAACTAAATTTTCTATAAATATAAACAGATTCCTTCTGATACTTTATCAGTGCTTTAAGGATGACCTTTAGATCTAATTCTAGGCCAAATAGACTTTGATTTTGAACTTTCTATATATACTAATATATTCCTTCTCATGTTTCATCCCAAGTTCAAATATGACTTTTGGAAGAAAAAAATTGTCCCTGGATTCCATGAAATTGAATTTTCTATACATATAAATAGATTCCTTCTGATGCTTTATCAGTGCTTTAAGGATGACATTTTGATTTTATTCTTGGCCAAATAGACTTTCAATTTGAACTTTTTATATATACTAATATATTCCTTTTGATGTTTCATCCCAAGTTCAAAAATGACGTTTGGAAAAATTTCTGTCCCTGGATTCCATGAAATTGATTTTTCTATACATATAAATAGATTCCTTCTGATGCTTTATCAGTGCTTTAAGGATGACCTTTTGATCTTATTCTTGGCCAAATAGTCTTTGAACTTGAACTTTCTATATATACTAATATATTCCTTTTGATGTTTCATCCCAAGTTCAAATACGACTATTGGAAAAATGTCTGTCCCTGGATTCCATGAACTTGAACTTTCTATAGAAATAAATAGATTCCTTCTGATGCTTTATCAGTGCTTTAAGGATGACCTTTAGATTTTATTCTTGGCCAAATAGTCTTTGAACTTGAACTTTCTATATATACTAATATATACCTTTTGATGTTTCATCCCAAGTTCAAATATGACATTGGAAAAAAAATTGTCCCTGGATTCCATGAAATTGAATTTTCTATACATATAAATAGATTCCTTCTGATGCTTTATCAGTGCTTTAAGGATGACCTTTTGATTTTATTCTTGGTCAAATAGTCTTTCAACTTGAACTTTCTATATATACTAATATATTCCTTTTGATATTTCATCCCAAGTTCAAATATGACTTTTGGAAAAAAATTCTGTCCCTGGATTCCATGAAATTGAATTTTCTATAAATATAAAGAGATTCCTTCTGATGCTTTATCAGTGTTTTAAGGATGACCTTTAGATCTAATTCTTGGCCAAATAGTCTTTGATCTTGAACTTTCTATATATACTAATATTTTCCTTCTAATGTTTCATCCCAAGTTCAAATATGACCTTTGGAAAAATGTTCTGCCCCTGGATTTCATGAACTTGAACTTTCTTTAGATATAAATAGATTCCTTCTGATGCTTCATCAGTGCTTTAAGGATGACCTTTTTAACTAATTTGTGGCCAAATAGTCTTTGAACTTGAATCTTCTATACAGACTTAGGACTTTCAGTTGTTTCATCAGTAGAGCAAGGATGACATTTTTTGCCAAAAAAATAAATAATAATAATACAATTCTGACTCCGGATCCCATGAACTTGAACTTTCTATGTATACATATAGATTCCTTCTTCTGTTTCATCATTAGTTCAAGAATGGCTTTTTGAATACATTTTTGGAAAAAGAGTCTTTGAACTTTAAATATAAATTTACACGTATAGGCTTTCTGATTTTTTATCAGAAGTTCAAATATAACTTTTTGAACATGTTTTTCTGCCCCTAGATTCCATGAACTTGAACTTTCTATAAATATAAATAGATTCCTTCTGATGTTTTGTTAGTTCTTCAAGGATGAACTTTTGATTTTATTCTTGGCCTAATAGTCTTTGAACTTGAACCTTCTATATATACTAATTTAATCCTTTTGATGTTTCATCCCAAGTTCAAATATGACTTTTGGAAAAAAATTCTGTCCCTGGATTCCATGAAATTGAATTTTCTATACATATAAGTAGATTCCTTCTGATGCCTTATCAGTGCTTTAAGGATGACCTTTTGATTTTATTCTTGGCCAAATAGTCTTTGATCTTGAACTTTCTATATATACTAATATTTACCTTTTGATGTTTCATCCCAAGTTCAAATATGACTTTTGGAGAAAAAGAAATTGTCCCTGGATTCCATAAAATTGAATTTTCTATACATATAAATAGATTCATTCTGATGCTTTATCAGTGCTTTAAGGATGACCTTTTGATTTTATTCTTGGCCAAATAGTCTTTCAATTTGAACTTTCTATATATACTAATATATTCCTTTAGATGTTTCATCCCAAGTTCAAAAATGACTTTTGGAAAAATTTCTGTCCCTGGATTCCATGAAATTTAATTTTCTATACATATAAATAGATTCCTTCTGATGCTTTATCAGTGCTTTAAGGATGACCCTTTGATCTTATTCTTGGCCAAATAGTCTTTGAACTTGAACTTTCTATATATACTATACTCTCCTTTTAATGTTTCATCCCAATTTCAAATATAACTTTTGGAGAAAAAAAAATCTGTCCCTGGATTCCATGAAATTGAATTTTCTATACATATAAATAAATTGCTTCTGATGCTTTATCAGTGCTTTAAGGATGACCTTTAGATCTAATTCTTGGCCAAATAGTCTTTCAACTTGAACTGTCTATATATACTAATATATTCCTTTTGATGTTTCATCCCAAGTTCAAATATGACATTTGGAAAAAAATTCTGTCCGTGGATTCCATGAAATTGAATTTTCTATACATATAAATAGATTCCTTCTGATGCTTTATCAGTGCTTTAAGGAGACCAAAAGGTCTTTCAACTTGAACTTTCTAAATATACTAATATATTCCTTCTGATGTTTCATCCCAAGTTCAAATATGACTTTTGGAAAAAAAAATTCTGTCCCTGGATTCCATGAAACTAAATTTTCTATAAATATAAACAGATTCCTTCTGATACTTTATCAGTGCTTTAAGGATGACCTTTAGATCTAATTCTTGGCCAAATAGACTTTGATTTTGAACTTTCTATATATACTAATATATTCCTTCTCATGTTTCATCCCAAGTTCAAATATGACTTTTGGAAGAAAAAAATTGTCCCTGGATTCCATGAAATTGAATTTTCTATACATATAAATAGATTCCTTCTGATGCTTTATCAGTGCTTTAAGGATGACATTTTGATTTTATTCTTGGCCAAATGGACTTTCAATTTGAACTTTTTATATATACTAATATATTCCTTTTGATGTTTAATCCCAAGTTCAAAAATGACGTTTGGAAAAATTTCTGTCCCTGGATTCCATGAAATTGATTTTTCTATACATATAAATAGATTCCTTCTGATGCTTTATCAGTGCTTTAAGGATGACCTTTTGATCTTATTCTTGGCCAAATAGTCTTTGAACTTGAACTTTCTATATATACTAATATATTCCTTTTGATGTTTCATCCCAAGTTCAAATACGACTATTGGAAAAATGTCTGTCCCTGGATTCCATGAACTTGAACTTTCTATACATATAAATAGATTCATTCTGATGCTTTATCAGTGCTTTAAGGATGACCTTTTGATTTTATTCTTGGCCAAATAGTCTTTCAATTTGAACTTTCTATATATACTAATATATTCCTTTTGATGTTTCATCCCAAGTTCAAATACGACTATTGGAAAAATGTCTGTCCCTGGATTCCATGAACTTGAACTTTCTATAGATATAAATAGATTCCTTCTGATGCTTCATCTGTGCTTTAAGAATGACCTTTTCATCTTATTCTTGGCCAAATAGTCTTTCAAATTGAACTTTATATGTATACAAATATATTCCTTTTAATGTTTCATCCCAAGTTCAAATATGACTTTTGGAAAAATGTTCTGCCCCTTGATACCATGAACTTGAACTTTCTATAGAAATAAATAGATTCCTTCTGATGCTTTATCAGTGCTTTAAGGATGACCTTTTGATTTTATTCTTGGCCAAATAGTCTTTGAACTTGAACATTCTATATATACTAATGTATACCTTTTGATGTTTCATCCCAAGTTCAAATATGACTTTTGGAAAAAAAAATTGTCCCTGGATTCCATGAAATTGAATTTTCTATACATATAAATAGATTCCTTCTGATGCTTTATCAGTGCTCTAAGGAGACCAACTAGTCTTTCAACTTGAACTTTCTATATATACTAATATATTCCTTTTAATGTTTCATCCCAAGTTCAAATATGACTTTTGGAAAAAAAATTCTGTCCCTGGATTCCATGAAATTGAATTTTCTATACATATAAATAGATTCCTTCTGATGCTTTATCAGTGCTTTAAGGATGACCTTTTGATTTTATTCTTGGCCAAATAGTCTTTCAACTTGAACTTTCTATATACACTAATATATTCCTTTTGATATTTCATCCCAAGTTCAAATATGACTTTTGGAAAAAAATTCTGTCCCTGGATTCCATGAAATTGAATTTTCTATAAATATAAAGAGATTCCTTCTGATGCTTTATCAGTGCTTTAAGGATGACCTTTAGATCTAATTCTTGGCCAAATAGTCTTTGAACTTGATCTTTCTATATATACTAATATATTCCTTCTCATGTTTCATCCCAAGTTCAAATATGACCTTTGGAAAAATGTTCTGCCCCTGGATTCCATGAACTTGAACTTTCTTTAGATATAAATAGATTCCTTCTGATGCTTCATCAGTGCTTTAAGGATGACCTTTTTAACTAATTTGTGGCCAAATAGTCTTTGAACTTGAATCTTCTATACAGACTTATGACTTTCAGTTGTTTCATCAGTAGAGCAAGGATGCCATTTTTTGACAAAAAAATAATAATTTCTGACTCCGGATCCCATGAACTTGAACTTTCTATGCATACATATAGATTCCTTCTTCTGTTTTATCTTTAGTTCAAGAATGGCTTTTTGAATATATTTTTGGACAAAGAGTCTTTGAACTTTACATTTAAATTCACACGTTTAGGCTTTCAGATGTATTATCAGAAGTTCAAATATGACTTTTGAAAAAAAAAATCTACTTATGGATTCCATGAACTTGAACTTTCTATACATTTAAATAGATTCCCTCTGATGTTTTATTAGTTCTTTAAGGATGACCCTTTGAACTTAATTGTGGCCAAAGATTCTTTGAACTTGAATCTTCTATACATACTTATGAATTTCAGTTGTTTCATGACGGAAGGATGATATTTTTTGACAAAAAAAAAAAAAAAAAAAAACTGACTCCGGATCCCAAGAATTTGAACTTTCTATGTATACATACAGATTCCTTCTTCTGTTTCATCTTTAGTTCAAGCATGGATTTTGAATATATTTTTGGAAAAATAGTCTTTGAACTTTAAATTTAAATTTACACGAATAGGCTTTCTGATTTTTTTATCAGAAGTTCAAACATAACTTTTTGAACATTTTTTTCTGCCCCTAGATTCCATGAACTTGAACTTTCTGTACATATAGATTCCTTCTTATGTTTTATTAGTTCTTCAAGGATGAACTTTTGATTTTATTCTTGGCCAAATAGTCTTTGAACTTGAACTTTCTATATATACTAATATATTCCTTTTGATGTTTCATCCCAAGTTCAAATATGACTTTTGGAAAAGAAAATCTGCTCATGGATTCCATGAAATTGAATTGTCTATGAATATAAATAGATTCCTTCTGATACTTTATCAATGCTTTAAGGATGACCTTTTGATTTTATTCTTGGCCAAATAGTCTTTCAATTTGAACTTTCTATATATACTAATATATTCCTTTTGATGTTTCATCCCAAGTTCAAATATGACTTTTGGAAAAATGTCTGTCCCAGGATTCCATGAAATTGAATTTTCTATACATATAAATAGATTCCTTGCTGATGCTCTATCAGTGCTTTAAGGATGACCTTTAGATCTAATTCTTGGCCAAATAGTCTTTCAACTTGAACTTTCTATATATACTAATATATTCCTTTTGATGTTTCATCCCAAGTTCAAATATGACATTTGGAAAAAAATTCTGTCCGTGGATTCCATGAAATTGAATTTTCTATACATATAAATAGATTCCTTCTGATGCTTTATCAGTGCTTTAAGGAGACCAAAAGGTCTTTCAACTTGAACTTTCTAAATATACTAATATATTCCTTCTGATGTTTCATCCCAAGTTCAAATATGACTTTTGGAAAAAAAAATTCTGTCCCTGGATTCCATGAAACTAAATTTTCTATAAATATAAACAGATTCCTTCTGATACTTTATCAGTGCTTTAAGGATGACCTTTAGATCTAATTCTTGGCCAAATAGACTTTGATTTTGAACTTTCTATATATACTAATATATTCCTTCTCATGTTTCATCCCAAGTTCAAATATGACTTTTGGAAAAAAAAAATTGTCCCTGGATTCCATGAAATTGAATTTTCTATACATATAAATAGATTCCTTCTGATGCTTTATCAGTGCTTTAAGGATGACATTTTGATTTTATTCTTGGCCAAATAGACTTTCAATTTGAACTTTTTATATATACTAATATATTCCTTTTGATGTTTCATCCCAAGTTCAAAAATGACGTTTGGAAAAATTTCTGTCCCTGGATTCCATGAAATTGATTTTTCTATACATATAAATAGATTCCTTCTGATGCTTTATCAGTGCTTTAAGGATGACCTTTTGATCTTATTCTTGGCCAAATAGTCTTTGAACTTGAACTTTCTATATATACTAATATATTCCTTTTGATGTTTCATCCCAAGTTCAAATACGACTATTGGAAAAATGTCTGTCCCTGGATTCCATGAACTTGAACTTTCTATAGAAATAAATAGATTCCTTCTGATGCTTTATCAGTGCTTTAAGGATGACCTTTAGATTTTATTCTTGGCCAAATAGTCTTTGAACTTGAACTTTCTATATATACTAATATATACCTTTTGATGTTTCATCCCAAGTTCAAATATGACATTGGAAAAAAAATTGTCCCTGGATTCCATGAAATTGAATTTTCTATACATATAAATAGATTCCTTCTGATGCTTTATCAGTGCTTTAAGGATGACCTTTTGATTTTATTCTTGGTCAAATAGTCTTTCAACTTGAACTTTCTATATATACTAATGTATACCTTTTGATGTTTCATCCCAAGTTCAAATATGACTTTTGGAAAAAAAAATTGTCCCTGGATTCCATGAAATTGAATTTTCTATACACATAAATAGATTCCTTCTGATGCTTTATCAGTGCTCTAAGGAGACCAACTAGTCTTTCAACTTGAACTTTCTATATATACTAATATATTCCTTTTAATGTTTCATCCCAAGTTCAAATATGACTTTTGGAAAAAAAATTCTGTCCCTGGATTCCATGAAATTGAATTTTCTATACATATAAATAGATTCCTTCTGATGCTTTATCAGTGCTTTAAGGATGACCTTTTGATTTTATTCTTGGCCAAATAGTCTTTCAACTTGAACTTTCTATATACACTAATATATTCCTTTTGATATTTCATCCCAAGTTCAAATATGACTTTTGGAAAAAAATTCTGTCCCTGGATTCCATGAAATTGAATTTTCTATAAATATAAAGAGATTCCTTCTGATGCTTTATCAGTGCTTTAAGGATGACCTTTAGATCTAATTCTTGGCCAAATAGTCTTTGAACTTGATCTTTCTATATATACTAATATATTCCTTCTCATGTTTCATCCCAAGTTCAAATATGACCTTTGGAAAAATGTTCTGCCCCTGGATTCCATGAACTTGAACTTTCTTTAGATATAAATAGATTCCTTCTGATGCTTCATCAGTGCTTTAAGGATGACCTTTTTAACTAATTTGTGGCCAAATAGTCTTTGAACTTGAATCTTCTATACAGACTTATGACTTTCAGTTGTTTCATCAGTAGAGCAAGGATGCCATTTTTTGACCAAAAAACAATAATTTCTGACTCCGGATCCCATGAACTTGAACTTTCTATGCATACATATAGATTCCTTCTTCTGTTTTATCTTTAGTTCAAGAATGGCTTTTTGAATATATTTTTGGACAAAGAGTCTTTGAACTTTACATTTAAATTCACACGTTTAGGCTTTCAGATGTATTATCAGAAGTTCAAATATGACTTTTGAAAAAAAAAATCTACTTATGGATTCCATGAACTTGAACTTTCTATACATTTAAATAGATTCCCTCTGATGTTTTATTAGTTCTTTAAGGATGACCCTTTGAACTTAATTGTGGCCAAAGATTCTTTGAACTTGAATCTTCTATACATACTTATGAATTTCAGTTGTTTCATGACGGAAGGATGATATTTTTTGACAAAAAAAAAAAAAAAAAAACTGACTCCGGATCCCAAGAATTTGAACTTTCTATGTATACATACAGATTCCTTCTTCTGTTTCATCTTTAGTTCAAGCATGGATTTTGAATATATTTTTGGAAAAATAGTCTTTGAACTTTAAATTTAAATTTACACGAATAGGCTTTCTGATTTTTTTATCAGAAGTTCAAACATAACTTTTTGAACATTTTTTTCTGCCCCTAGATTCCATGAACTTGAACTTTCTGTACATATAGATTCCTTCTTATGTTTTATTAGTTCTTCAAGGATGAACTTTTGATTTTATTCTTGGCCAAATAGTCTTTGAACTTGAACTTTCTATATATACTAATATATTCCTTTTGATGTTTCATCCCAAGTTCAAATATGACTTTTGGAAAAAAAAATCTGCTCATGGATTCCATGAAATTGAATTGTCTATGAATATAAATAGATTCCTTCTGATACTTTATCAATGCTTTAAGGATGACCTTTTGATTTTATTCTTGGCCAAATAGTCTTTCAATTTGAACTTTCTATATATACTAATATATTCCTTTTGATGTTTCATCCCAAGTTCAAATATGACTTTTGGAAAAATGTCTGTCCCAGGATTCCATGAAATTGAATTTTCTATACATATAAATAGATTCCTTGCTGATGCTCTATCAGTGCTTTAAGGATGACCTTTAGATCTAATTCTTGGCCAAATAGTCTTTCAACTTGAACTTTCTATATATACTAATATATTCCTTTTGATGTTTCATCCCAAGTTCAAATATGACATTTGGAAAAAAATTCTGTCCGTGGATTCCATGAAATTGAATTTTCTATACATATAAATAGATTCCTTCTGATGCTTTATCAGTGCTTTAAGGAGACCAAAAGGTCTTTCAACTTGAACTTTCTAAATATACTAATATATTCCTTCTGATGTTTCATCCCAAGTTCAAATATGACTTTTGGAAAAAAAAATTCTGTCCCTGGATTCCATGAAACTAAATTTTCTATAAATATAAACAGATTCCTTCTGATACTTTATCAGTGCTTTAAGGATGACCTTTAGATCTAATTCTTGGCCAAATAGACTTTGATTTTGAACTTTCTATATATACTAATATATTCCTTCTCATGTTTCATCCCAAGTTTAAATATGACTTTTGGAAAAAAAAAATTGTCCCTGGATTCCATGAAATTGAATTTTCTATACATATAAATAGATTCCTTCTGATGCTTTATCAGTGCTTTAAGGATGACATTTTGATTTTATTCTTGGCCAAATAGACTTTCAATTTGAACTTTTTATATATACTAATATATTCCTTTTGATGTTTCATCCCAAGTTCAAAAATGACGTTTGGAAAAATTTCTGTCCCTGGATTCCATGAAATTGATTTTTCTATACATATAAATAGATTCCTTCTGATGCTTTATCAGTGCTTTAAGGATGACCTTTTGATCTTATTCTTGGCCAAATAGTCTTTGAACTTGAACTTTCTATATATACTAATATATTCCTTTTGATGTTTCATCCCAAGTTCAAATACGACTATTGGAAAAATGTCTGTCCCTGGATTCCATGAACTTGAACTTTCTATAGAAATAAATAGATTCCTTCTGATGCTTTATCAGTGCTTTAAGGATGACCTTTAGATTTTATTCTTGGCCAAATAGTCTTTGAACTTGAACTTTCTATATATACTAATATATACCTTTTGATGTTTCATCCCAAGTTCAAATATGACATTGGAAAAAAAATTGTCCCTGGATTCCATGAAATTGAATTTTCTATACATATAAATAGATTCCTTCTGATGCTTTATCAGTGCTTTAAGGATGACCTTTTGATTTTATTCTTGGTCAAATAGTCTTTCAACTTGAACTTTCTATATATACTAATGTATACCTTTTGATGTTTCATCCCAAGTTCAAATATGACTTTTGGAAAAAAAAATTGTCCCTGGATTCCATGAAATTGAATTTTCTATACATATAAATAGATTCCTTCTGATGCTTTATCAGTTCTCTAAGGAGACCAACTAGTCTTTCAACTTGAACTTTCTATATATACTAATATATTCCTTTTAATGTTTCATCCCAAGTTCAAATATGACTTTTGGAAAAAAAATTCTGTCCCTGGATTCCATGAAATTGAATTTTCTATACATATAAATAGATTCCTTCTGATGCTTTATCAGTGCTTTAAGGATGACCTTTTGATTTTATTCTTGGCCAAATAGTCTTTCAACTTGAACTTTCTATATACACTAATATATTCCTTTTGATATTTCATCCCAAGTTCAAATATGACTTTTGGAAAAAAATTCTGTCCCTGGATTCCATGAAATTGAATTTTCTATAAATATAAAGAGATTCCTTCTGATGCTTTATCAGTGCTTTAAGGATGACCTTTAGATCTAATTCTTGGCCAAATAGTCTTTGAACTTGATCTTTCTATATATACTAATATATTCCTTCTCATGTTTCATCCCAAGTTCAAATATGACCTTTGGAAAAATGTTCTGCCCCTGGATTCCATGAACTTGAACTTTCTTTAGATATAAATAGATTCCTTCTGATGCTTCATCAGTGCTTTAAGGATGACCTTTTTAACTAATTTGTGGCCAAATAGTCTTTGAACTTGAATCTTCTATACAGACTTATGACTTTCAGTTGTTTCATCAGTAGAGCAAGGATGCCATTTTTTGACCAAAAAATAATAATTTCTGACTCCGGATCCCATGAACTTGAACTTTCTATGCATACATATAGATTCCTTCTTCTGTTTTATCTTTAGTTCAAGAATGGCTTTTTGAATATATTTTTGGACAAAGAGTCTTTGAACTTTACATTTAAATTCACACGTTTAGGCTTTCAGATGTATTATCAGAAGTTCAAATATGACTTTTGAAAAAAAAAAATCTACTTATGGATTCCATGAACTTGAACTTTCTATACATTTAAATAGATTCCCTCTGATGTTTTATTAGTTCTTTAAGGATGACCCTTTGAACTTAATTGTGGCCAAAGATTCTTTGAACTTGAATCTTCTATACATACTTATGAATTTCAGTTGTTTCATGACGGAAGGATGATATTTTTTGACAAAAAAAAAAAAAAAAAAACTGACTCCGGATCCCAAGAATTTGAACTTTCTATGTATACATACAGATTCCTTCTTCTGTTTCATCTTTAGTTCAAGCATGGATTTTGAATATATTTTTGGAAAAATAGTCTTTGAACTTTAAATTTAAATTTACACGAATAGGCTTTCTGATTTTTTTATCAGAAGTTCAAACATAACTTTTTGAACATTTTTTTCTGCCCCTAGATTCCATGAACTTGAACTTTCTGTACATATAGATTCCTTCTTATGTTTTATTAGTTCTTCAAGGATGAACTTTTGATTTTATTCTTGGCCAAATAGTCTTTGAACTTGAACTTTCTATATATACTAATATATTCCTTTTGATGTTTCATCCCAAGTTCAAATATGACTTTTGGAAAAAAAAATCTGCTCATGGATTCCATGAAATTGAATTGTCTATGAATATAAATAGATTCCTTCTGATACTTTATCAATGCTTTAAGGATCACCTTTTGATTTTATTCTTGGCCAAATAGTCTTTCAATTTGAACTTTCTATATATATTAATATATTCCTTTTGATGTTTCATCCCAAGTTCAAATATGACTTTTGGAAAAATGTCTGTCCCAGGATTCCATGAAATTTAATTTTCTATACATATAAATAGATTCCTTGCTGATGCTCTATCAGTGCTTTAAGGATGACCTTTTGATCTTATTCTTGGCCAAATAGTCTTTCAACTTGAACTTTCTATATATACAAATATATTCCTTTTAATGTTTCATCCCAAGTTCAAATATGACTTTTGGAAAAAAAATTCTGTCCCTGGATTCCATGAAACTGAATCTTCTATAAATATAAATAGATTTCTTCTTATGCTTTATCAGTGCTTTAAGGATGACCTTTTGATTTTATGCTTGGCCAAATAGTCTTTCAACTTGAACTTTCTATATATACTAATATATTCCTTTTGATGTTTCATCCCAAGTTCAAATATGACTTTTGGAAAAATGTTCCGCCCCTGGATTCCATGAACTTGAAATTTCTATAGAAATAAATAGATTCCTTCTGAGGCTTTATCAGTGCTTTAAGGATGACCTTTTGATTTTATTCTTGGCCAAATAGTCTTTGATCTTGAACTTTCTATATATACTAATATATACCTTTTGATGTTTCATCCCAAGTTCAAATATGACTTTTGGAAAAAAATTCTGTCCCTGGATTCCGTAAAATTGAATTTTCTATACATATAAATAGATTCCTTCTGATGCTTTATCAGTGCTTTAAGGATGACCTTTAGATCTAATCCTTGGCCAAATAGTCTTTGAACTTGATCTTTCTATATATACTAATATATTCCTTCTCAAGTTTCATCCCAAGTTCAAATATGACCTTTGGAAAAATTTTCTGCCCCTGGATTCCATGAACTTGAACTTTCTATAGAAATAAATAGATTCCTTCTGATGCTTTATCAGTGCTTTAAGGATTACCTTTTGATTTTATTCTTGGGCAAATAGTCTTTGAACTTGAACTTTCTATATACACTAATATATACCTTTTGATGTTTCATCCCAAGTTCAAATTTGACTTTTGGAAAAAAAAATTGTCCCTGGATTCCATGAAATTGAATTTTCTATACATATAAATAGATTCCTTCTGATGCTTTATCAGTGCTCTAAGGAGACCAACTAGTCTTTCAACTTGAACTTTCTATATATACTAATATATTCCTTTTAATTTTTCATCCCAAGTTCAAATATGACTTTTGGAAAAAAAATTCTGTCCCTGGATTCCATGAAATTGAATTTTCTATACATATAAAACGATTCCTTCTGATGCTTTATCAGTGCTTTAAGGATGACCTTTTGAACTTATTTGTGGCCAAATAGTCATTGAACTTGAATCTTCTATACAGACTTATGACTTTCAGTTGTTTCATCAGTAGATCAAGGATGCCATTTTTTGACAAAAAAATAATAATTTCTGACTCCGGATCCCATGAACTTGAACTTTCTATGCATACATATAGATTCCTTCTTCTGTTTCATCTTTAGTTCAAGAATGGCTTTTTGAATATATTTTTGGACAAAGAGTCTTTGAACTTTACATTTAAATTCACACGTTTAGGCTTTCAGATGTATTATCAGAAGTTCAAATATGACTTTTGAAAAAAAAAATCTACTTATGGATTCCATGAACTTGAACTTTCTATACATTTAAATAGATTCCCTCTGATGTTTTATTAGTTCTTTAAGGATGACCCTTTGAACTTAATTGTGGCCAAAGATTCTTTGAACTTGAATCTTCTATACATACTTATGAATTTCAGTTGTTTCATCAGTAGATCAAGGATGATATTTTTTGACAAAAAAAAAAAAAAAAAAAACTGACTCCGGATCCCAAGAATTTGAACTTTCTATGTATACATACAGATTCCTTCTTCTGTTTCATCTTTAGTTCAAGCATGGATTTTGAATATATTTTTGGAAAAATAGTCTTTGAACTTTAAATTTAAATTTACACGAATAGGCTTTCTGATTTTTTATCAGAAGTTCAAACATAACTTTTTGAACATTTTTTTCTGCCCCTAGATTCCATGAACTTGAACTTTCTGTACATATAGATTCCTTCTTATGTTTTATTAGTTCTTCAAGGATGAACTTTTGATTTTATTCTTGGCCAAATAGTCTTTGAACTTGAACTTTCTATATATACTAATATATTCCTTTTGATGTTTCATCCCAAGTTCAAATATGACTTTTGGAAAAAAAAATCTGCTCATGGATTCCATGAAATTGAATTTTCTATTAATATAAATAGATTCCTTCTGATACTTTATCAATGCTTTAAGGATGACCTTTTGATTTTATTCTTGGCCAAATAGTCTTTCAATTTGAACTTTCTATATATACTAATATATTCCTTTTGATGTTTCATCCCAAGTTCAAATATGACTTTTGGAAAAATGTCTGTCCCAGGATTCCATGAAATTTAATTTTCTATACATATAAATAGATTCCTTGCTGATGCTCTATCAGTGCTTTAAGGATGACCTTTTGATCTTATTCTTGGCCAAATAGTCTTTCAACTTGAACTTTCTATATATACAAATATATTCCTTTTAATGTTTCATCCCAAGTTCAAATATGACTTTTGGAAAAAAAATTCTGTCCCTGGATTCCATGAAACTGAATTTTCTATAAATATAAATAGATTCCTTCTTATGCTTTATCAGTGCTTTAAGGATGACCTTTTGATTTTATTCTTGGCCAAATAGTCTTTCAACTTGAACTTTCTATATATACTAATATATTCCTTTTGATGTTTCATCCCAAGTTCAAATATGACTTTTGGAAAAATGTTCCGCCCCGGGATTCCATGAACTTGAACTTTCTATAGAAATAAATAGATTCCTTCTGAGGCTTTATCAGTGCTTTAAGGATGACCTTTTGATTTTATTCTTGGCCAAATAGTCTTTGATCTTGAACTTTCTATATATACTAATATATACCTTTTGATGTTTCATCCCAAGTTCATATATGACTTTTGGAAAAAAATTCTGTCCCTGGATTCCGTAAAATTGAATTTTCTATACATATAAATAGATTCCTTCTGATGCTTTATCAGTGCTTTAAGGATGACCTTTAGATCTAATCCTTGGCCAAATAGTCTTTGAACTTGATCTTTCTATATATACTAATATATTCCTTCTCAAGTTTCATCCCAAGTTCAAATATGACCTTTGGAAAAATGTTCTGCCCCTGGATTCCATGAACTTGAACTTTCTTTAGATATAAATAGATTCCTTCTGATGCTTCATCAGTGCTTTAAGGATGACCTTTTTAACTAATTAGTGGCCAAATAGTCTTTGAACTTGAATCTTCTATACAGCCTTATGACTTTCAGTTGTTTCATCAGTAGAGCAAGGATGACTCCGGATCCCATGAACTTGAACTTTCTATGTATACATATAGATTCCTTCTTCTGTTTCATCTTTGGTTCAAGCATGGCTTTTTGAGTATATTTTTGGAAAAAGAGTCATTGAACTTTAAATTTAAATTTACACGTATAGGCTTTCTGATTTTTTATCAGAAGTTCAAATATAACTTTTTGAACATGTTTTTCTGCCCCTAGATTCCATGAACTTGAACTTTATATAAATATAAAGAGATTCCTTCTGATGTTTTATTTAGTTCCCTTTCGTTCAGTCACTCCGACATAACGTCAGTGACTGACGAATGGGGGTTTCGCTTAGAAGCCTGTCATCTCCGAGACTAGAAAGCGCCCAATGGCAGTGCCAATGCCATGGGCATGCGAGATTTGCATGCGTAACTCCGCCTACCCACGTGGGTATATAAGGAAGTAGCTGGCATCATCGCATTATGTTTTAATGCTTCGGAGCCAAGGGTTTAATACCTTTCACTCCTATAAGCCTTCTGAGTTAAGTCAGTTCTTCGAGACGATCAGGATCTTCCAGTCTTCCGGTGTTGGTGTTCGGCGCGTTCCAGCGGTCACATACTTCCTGCCTGCTGGTCAGACGATTGGTTTCCAGTTGGTGTGTGGTCCCCTGGGCGCTTCGGCATCGACTGCGAGGTTAATCCTCTCACAAAAGAGCTCACACGTGGCACGTCCTTTTCAGGATGTCTCGCCCATGTGCTTCTGGGTGTGGCCGGTCTCTACACTCTTCTGATGGGCACTCGCACTGTCTGGCATGTTTGGGCTTTCAGCATGCTCAGGCGGCGCTTGTGGATGAGTCATGTTCCCACTGCGGGAACATGGCCATCTCCGTGTTGCGGTCGAGACTCAATGATCTCCGTGCGGCCGCCGGAGTGAGAGTCCCCTCCGTCACCCCCCGATCTGACGTGTCCGCGGCCTCGGTCTCATCCGGTCCGCGGGGCGTCTCTTCGGCTGGTGGCCAGGGTGACCTGAGGGTGATGGTGTGGAACACAGCTCCGATGCTCATGCCTCGGCCCACACCCCCCTCTGTTGCACCGGTACCCGCGAGCGTTGTGATGGAGCCCGCGGCCTCGGTCTCGGCTGGTCCGCGGGTTTCGTTCGGCGCTCCAGAGGAGGACGAGATGTCGGTGACCGCATCACAAGGTGTCTTCTCGCGAGCGTTTGGCAACCTCTTCCGCCTTCTCCGCCCTCAATGGGGCGGCGGCTAGAGGGTACACTGGGGTCCCCCCGGTGGAGCGTTCTGTGGCGATGCAACTGTGTCCCAAGAGCGCCTCCTCCTGGCGTGGCGATCCTAAGCACCCCTCCAAGGCCTGTAGATTAACATCTTCCATGGTGTCGAAGACCTACAGAGCTGCGGGGCAGGCCGCCGCTTCTTTGCATGCCATGGCAACCCTCCAGGCCTACCAGGCCAAGTTGCTGTGCGACATGCACGAGGGTGGAGCCGACCCAGGGCTCAGAGATGAGCTGCGTGCCGCGACCGACCTCGCTCTCCGAGCGACGAAGGTTACCGCACGCTCCCTGGGCCGGGTGATGTCCACATGTGTGGTCCAGGAGAGACATCTATGGCTCAACCTGGCCGATATGCGGGACGCCGAGCGGACTCGTTTCCTCGACGCCCCCATATCCCAGGCTGGGCTATTCGGCGGTGCGGTCGAGAGATTCGCCCAACAGTTCTCGGCCGCCCAGAAGCAGACTGAGGCTATCAAGCACATACTGCCCCCGCGGCCCGCTGCTGCACCCCAAGCGCCACCGGCACAGTCGCCTCAGCTGCCTCGCCACCGAGGGCGGCCTCCTGCGGTCTCCCCCGCTCCCACGCGGCCACAGCAGCAGCCTTCACCCGGGCCACGCCGCGGAGCGCGCCGCAAGAAGCCGCCCCAGTCCGCGCCAGCCCCGCGGCCCGCTAAACGCCAGGCCAAGCGGCGCTCCTGACGCGGACAGCTCAGAGATGGGCAGTTCTTTCCAGGAGACGGCAGCAGGGCCGCTCCTTCCCCCGGTGGAGGGCCGGGGGAGAATCTTTCGTTCCGCTGCCGCCCCCCGGGGTGGCAGCACCCTAATGTGGTTAAAGAAAGAACTGACAAACCCATCTCTGAGCACCCAGAGACCGGTGACGGCAGTGTGCGCCGCCCCCGGGCCACGCCGCTCTCGTCCCTCTCTGTCGCCAGCCCCCTCTCAGAGCAGACCCCAGTGGAACGCGAGTCCTTCCCTGGTCTCCTCTGTCAGGGCGCAGCTGTTACCGCCGCCCCGACACCGGGCCGCTACGCCACCCGAGTCCGGGCCGGTAACGCTGCCTCGCTGCCCCACCGAGGGTACGCCGGTGCTCCGCATGACCCCGTTGGTACACTCCCTGAGAGTGTGGCTACAGCTCCAGGGACTGTCTCGCTGGGTCGCACGGACCATCCGGCTCGGCTACGCGATTCAGTTCGCGCGAGCTCCTCCCCGCTTCCGGGGTGTCCGGTACACCATGGTGGGGTCCAATGCCCCAGTCATGCGTGCGGAGATCGCGACCCTACTGGCGAAGGGTGCGGTCGAGCTCGTCCCTCCAGCCGAGATGAAGTCCGGCTTCTACAGCCCTTACTTCATTGTACCGAAGAAATCCGGTGGGTTACGACCGATCCTGGACCTTCGCGTCCTGAACCGATCCCTGTACAGGCTTCCGTTCAGGATGTTGACTGCGAAACGCCTTTTCGAATGCGTTCATCCATGCGATTGGTTTGCAGCGATCGACCTGAAGGACGCGGCTTGCGCGCGCAGTCACTGCTGACTTGCCTCAGGCAGATAGAGAGCAAGAGTGCGGTTCCACTGAAACTATTTCAGAGGCTCCTGGGGTATATGGCATCTGCAGCCGCGGTGACGCCGCTCAGATTGCTTCATATGAGACCGCTTCAGCACTGGCTTCGCGATCGAGTCCCGAGATGGGCATGGCAGTCTGGCACGCTCCGGGTCCCAGTGACTCAGGCCTGCAGACAGACACTCACCCAGTGGTCAAACCTCAGTTTTTTACGGGCAGGTGTGCCCTTAGAACGAATTTCCCGGCATGTTGTTGTGTCAACAGATGCGTCCACCACGGGTTGGGGTGCCATGTGCAATGGACATGCAGCCGCCGGCTCTTGGTCAGAGAGCCAGAGCCACCTGCATATCAATTGCCTCGAGTTGCTGGCAGTACGGTTCGCCCTGCACCGCTTCCGAGCGTTGCTGAAGGGTCAACACGTACTAGTCAGATCATATAACACGGCCGTAGTAGCATCACTTCCGCTCGGGCCGAGTCCACGAGACAGGCCTATGCGTTGAAGTGGAACCTCTTCGTCAATTGGTGCTCTTCTCGCCAAGAAGACCCCTGGAAATGCCCGATCGGGTCTGTGCTCTCTTTCCTCCAGGAAGGGTTGGATCGAAGGCTGTCTCCATCCACCCTGAAGGTTTATGTGGCCGCTATTGCCGCCTACCATGACCTCTTGGACGGGAAAACGGTAAGTAAGCACGACCTGGTCATCAGGTTCCTGAGGGGTGCGAGGAGACTACATCCTCCTCGTGCTCCTCTCGTACCCTCTTGGGACCTCTCAGTAGGATTAAGTGCTCTGCAGAGGGCCCCATTTGAGCCTTTGCGGTCAGTAGATGTTAAGTTCTTGTCTATGAAGACAGCGCTCCTGACCGCACTGGCCTCCATCAAGAGGGTAGGGGACCTGCAGGCATTTTCGGTTGACGAAGCGTGCCTGGAATTCGGGCCGGCTGACTCTCACGTGATCCTGAGACCCCGGCCTGGATATGTGCCCAAGGTTCCCACCACTCCGTTCAGAGACCAGGTGGTGAACCTGCAAGCGCTGCCTTTGGAGGAGGCAGACCCAGCCTTGGCACTGCTCTGTCCAGTACGCGCCCTTCGCGCTTACGTAGACAGGACGCAGTGTTTCAGGACCTCAGACCAGCTCTTTGTCTGTTATGGTGGGAAGCTGAAAGGGAAGGCTCTCTCAAAGCAAAGGCTGTCTCACTGGATAGTGGACACCATTGTTTTGGCGTACCAGCAGCAGGGACGCCCATGTCCCCTTGGGGTCAGGGCCCATTCCACCCGGAGTGTGGCCTCCTCTTGGGCGTTAGCACATGGCGCTCCGCTGACAGACATCTGCAGAGCTGCAGGCTGGGCGACACCAAACACATTCGCCAGGTTTTATAACCTCCGAGTGGAGCCTGTATCCGACTATGTACTCGCCTCTACAAGTGGCCGGTAATGGATTGGCTCAGGTGTCTTCGCTTGCTCGCCATTCCACTCCACGGACTGGATACGTGCGATATTCTTCTCAGGTGAGTTCCCCGAGAGCCCTGAGCTCCTCCAGCACTGACGACGCCGACGCCAGTAAGTCTGCCCTTAGCCCAGACACTCGTGTCCGGCCAGGTGCCCCATGTGCATGGTTCCCCTCCGGCGACCCCCACATGTGTATTTCCACCGTAAGCCTCCCTGAGCGGGTGCATTCCCTTGGCAACCTTGCCATCCCCTGGGGTTAAAAATCCACCTGCGGCTGGTACCCCAGTGATCTTCCGTATGCAGCCCCCCGGGGTCATACGTGTATTCCTAAGTCCTCCCTATGGGTAGGCATCTTGGCGCATATCTCCTCCTGGAATATGCCTCCCAGTGTACCTTGGTATTCCTGCATTAAGTAGAGGCCTTTGACCGTCCTAACTTGCATCAGGGTTCTCACGCTTGCGCAGGGCACTGGAAGACAGCCGAGTGGCGTTATTGCATTGGGACCCCCATTCATCAGTCACTGACGTTACGTCGGAGTGACTGAACGAAAGGGAACGTCTCGGTTACGTATGTAACCCTCGTTCCCTGAGGAGGGAACGGAGACGTAACGTCCCGTTGCCACATCCGCTGTACCGCTGGAACGCAGTTCAACTTGGCTCCTCAGCAGGTAAAACATAATGCGATGATACCAGCTACTTCCTTATATACCCACGTGGGTAGGCGGAGTTACGCATGCAAATCTCGCATGCCCATGGCATTGGCACTGCCATTGGGCGCTTTCTAGTCTCGGAGATGACAGGCTTCTAAGCGAAACCCCCATTCGTCAGTCACTGACGTTACGTCTCCGTTCCCTCCTCAGGGAACGAGGGTTACATACGTAACCGAGACGTTCTTCAAGGATGAACTTTTGATTTTATTCTTGGCCAAATAGTCTTTGAAATTGAACCTTCTATATATACTAATATATACCTTTTGATGTTTCATCCCAAGTTCAAATATGACTTTTGGAAAAAAATTCTGTCCCTGGATTCCATGAAATAGAATTTTCTATACATAAAAATAGATTCCTTCTGATGCTTTATCAGTGCTCTAAGGAGACCAAATAGTCTTTCAACTTGAACTTTCTATATATACTAACATATTCCTTTTGATGTTTCATCCCAAGTTCAAATATGACTTTTTGGAAAAATGCCTGTCCCTGGATTCCATGAAATTGAATTTTCTATACATATAAATAGATTCCTTCTGATGCCTTATCAGTGCTTTAAGGATGACCTTTTGATTTTATTCTTGGCCAAATAGTCTTTGATCTTGAACTTTCTATATATACTAATATATACCTTTTGATGTTTCATCCCAAGTTCAAATATGACTTTTGGAAAAAAAGTAATTGTCCCTGGATTCCATGAAATTGAATTTTCTATACATATAAATAGATTCCTTCTGATGCTTTATCAGTGCTCTAAGGAGACCAACTAGTCCTTCAACTTGAACTTTCTATATATACTAATATATTCCTTTTAATGTTTCATCCCAAGTTAAAATATGACTTTTGGAAAAAAAAAATCTGTCCCTGGATTCCATGAAATTGAATTTTCTATACATATAAATAGATTCCTTCTGATGCTTTATCAGTGCTTTAAGGATGACCTTTTGATCTTATTCTTGGCCAAATAGTCTTTCAAGTTGAACTTTCTACATATACAAATATATTCCTTTTAATGTTTCATCCCAAGTTCAAATATGACTTTTGGAAAAAAAAAATCTGTCCCTGGATTCCATGAAATTGAATTTTCTATACATATAAATAGATTCCTTCTGATGCTTTATCAGTGCTATAAGGATTACCTTTTGATTTTATTCTTGGCCAAATAGTCTTTCAACTTGAACTTTCTCTATATACTAATATATTCCTTTTGATGTTAAATCCCAAGTTCAAAAATGACTTTTGGAAAAATTTCTGTCCCTAGATTCCAAGAAATTGAATTTTCTATACATATAAATAGATTCCTTCTGATGCTTTATCAGTGCTTTAAGGATGACCTTTTGATCTTATTCTTGGCCAAATAGTCTTTGAACTTGAACTTTCTATATATACTAATATATTCCTTTTGATGTTTCATCCCAAGTTCAAAGATTTAAGTTCAAAGACTATTTGGCCACAAATTAGTTAAAAAGGTCATCCTTTTTTTTGACAAAAAAATAATAATTTCTGACTCCGGATCCCATGAACTTGAACTTTCTATGCATACATATAGATTCCTTCTTCTGTTTCATCTTTAGTTCAAGAATGGCTTTTTGAATATATTTTTGGACAAAGAGTCTTTGAACTTTACATTTAAATTCACACGTATAGGCTTTCAGATGTTTTATCAGAAGTTCAAATATGACTTTTGAAAAAATTCTACTTATGGACCATGAACTTGAACTGTCTATACATTTAAATAGATTCCCTCTGATGTTTTATTAGTTCTTTAAGGATGACCCTTTGAACTTAATTGTGGCCAAAGATTCTTTGAACTTGATTCTTCTATACAGACTTATGAATTTCAGTTGTTTCATCAGTAGATCAAGGATGATATTTTTTGACAAAAAAAAAAAACTGACTCCGGATCCCAAGAATTTGAACTTTCTATGTATACATACAGATTCCTTCTTCTGTTTCATCTTTAGTTCAAGCATGGATTTTGAATATATTTTTGGAAAAATAGTCTTTGAACTTTAAATTTAAATTTACACGTATAGGCTTTCTGATTTTTTTATCAGAAGTTCAAATATAATTTTTTGAACATTTTTTTCTGCCCCTAGATTCCATGAACTTGAACTTTCTATACATATAAATAGATTCCTTCTGATCTATTTATATGATTAATGTTTCATCCCAAGTTCAAATAGGACTTTTGGAAAAATGTTCTGCCCCTTGATTCCATAAACTTGAACTTTCTATAGAAATAAATAGATTCCTTCTGATGCTTCATCAGTGCTTTAAGGATGACCTTTTTAACTAATTTGTGGCCAAATAGTCTTTGAACTTAAATCTTCTATACAGACTTAGGACTTTCAGTTGTTTCATCAGTAGAGCAAGGATGACATTTTTTGCCAAAAAAAAAAAAAAAAAAATTCTGACTCCGGATCCCATGAACTTGAACTTTCTATGTATACATATAGATTCCTTCTTCTGTTTCATCTTTAGTTCAAGAATGGCTTTTTTATATATTATTGGAAAAAGAGTCTTTGAACTTTAAATATAAATTTACACGTATAGGCTTTCTGATTTTTTATCAGAAGTTCAAATATAACTTTTTGAACATGTTTTTCTGCCCCTAGATTCCATGAACTTGAACTTTCTAAAAATATAAATAGATTCCTTCTGATGTTTTATTAGTTCTTCAAGGATGAACTTTTGATTTTATTCTTGGCCTAATAGTCTTTGAACTTGAACCTTCTATATATACTAATATAATCCTTTTGATGTTTCATCCCAAGTTCAAATATGACTTTTGGAAAAATGTCTGTCCCTGGATTCCATGAAATTGAATTTTCTATACATATAAATAGATTCCTTCTGATGCTTTATCAGTGCTTTAAGGATGACCTTTTGATCTTATTCTTTGCCAAATAGTCTTTCAACTTGAACTTTCTATATATACAAATATATTTCTTTTAATGTTTCATCCCAAGTTTAAATAAGACTTTGGGGAAAAAAAAATTCTGTCCCTGGATTCCATGAAACTGAATTTTCTATAAATATAAATAGATTCCTTCTGATGCTTTATCAGTGCTTTAAGGATGACCTTTTGATTTTATTATTGGCCAAATAGTCTTTCAACTTGAACTTTCTATATATACTAATATATTCCTTTTGATGTTTCATCCCAAGTTCAAATATGACCTTTGGAAAAATGTTCTGCCCCTTGATTCCATGAACTTGAACTTTCTATAGAAATAAATAGATTCCTTCTGATGCTTTTTCAGTGCTTTAAGGATGACCTTTTGATTTTATTCTTGGCCAAATAGTCTTTGAACTTGAACTTTCTATATATACTAATATATTCCTTTTGATGTTTCATCCCAAGTTCAAATATGACTTTTGGAAAAATGTTCTGCCCCTTGATTCCATGAACTTGAACTTTCTATAGAAATAAATAGATTCCTTCTGATGCTTTATCAGTGCTTTAAGGACGACCTTTTGATTTTATTCTTGGCCAAATAGTCTTTGAACTTGAACTTTCTATATATACTAATATATACCTTTTGATGTTTCATCCCAAGTTCAAATATGACTTTTGGAAAAAAAATTGTCCCTGGATTCCATGAAATTGAATTTTCTATACATATAAATAGATTCCTTCTGATGCTTTATCAGTGCTCTAAGGAGACCAACTAGTCTTTCAACTTGAACTTTCTATATATACTAATATATTCCTTTTAATTTTTCATCCCAAGTTCAAATATGACTTTTGGGAAAAAAATTCTGTCCCTGGATTCCATGAAATTGAATTTTCTATACATATAAAACGATTCCTTCTGATGCTTTATCAGTGCTTTAAGGATGACCTTTTGAACTTATTTGTGGCCAAATAGTCATTGAACTTGAATCTTCTATACAGACTTATGACTTTCAGTTGTTTCATCAGTAGATCAAGGATGCCATTTTTTGACAAAAAAATAATAATTTCTGACTCCGGATCCCATGAACTTGAACTTTCTATGCATACATATAGATTCCTTCTTCTGTTTCATCTTTAGTTCAAGAATGGCTTTTTGAATATATTTTTGGACAAAGAGTCTTTGAACTTTACATTTAAATTCACACGTTTAGGCTTTCAGATGTATTATCAGAAGTTCAAATATGACTTTTGAAAAAAAAAATCTACTTATGGATTCCATGAACTTGAACTTTCTATACATTTAAATAGATTCCCTCTGATGTTTTATTAGTTCTTTAAGGATGACCCTTTGAACTTAATTGTGGCCAAAGATTCTTTGAACTTGAATCTTCTATACATACTTATGAATTTCAGTTGTTTCATCAGTAGATCAAGGACGATATTTTTTGACAAAAAAAAAAAAAAAAAAAAAACTGACTCCGGATCCCAAGAATTTGAACTTTCTATGTATACATACAGATTCCTTCTTCTGTTTCATCTTTAGTTCAAGCATGGATTTTGAATATATTTTTGGAAAAATAGTCTTTGAACTTTAAATTTAAATTTACACGAATAGGCTTTCTGATTTTTTTATCAGAAGTTCAAACATAACTTTTTGAACATTTTTTTCTGCCCCTAGATTCCATGAACTTGAACTTTCTGTACATATAGATTCCTTCTTATGTTTTATTAGTTCTTCAAGTATGAACTTTTGATTTTATTCTTGGCCAAATAGTCTTTGAACTTGAACTTTCTATATATACTAATATATTCGTTTTGATGTTTCATCCCAAGTTCAAATATGACTTTTGGAAAAAAAAATCTGCTCATGGATTCCATGAAATTGAATTTTCTATGAATATAAATAGATTCCTTCTGATACTTTATCAATGCTTTAAGGATGACCTTTTGATTTTATTCTTGGCCAAATAGTCTTTCAATTTGAACTTTCTATATATACTAATATATTCCTTTTGATGTTTCATCCCAAGTTCAAATATGACTTTTGGAAAAATGTCTGTCCCAGGATTCCATGAAATTTAATTTTCTATACATATAAATAGATTCCTTGCTGATGCTCTATCAGTGCTTTAAGGATGACCTTTTGATCTTATTCTTGGCCAAATAGTCTTTCAACTTGAACTTTCTATATATACAAATATATTCCTTTTAATGTTTCATCCCAAGTTCAAATATGACTTTTGGAAAAAAAAATCTGTCCCTGGATTCCATGAAACTGAATTTTCTATAAATATAAATAGATTCCTTCTTATGCTTTATCAGTGCTTTAAGGATGACCTTTTGATTTTATTCTTGGCCAAATAGTCTTTCAACTTGAACTTTCTATATATACTAATATATTCCTTTTGATGTTTCATCCCAAGTTCAAATATGACTTTTGGAAAAATGTTCCGCCCCTGGATTCCATGAACTTGAACTTTCTATAGAAATAAATAGATTCCTTCTGAGGCTTTATCAGTGCTTTAAGGATGACCTTTTGATTTTATTCTTGGCCAAATAGTCTTTGATCTTGAACTTTCTATATATACTAATATATACCTTTTGATGTTTCATCCCAAGTTCATATATGACTTTTGGAAAAAAATTCTGTCCCTGGATTCCGTAAAATTGAATTTTCTATACATATAAATAGATTCCTTCTGATGCTTTATCAGTGCTTTAAGGATGACCTTTAGATCTAATCCTTGGCCAAATAGTCTTTGAACTTGATCTTTCTATATATACTAATATATTCCTTCTCAAGTTTCATCCCAAGTTCAAATATGACCTTTGGAAAAATGTTCTGCCCCTGGATTCCATGAACTTGAACTTTCTTTAGATATAAATAGATTCCTTCTGATGCTTCATCAGTGCTTTAAGGATGACCTTTTTAACTAATTAGTGGCCAAATAGTCTTTGAACTTGAATCTTCTATACAGCCTTATGACTTTCAGTTGTTTCATCAGTAGAGCAAGGATGACTCCGGATCCCATGAACTTGAACTTTCTATGTATACATATAGATTCCTTCTTCTGTTTCATCTTTGGTTCAAGCATGGCTTTTTGAGTATATTTTTGGAAAAAGAGTCATTGAACTTTAAATTTAAATTTACACGTATAGGCTTTCTGATTTTTTATCAGAAGTTCAAATATAACTTTTTGAACATGTTTTTCTGCCCCTAGATTCCATGAACTTGAACTTTATATAAATATAAAGAGATTCCTTCTGATGTTTTATTTAGTTCCCTTTCGTTCAGTCACTCCGACATAACGTCAGTGACTGACGAATGGGGGTTTCGCTTAGAAGCCTGTCATCTCCGAGACTAGAAAGCGCCCAATGGCAGTGCCAATGCCATGGGCATGCGAGATTTGCATGCGTAACTCCGCCTACCCACGTGGGTATATAAGGAAGTAGCTGGCATCATCGCATTATGTTTTAATGCTTCGGAGCCAAGGGTTTAATACCTTTCACTCCTATAAGCCTTCTGAGTTAAGTCAGTTCTTCGAGACGATCAGGATCTTCCAGTCTTCCGGTGTTGGTGTTCGGCGCGTTCCAGCAGTCACATACTTCCTGCCTGCTGGTCAGACGATTGGTTTCCAGTTGGTGTGTGGTCCCCTGGGCGCTTCGGCATCGACTGCGAGGTTAATCCTCTCACAAAAGAGCTCACACGTGGCACGTCCTTTTCAGGATGTCTCGCCCATGTGCTTCTGGGTGTGGCCGGTCTCTACACTCTTCTGATGGGCACTCGCACTGTCTGGCATGTTTGGGCTTTCAGCATGCTCAGGCGGCGCTTGTGGATGAGTCATGTTCCCACTGCGGGAACATGGCCATCTCCGTGTTGCGGTCGAGACTCAATGATCTCCGTGCGGCCGCCGGAGTGAGAGTCCCCTCCGTCACCCCCCGATCTGACATGTCCGCGGCCTCGGTCTCATCCGGTCCGCGGGGCGTCTCTTCGGCTGGTGGCCAGGGTGACCTGAGGGTGATGGTGTGGAACACAGCTCCGATGCTCATGCCTCGGCCCACACCCCCCTCTGTTGCACCGGTACCCGCGAGCGTTGTGATGGAGCCCGCGGCCTCGGTCTCGGCCGGTCCGCGGGTTTCGTTCGGCGCTCCAGAGGAGGACGAGATGTCGGTGACCGCATCACAAGGTGTCTTCTCGCGAGCGTTTGGCAACCTCTTCCGCCTTCTCCGCCCTCAATGGGGCGGCGGCTAGAGGGTACACTGGGGTCCCCCCGGTGGAGCGTTCTGTGGCGATGCAACTGTGTCCCAAGAGCGCCTCCTCCTGGCGTGGCGATCCTAAGCACCCCTCCAAGGCCTGTAGATTAACATCTTCCATGGTGTCGAAGACCTACAGAGCTGCGGGGCAGGCCGCCGCTTCTTTGCATGCCATGGCAACCCTCCAGGCCTACCAGGCCAAGTTGCTGTGCGACATGCACGAGGGTGGAGCCGACCCAGGGCTCAGAGATGAGCTGCGTGCCGCGACCGACCTCGCTCTCCGAGCGACGAAGGTTACCGCACGCTCCCTGGGCCGGGTGATGTCCACATGTGTGGTCCAGGAGAGACATCTATGGCTCAACCTGGCCGATATGCGGGACGCCGAGCGGACTCGTTTCCTCGACGCCCCCATATCCCAGGCTGGGCTATTCGGCGGTGCGGTCGAGAGATTCGCCCAACAGTTCTCGGCCGCCCAGAAGCAGACTGAGGCTATCAAGCACATACTGCCCCCGCGGCCCGCTGCTGCACCCCAAGCGCCACCGGCACAGTCGCCTCAGCTGCCTCGCCGCCGAGGGCGGCCTCCTGCGGTCTCCCCCGCTCCCACGCGGCCACAGCAGCAGCCTTCACCCGGGCCACGCCGCGGAGCGCGCCGCAAGAAGCCGCCCCAGTCCGCGCCAGCCCCGCGGCCCGCTAAACGCCAGGCCAAGCGGCGCTCCTGACGCGGACAGCTCAGAGATGGGCAGTTCTTTCCAGGAGACGGCAGCAGGGCCGCTCCTTCCCCCGGTGGAGTGCCGGGGGAGAATCTTTCGTTCCGCTGCCGCCCCCCGGGGTGGCAGCACCCTAATGTGGTTAACGAAAGAACTGACAAACCCATCTCTGAGCACCCAGAGACCGGTGACGGCAGTGTGCGCCGCCCCCGGGCCACGCCGCTCTCGTCCCTCTCTGTCGCCAGCCCCCTCTCAGAGCAGACCCAGTGGAACGCGAGTCCTTCCCTGGTCTCCTCTGTCAGGGCGCAGCTGTTACCGCCGCCCCGACACCGGGCCGCTACGCCACCCGAGTCCGGGCCGGTAACGCTGCCTCGCTGCCCCACCGAGGGTACGCCGGTGCTCCGCATGACCCCGTTGGTACACTCCCTGAGAGTGTGGCTACAGCTCCAGGGACTGTCCCGCTGGGTCGCACGGACCATCCGGCTCGGCTACGCGATTCAGTTCGCGCGAGCTCCTCCCCGCTTCCGGGGTGTCCGGTACACCATGGTGGGGTCCAATGCCCCAGTCATGCGTGCGGAGATCGCGACCCTACTGGCGAAGGGTGCGGTCGAGCTCGTCCCTCCAGCCGAGATGAAGTCCGGCTTCTACAGCCCTTACTTCATTGTACCGAAGAAATCCGGTGGGTTACGACCGATCCTGGACCTTCGCGTCCTGAACCGATCCCTGTACAGGCTTCCGTTCAGGATGTTGACTGCGAAACGCCTTTTCGAATGCGTTCGTCCATGCGATTGGTTTGCAGCGATCGACCTGAAGGACGCGGCTTGCGCGCGCAGTCACTGCTGACTTGCCTCAGGCAGATAGAGAGCAAGAGTGCGGTTCCACTGAAACTATTTCAGAGGCTCCTGGGGTATATGGCATCTGCAGCCGCGGTGACGCCGCTCAGATTGCTTCATATGAGACCGCTTCAGCACTGGCTTCGCGATCGAGTCCCGAGATGGGCATGGCAGTCTGGCACGCTCCGGGTCCCAGTGACTCAGGCCTGCAGACAGACACTCACCCAGTGGTCAAACCTCAGTTTTTTACGGGCAGGTGTGCCCTTAGAACGAGTTTCCCGGCATGTTGTTGTGTCAACAGATGCGTCCACCACGGGTTGGGGTGCCATGTGCAATGGACATGCAGCCGCCGGCTCTTGGTCAGAGAGCCAGAGCCACCTGCATATCAATTGCCTCGAGTTGCTGGCAGTACGGTTCGCCCTGCACCGCTTCCGAGCGTTGCTGAAGGGTCAACACGTACTAGTCAGATCAGATAACACGGCCGTAGTAGCATCACTTCCGCTCGGGCCGAGTCCACGAGACAGGCCTATGCGTTGAAGTGGAACCTCTTCGTCAATTGGTGCTCTTCTCGCCAAGAAGACCCCTGGAAATGCCCGATCGGGTCTGTGCTCTCTTTCCTCCAGGAAGGGTTGGATCGAAGGCTGTCTCCATCCACCCTGAAGGTTTATGTGGCCGCTATTGCCGCCTACCATGACCTCTTGGACGGGAAAACGGTAAGTAAGCACGACCTGGTCATCAGGTTCCTGAGGGGTGCGAGGAGACTACATCCTCCTCGTGCTCCTCTCGTACCCTCTTGGGACCTCTCAGTAGGATTAAGTGCTCTGCAGAGGGCCCCATTTGAGCCTTTGCGGTCAGTAGATGTTAAGTTCTTGTCTATGAAGACAGCGCTCCTGACCGCACTGGCCTCCATCAAGAGGGTAGGGGACCTGCAGGCATTTTCGGTTGACGAAGCGTGCCTGGAATTCGGGCCGGCTGACTCTCACGTGATCCTGAGACCCCGGCCTGGATATGTGCCCAAGGTTCCCACCACTCCGTTCAGAGACCAGGTGGTGAACCTGCAAGCGCTGCCTTTGGAGGAGGCAGACCCAGCCTTGGCACTGCTCTGTCCAGTACGCGCCCTTCGCGCTTACGTAGACAGGACGCAGTGTTTCAGGACCTCAGACCAGCTCTTTGTCTGTTATGGTGGGAAGCTGAAAGGGAAGGCTCTCTCAAAGCAAAGGCTGTCTCACTGGATAGTGGACACCATTGTTTTGGCGTACCAGCAGCAGGGACGCCCATGTCCCCTTGGGGTCAGGGCCCATTCCACCCGGAGTGTGGCCTCCTCTTGGGCGTTAGCACATGGCGCTCCGCTGACAGACATCTGCAGAGCTGCAGGCTGGGCGACACCAAACACATTCGCCAGGTTTTATAACCTCCGAGTGGAGCCTGTATCCGACTATGTACTCGCCTCTACAAGTGGCCGGTAATGGATTGGCTCAGGTGTCTTCGCTTGCTCGCCATTCCACTCCACGGACTGGATACGTGCGATATTCTTCTCAGGTGAGTTCCCCGAGAGCCCTGAGCTCCTCCAGCACTGACGACGCCGACGCCAGTAAGTCTGCCCTTAGCCCAGACACTCGTGTCCGGCCAGGTGCCCCATGTGCATGGTTCCCCTCCGGCGACCCCCACATGTGTATTTCCACCGTAAGCCTCCCTGAGCGGGTGCATTCCCTTGGCAACCTTGCCATCCCCTGGGGTTAAAAATCCACCTGCGGCTGGTACCCCAGTGATCTTCCGTATGCAGCCCCCCGGGGTCATACGTGTATTCCTAAGTCCTCCCTATGGGTAGGCATCTTGGCGCATATCTCCTCCTGGAATATGCCTCCCAGTGTACCTTGGTATTCCTGCATTAAGTAGAGGCCTTTGACCGTCCTAACTTGCATCAGGGTTCTCACGCTTGCGCAGGGCACTGGAAGACAGCCGAGTGGCGTTATTGCATTGGGACCCCCATTCATCAGTCACTGACGTTACGTCGGAGTGACTGAACGAAAGGGAACGTCTCGGTTACGTATGTAACCCTCGTTCCCTGAGGAGGGAACGGAGACGTAACGTCCCGTTGCCACATCCGCTGTACCGCTGGAACGCAGTTCAACTTGGCTCCTCAGCAGGTAAAACATAATGCGATGATACCAGCTACTTCCTTATATACCCACGTGGGTAGGCGGAGTTACGCATGCAAATCTCGCATGCCCATGGCATTGGCACTGCCATTGGGCGCTTTCTAGTCTCGGAGATGACAGGCTTCTAAGCGAAACCCCCATTCGTCAGTCACTGACGTTACGTCTCCGTTCCCTCCTCAGGGAACGAGGGTTACATACGTAACCGAGACGTTCTTCAAGGATGAACTTTTGATTTTATTCTTGGCCAAATAGTCTTTGAAATTGAACCTTCTATATATACTAATATATACCTTTTGATGTTTCATCCCAAGTTCAAATATGACTTTTGGAAAAAAATTCTGTCCCTGGATTCCATGAAATAGAATTTTCTATACATAAAAATAGATTCCTTCTGATGCTTTATCAGTGCTCTAAGGAGACCAAATAGTCTTTCAACTTGAACTTTCTATATATACTAACATATTCCTTTTGATGTTTCATCCCAAGTTCAAATATGACTTTTTGGAAAAATGCCTGTCCCTGGATTCCATGAAATTGAATTTTCTATACATATAAATAGATTCCTTCTGATGCCTTATCAGTGCTTTAAGGATGACCTTTTGATTTTATTCTTGGCCAAATAGTCTTTGATCTTGAACTTTCTATATATACTAATATATACCTTTTGATGTTTCATCCCAAGTTCAAATATGACTTTTGGAAAAAAAGTAATTGTCCCTGGATTCCATGAAATTGAATTTTCTATACATATAAATAGATTCCTTCTGATGCTTTATCAGTGCTCTAAGGAGACCAACTAGTCTTTCAACTTGAACTTTCTATTTATACTAATATATTCCTTTTAATTTTTCATCCCAAGTTCAAATATGACTTTTGGGGAAAAAATTCTGTCCCTGGATTCCATGAAATTGAATTTTCTATACATATAAAACGATTCCTTCTGATGCTTTATCAGTGCTTTAAGGATGACCTTTTGAACTTATTTGTGGCCAAATAGTCATTGAACTTGAATCTTCTATACAGACTTATGACTTTCAGTTGTTTCATCAGTAGAGCAAGGATGCCATTTTTTGACAAAAAAATAATAATTTCTGACTCCGGATCCCATGAACTTGAACTTTCTATGCATACATATAGATTCCTTCTTCTGTTTCATCTTTAAATCAAGAATGGCTTTTTGAATATATTTTTGGACAAAGAGTCTTTGAACTTTACATTTAAATTCACACGTTTAGGCTTTCAGATGTATTATCAGAAGTTCAAATATGACTTTTGAAAAAAAATTCTACTTATGGATTCCATGAACTTGAACTTTCTATACATTTAAATAGATTCCCTCTGATGTTTTATTAGTTCTTTAAGGATGACCCTTTGAACTTAATTGTGGCCAAAGATTCTTTGAACTTGAATCTTCTATACATACTTATGAATTTCAGTTGTTTCATCAGTAGATCAAGGATGATATTTTTTGACAAAAAAAAAAAAAAAAAAAAACTGACTCCGGATCCCAAGAATTTGAACTTTCTATGTATACATACAGATTCCTTCTTCTGTTTCATCTTTAGTTCAATCATGGATTTTGAATATATTTTTGGAAAAATAGTCTTTGAACTTTAAATTTAAATTTACACGAACAGGCTTTCTGATTTTTTTTATCAGAAGTTCAAACATATCTTTTTGAACATTTTTTTCTGCCCCTAGATTCCATGAACTTGAACTTTCTGTACATATAAATAGATTCCTTCTGATGTTTTATTAGTTCTTCAAGGATGAACTTTTGATTTTATTCTTGGCCAAATAGTCTTTGAACTTGAACTTTCTATATATACTAATATATTCCTTTTGATGTTTCATCCCAAGTTCAAATATGACTTTTGGAAAAAAAAAATCTGCTCATGGATTCCATGAAATTGAATTTTCTATGAATATAAATAGATTCCTTCTGATACTTTATCAATGCTTTAAGGATGACATTTTGATTTTATTCTTGGCCAAATAGTCTTTCAATTTGAACTTTCTATATATACTAATATATTCCTTTTGATGTTTCATCCCAAGTTCAAATATGACTTTTGGAAAAATGTCTGTCCCAGGATTCCATGAAATTGAATTTTCTATACATATAAATAGATTCCTTGCTGATGCTCTATCAGTGCTTTAAGGATGACCTTTTGATCTTATTCTTGGCCAAATAGTCTTTCAACTTGAACTTTCTTTATATACAAATATATTCCTTTTAATGTTTCATCCCAAGTTCAAATATGACTTTTGGAAAAAAAATTCTGTCCCTGGATTCCATGAAACTGAATTTTCTATAAATATAAATAGATTCCTTCTGATGCTTTATCAGTGCTTTAAGGATGACCTTTTGATTTTATGCTTGGCCAAATAGTCTTTCAACTTGAACTTTCTATATATACTAATATATTCCTTTTGATGTTTCATCCCAAGTTCAAATATGACTTTTGGAAAAATGTTCCGCCCCTGGATTCCATGAACTTGAACTTTCTATAGAAATAAATAGATTCCTTCGGATGCTTTATCAGTGCTTTAAGGATGACCTTTTGAACTTATTTGTGGCCAAATAGTCATTGAACTTGAATCTTCTATACAGACTTATGACTTTCAGTTGTTTCATCAGTAGAGCAAGGATGCCATTTTTTGACAAAAAAATAATAATTTCTGACTCCGGATCCCATGAACTTGAACTTTCTATGCATACATATAGATTCCTTCTTCTGTTTCATCTTTAGTTCAAGAATGGCTTTTTGAATATATTTTTGGACAAAGAGTCTTTGAACTTTACATTTAAATTCACACGTATAGGCTTTCAGATGTTTTATCAGAAGTTCAAATATGACTTTTGAAAAAAAAAATTCTACTTATGGACCATGAACTTGAACTGTCTATACATTTAAATAGATTCCCTCTGATGTTTTATTAGTTCTTTAAGGATGACCCTTTGAACTTAATTGTGGCCAAAGAGTCTTTGAACTTGAATCTTCTATACAGACTTATGAATTTCAGTTGTTTCATCAATAGAGCAAGGATGACATTTTTTTTTACAAATTTTTTCTGGCTCCGGACCCCATGAACTTGAACTTTCTATGCATACATAAAGATTCCTTCTTCTGTTTCATCTTTAGTTCAAGAAAAGCTTTTTAAATATATTTTTGGACAAAGATTATTTGAACTTTACATTTAAATTCACAAGTATAGGCTTTCAGATTTTTTATCAGAAGTTCAAATATGACTTTTGAAAAAAAAAATCTGCTCATGGATTCGATGAACTTGAACTTTCTATACATTTAAATAGACTCCTTCTTATGTTTTATTAGTTCTTTAAGGATGACCCTTTGAACTTATTTGTGGCCAAAGATTCTTTGAACTTGAATCTTCTATACAGACTTTTGAATTTCAGTTGTTTCATCAGTAGAGCAAGGATGACATTTTTTGACAAAAAAAAAATAATTTCTGACTCCGGATCCCATGAAATTGAACTTTCTATGCATACATATAGATTCCTTCTTCTGTTCCATCTTTAGTTCAAGAACAGCTTTTTGAATATATTTTTTGACAAAGTGTCTTTGAAGTTTAAATTTAAATTTACATGTATAGGCTTTCCGATTTATTATCAGAAATTCAAATATGACTTTTTGAACATTTTTTTCTGTCCCTAGAGTCTATGAACTTGAACTTTCTATACATATAAATAGATTCTTGCTGATTTTTTATTAGTTATTTAAGGACGGCCTTTTGAGCTTATTTGTGGTCAACGAGTCTTTGAACTTGAATCTTCTATACAGACTTATGACTTTCTGTTGTTTCATCAGTAGAGCAAGGATGACATTTCACAAAAAAAAAATTAATTTCTGACCCCGGATCCCATGAACTTGAACTTTCTATGCATACTTATAGATTCCTTCTTCTGTTTCATCTTTAGTTTGAGTGTGACTTTTTGAAAATATTTTTGGACAAATAGTCTTTGAAAAAAACATTCTGCCCCTAGATTCCGTTAACTTGAACTTTCTATACTTTACATCCTTTCTGACGTTTCATTAGTGTTTCAAGGATGACTTTTGATCTAATTCTTGGCCAAAAAGTATTTCTTTAACATTATTCATACTTGAACTAAAGATGAAACAGCAGAAGAAATTTATTAGTATGCCTTTAGAATTTATTTTAATTTTTTTTGGTCAAAAAATGTCTTCCTTTACATCCTGATGAAATAACAGGTAGTCATAAAGTCTGTATTGAATGTTCAAGTTCAAAGACTATTTGGCCACAAATAAGTACAAAAGGTCATCCTTTAAAGAACTAATAAAACATCAGAAGGAATCTATGTGTATGCTTAGAAAGTTCAAGTTCATGGGATCCAGGGTCAGAATCTTTTTTTGTCAAAAAATCTCATCCTTGATCTACTGAAGAAACAACAGGTAGTCATAAAGTCTGTATAGAATGTTCAAGTTCAAAGACTATTTTGCCGCAAATACGTTCAAAAGGTCATCTTTTGAACCACTGTGACGTAGAATAAGAAGAAATCTATTTATATGCATACAAAGTTCAAGTTCATGGGATCCAGGGTCAGAATCTTTTTTTTTTTTTTTGTCAAAAAATCTCATCCTTGATCTACTGAAGAAACAACAGAAAAACATACATCTGTAAAGAAGGTTCAAGTTCAAAGACTCTTTGGCCAAAAATAAGTTCAAAGGGTCATCCTTGATGAACTAATAAAACATCAGAAGGAGTCTATTTATATGAATAGATAGTTCAAGTTCATGGAACTTAGGGTCAGATTTATTTTTTTTTTTTTTTATTTTTGTCAAAAAATGTCTTCCTCGACCAACTAATGAAACAACAGGTCTGTATAAAGTCAGTATAGAATGTTCAAGTTCAAAGACTATTTGGCCGCAAATAAGTTCAAAAGGTCATCTTTTGAACCACTGTGACGTAGAATAAGAAGAAATCTATTTATATGCATACAAAGTTCAAGTTCATGGGATCCAGGGTCAGAATCTTTTTTTTTTTTTTTTTTTGTCAAAAAATCTCATCCTTGATCTACTGAAGAAACAACAGAAAAACATACATCTGTAAAGGTTCAAGTTCAAAGACTCTTTGGCCATAAATAAGTTCAAAGGGTACTCTTTGAACCACTGCATCAGAAGGAATCTATTTATATGCATAGAACGTTCAAGTTCTTGGGATTCAGGGTCAGAATCTTTTTTTTATTTTTTTATTTTTAAACCTCATCCTTGATCTACTCAAGAAAACAACAGAAAGTCATAAGTCTGTAAAGAAGGTTCAAGTTCAAAGACTGTTTTGTCAAAAATGAGTTCAAAAGGTCATCCTGGAACCACTGCATCAGAATCTATTTATATGCATAGAAAGTTCAAGTTCATGGGATCCAGGGTCAGAATCTTTTTTTTTTTTTTTTTTTTTTAAATCTCATCCTTGATCTACTGAAGAAACAACAGAAAGACATAAAAGTTTGTAAAGAAGGTTCAAGTTCAAAGACTCTTTGGCCAAAAATAAGTTCAAAGGGTCATCCTTGAAGAACTAATAAAACATCAGAAGGAATTTATTTATATGTATAGAAATTTCAAGTTAATAGAATCTAGGCTCAGAATCTTTTTTTTTTTTTTTGTCAAAAATGTCTTCCTTGACCAACTGATGAATCAACAGGTAGTCCTAAAGTCTGTATAAAGTGTTCAACTTCAAAGACTCTTTGGAAACAATTAAGTTCAAAAGGTACTCTTTAAACCACTGCATCAGAAGGAATCTATTTATATGCATAGAACGTTTAAGTTCTTGGGATTCAGGGTCAGAATCTTTTTTTTTATTTTTTTTAAATCTCATCCTCGATCTACTGAAGAAAAAATAAAATAAAAAATAAAGTTCAACAGGTCATCCTTGAACAACTGCACAAGAATCTATTTATATGCATAGAACGTTCAAGTTCATGGGATCCAGGGTCAGAATCTTTTTTTTTGTTGTCAAAAAATCTCATCCTTGATCTATTGAAGAAAACAACAGAAACTCATAAGTCTGTAAAGAAGGTTCAAGTTTAAAGACTGTTTTGGCCACAAATGAGTTCAAAAGGTCAACCCCTACATCAGAATCTATTTATATGCATAGAACGTTCTAGCTCATGGGATCCAGAGTCAGAATCTTTTATTTTATTTTATTTTTATCAAAAAATATCATCCTTGATCTACTGAATAAACAACAGAAAGACATATGTTTGTAAAGAAGGTTCAAGTTCAAAGACTCTTTGGCCAGAAGAAAGTTTATGTTGGCCTGTATTTCAAAATTTCATTCTTGAACTGCTGCTGAAATATCAGAAGAAGTCTGTGAATCCCAGCTGTAACGTCTAAACATTCATACATTCAGATAATACATAAGCTAGAAAATGTTCCATATTTAACTATTGGATATATTTATTGAACTTTCTGTGGAATAGGAACTAGTCAGAATGCACTTCAATCTTGTAAGTCGATTGTGGATTCCTGTCAAAGGCAATGCATATAATTAACGCGTTGTACATTGAAGAGATTACATTTGCCTTTCATCGCTTTGCACTGCATACGAAAAAAACTCGTGAACTGAAGAATTTTGCTTGCATTGAATTTTCCATGCACTGAAGAATTTTGCATGCGTTGTATAAAACCCTTCGTGCATTGAAGAAATCAGAGCATTTGCATTGCATTGAAATAAGAACTCGTTGGGCATTGAAGAAATAAGTACTTTTTCATTGTATTGCATGAAATAACTCGTTGTGCACTGTATATATTTTGCATTGCGTTGCAAGAAATAACTCGTTGTGCATTGAAGATTTTAGCGCTTTTGCATTGCATTGCATTGCATACGAAAAAACTTGCGACTTGAAGTCTATTGCATGCAAGCAATACAAAAAACTTTACATTGCATTACATTGCATATAAGATCTGACTGTGCATCAAAGCGTTTGCATTACATTCGAAAATACTTGTGCACTGGGGGAGATAGTGCTTTTTGCATTGCATTGAACTCGTCATGCATTATTTTGCAATGCATTGCATACGATAAAACTCATGCATTGAAGACTTGCATTCATGCATACAAAACCCTTTGTGCATTAAAAAATGAGTGCTTTTGCATGCGAAAAAACTTGTGCACTGCTTTTGTGAGATTATTGCTTTTGCATTGCGTTGCATGAAATAACTCGTTGTGCATTGAAGATAGCGCTTTCGCATTGCATTGCATATAAGAATTCACTTTGCAATTAAATATTAGTGCTTTTGCATTGCATACGAAAAAACCGCGCATCGAAGAGATCGTGCTTTTGCATTGATAGAACTCGTCGTGCAATTGAGGATATTAACGCTTTTGCATTGTATTGCATTGCATACGAAAAAACATGGCACATATACATTGTATATACATATGCTCTCCTCCTACGCAGGGTTAATTCGTTAACCCTGCGTAAGAGATTAATTCGTAAGAGATTAATTCGTTTGCGTTGCATACGAAAAACACATGTGCAATGAAAAAAATAGTGCTTTTGCATTGCTATAACTCGTTATGCATTGAAGATATTAGCGCTTTTGCATTGCATTGAATACTAAAAAACTTGTGCAATAAGGAGAGTAGTGTTTTGCATTGCATTGCATTGCTTACAAAAACTTGCTGGCGCATTGAAGATATTAGCGCTTTTGCATTGCATACGAAAAATCTTGTGTATTGAAGATTGCATGCATACAAAAACTTTGTGCATTGAAAAAAATATGCTTTTGCATTGCATTGCATGAAAAAAACTTTTGCACTGGGGAGATTAGTGCTTTTGTATTGCATTGAACTCGTCATGCATTGAAGATATTAGCATTTTGCATTGCATTGCATACGAAAAAACTTGTGCACTGGGGAGAGTAGTGCTTTTTGCATTGCATCGAACTCGTCGTGCATTGAAGATATTAGCGCTTTTGCATTGCATACGAAAAAAACTTGTGCAATAAGGAGATTCGTTTTTTGCATTGCATTGCATAAAATATCTCCTTGCGCATTGAAGATTTAAGCACTTTTGCATTGCATTGCATTGCATATAAGAATTCAGGGTGTAATGAAAAGATTAGTGCTTTTGCATTTGCATTGAACTCATCATGCATTGGATATAAGCGCTTTTGCATTGCATTGCATTAAAAAACTTGCGCATTGAAGACTTGCATGCATGCATACAAAAAATGAGTGCTTTTGCATTGCATTGCAAGCGAAAAAACCTTGTGCACTGGGGAGATTAGTGCTTTTGCATTGCGAACTCATCATGCATTGAAGATATTAGCGCTTTTGCATTGCATTGCATACGAAAAAACTTGTGCAATAAGGAGATTAGTGTTTTGCATTGCTTTGCATAAAATAACTCCTTGCGCTTTGAAGATATTAGTGCTTTTGCATTGCATATAAGAATTCAGGGTGTAATGAAAAGATTAGTGCTTTTGCATTGCATACGAAAAAACTTGTGCACTGGGGAGAGTAGTGCTTTTGCATTGTTCATTGAACTCATCATGCATTGGATATTTGCGCTTTTGCATTGCATTGCATTGTATACGAAAAAACTTGTGCATTGAAGACTTGCATGCATGCATACAAAAACTTTGTGCAATGAAAAAATGAGTGCTTTTGCATTGCATTGCATGCGAAAAAACTTGTGCACTGGGGAGATTAGTGCTTTTTGCATTGCATTGACCTCATCATGCATTGAAGATATTAGCACTTTTGCATTGCATTGCATACGAAAAAACTTGTGCACTGGGGAGAGTATTGCTTTTTGCATTGCATCGAACTCGTCGTGCATTGAAGATATTAGCGCTTTTGCATTGCATTGCATAGGAAAAAACTTGTGCAATAAGGAGATTAGTGTTTTGCATTGCTTTGCATAAAATAACTCCTTGCGCTTTGAAGATATTAGCGCTTTTGCATTGCATTGCATATAAGAATTCAGGGTGTAATGAAAAGATTAGTGCTTTTGCATTGCATACGAAAAAACTTGTGCACTGGGGAGAGTAGTGCTTTTGCATTGTGCATTGAACTCATCATGCATTGGATATTTGCGCTTTTGCATTGCATTGTATTGTATACGAAAAAACTTGTGCATTGAAGACTTGCATGCATGCATACAAAAACTTTGTGCAATGAAAAAATGAGTGCTTTTGCATTGTATTGCATGCGAAAAAACTTGTGCACTGGGGAGATTAGTGCTTTTTGCATTGCATTGACCTCATCATGCATTGAAGATATTAGCACTTTTGCATTGCATTGCATACGAAAAAACTTGTGCACTGGGGAGAGTAGTGCTTTTTGCATTGCATCGAACTCGTCGTGCATTGAAGATATTAGCGCTTTTGCATTGCATTGCATACGAAAAAACTTGTGCAATAAGGAGATTAGTTTTTTGCATTGCATTGCATAAAATAACTCCTTGTGCATTGAAGATTTAAGCACTTTTGCATTGCATTGCATATAAGAATTCAGGGTGTAATGAAAAGATTAATGCTTTTGCATTAAATTGAACTCATCATGCATTGGATATAAGCGCTTTTGCATTGCATTGCATTGTATACGAAAAAACTTGTGCATTGAAGACTTTGCATGCATGCATACAAAAAATGAGTGCTTTTGCATTGCATTGCAAGCGAAAAAACCTTGTGCACTGGGGAGATTAGTGCTTTTGCATTGCGAACTCATCATGCATTGAAGATATTAGCGCTTTTGCATTGCATTGCATACGAAAACACTTGTGCAATAAGGAGATTAGCGTTTTGCATTGCTTTGCATAAAATAACTCCTTGCGCTTTGAAGATATTAGCGCTTTTGCATTGCATTGCATATAAGAATTCAGGGTGTAATGAAAAGATTAGTGCTTTTGCATTGCATACGAAAAAACTTGTGCACTGGGGAGAGTAGTGCTTTTGCATTGTGCATTGAACTCATCATGCATTGGATATTTGCGCTTTTGCATTGCATTGCATTGTATACGAAAATACTTTTGCATTGAAGACTTGCATGCATGCATACAAAAACTTTGTGCAATGAAAAAATGAGTGTTTTTGCATTGCGAACTCATCATGCATTGAAGATATTAGCGCTTTTGCATTGCATTGCATACGAAAAAACTTGTGCACTGGGGAGATTAGTGCTTTTTGCATTGCATTGAACTCATCATGCATTGAAGATATTAGCGCTTTTGCATTGCATTGCATACGAAAAAAATTGGGCACTGGGGAGAGTAGTGCTTTTGCATTGTGCATTGAACTCATCATGCATTGGATATTTGCGCTTTTGCATTGCATTGCATTGTATACGAAAAAACTTGTGCATGAAGACTTGCATGCATGCATACAAAAACTTTGTGCAATGAAAAAATGAGTGCTTTTGCATTGCATTGCATGCGAAAAAACTTGTGCACTGGGGAGATTAGTGCTTTTTGCATTGCATTGAACTCATCATGCATTGAAGATATTAGCGCTTTTGCATTGCATTGCATACGAAAAAACTTGGGCACTGGGGAGAGTAGTGCTTTTGCATTGTGTATTGAACTCATCATGCATTGGATATTTGCGCTTTTGCATTGCATTGCATTGTATACGAAAATACTTGTGCATTGAAGACTTGCATGCATGCATACAAAAACTTTGTGCAATGAAAAAATGAGTGTTTTTGCATTGCGAACTCATCATGCATTGAAGATAGCGCTTTTGCATTGCATTGCATACGAAAAAACTTGTGCACTGGGGAGATTAGTGCTTTTTGCATTGCATTGAACTCATCATGCATTGAAGATATTAGCGCTTTTGCATTGCATTGCATACGAAAAAACTTGGGCACTGGGGAGAGTAGTGCTTTGCATTGCATCGAACTTATCATGCATGAAGGTATTAGCGCTTTTGCAATGCATTGCATACGAAAAACCTTGTGCACTAAGGAGATTAATGCTTTTGCATTACATAGCATCAATGAGATAGTGATTTTGCATTGCATAAAATAACTCGTTGCGCATTGAAGATATTAGCGCTTTTGCATTGCATTGCATACCAAAAAACTTGTGCATTGAAGACTTGCATGCATGCATAAAAAAACTTTGTGCATTGAAAAAATCAGCACAAAAAAAGGACGCATTGCATTGCATATGAAGATATTAGCGCTTTTGCATTGCATTGCATATAAGAATTCAGGGTGTAAAGAAAAGATTAGTGCATTGCATACGAAAAAACTTGTGCATTGAAAAAATCTGTGCTTTTGCATTGCAATGCATGCGAAAAAACTTGTGCACTGAGGAGATTAGTGCTTTTGCATTCATGCAAAAACATGCAAAAACTTGCTGTGCATCGAAGAGATAGTGCTTTTGCATTGGATAAAATAAAATAACTCGTTATGCATTAAAAAGATTAGTGCTTTTGCATTGGATTGCTCATAAGAAATCGTTGCGCAATGAATATGGTTAGCACATTTTCCATATAATAATTCTCTGTGCAATGACGAGTTTAGTGCTTTTGCATTGCATTGCATTTAAGACTCTTTTACATTGAAGATCTCTTCAGTGGGTTTTCAATGCATTCAAATGCTGGTTTTACAAGAACTCGTGCTGCATTAAATAGATAAGTGTTTAGAACTTAGATGACTTAAGATAACTTAAATGATAAATGGAGGTTTCCCATCCAAGTACTAACCAGGAGTCCGTGACACCCTGCTGACCTTCCGAGATCAGACAAGAACGGGTGTGCCCAGAGAGGATTGACATAAGAATCCTTTTAAATTTTACAAACAGACTTTGATGTATATGTAATGTATTTTTAAAAATGAATGTAGTCAATATTTGACCTATTAAACACATTTCTGGAAAAAGGAATCCTAAATATTAAACTTTTTATATATACAGTACAAAGTTCAAATATGACTTTTTGAACGGAGAAAAAAAAATCTTACCATGGAATCAATGAGCTCGACCAATATATACAAATTAAAAGAATCATATACTGATCAGTCAAGGAAGACCTGTTGAACTTATTTTTGGCCAACGAAGGTGTGAACTTTATATGTAAATACAGACTTAAAGACTTTCTGATGTTACATCAGAAGATCAACTTGACTTGCATGAAAAAAAACTGCCCTTGAACTTGAACTTTCTAAAATACGGATTGATACCTTCTGATGTTTTTTAAAAAGTTAAAATATTTTTTTAATACAGATTTTTCTTTCTTCAAACATTGAAGTGGAACTTTCTTATGCATACTAATAGATTCCTTGACTAATAGACTAATAGTGTGAATTTTTGAATATATTTTTGGGCAAAGATTTTTTGTATATTAAATTCAAATTCAAATGTATAGGTTTTCTGAAGCTTTATCAGAAGTGCGTTCAAATATGGTTTTTAAAACATTTTTTTCTGCCCCTGAATTACATGACATTCTATACATGTAAATAAATTCCTTCTTAAGCTTCATCAAGTGCTTTAAGGATGACCTTTTGAACTTATTTGTGGCCATATAGTCTTTGAACTTGAATCTTCTATACAGACTTTCGGTTGTTTCATCAGTAAAGCAAGGATGACATTTTTTGACAAAAAAAATAAAAATAAAAAATGTCTGCCCCTGGATCCCATGAACTTGAACTTTCTATGCATACATATAGATTCCTTCTTCTGTTTCATCTTTAGTTCAAGAATAGCTTTTTGAATATATTTTTGGACAAAGAGTCTTTGAACTTTACATTTAAATTCACTCGTATAGGCTTTCTGATGTTTTATCAGAAGTTCAGATATGACTTTGGGAAAAAAAATTCTGCTCATGGATTCCATGAACACGAACTTTCTATACATTTAAATAGATTTCTTCTGATGTTTTATTAGTTCTTCAACTTTTGATCTTATTCTAGGCCAAATAGTATTTGAACTTTCTATATATACTAATATATTCCTTATGATGTTTCATCCCAAGTTCAAATATGACTTTTGGAAAAAAAAAATCTGTCCCTGGATTCCATGAAATTGAATTTTCTATACATATAAAAAAATTGCTTCTGATGCTTTATCAGTGTTTTAAGGATGACCATTTAAACTTATTTGTGGCCAAATACTCTTTGAACTTGAATCTTCTATACAGACTTATGACTTTCAGTTGTTTCATCAGTAGAGCAAGGATGACATTTGTTGACAAAAAAAATCAAAATAAAAAATGCCTGCCCCTGGATCCCATGAACTTAAACTTTCTATGCATACATATAGATTCCTTCTTCTGTTTCATCTTTTGTTCAAGAATAGCTTTTTGAATATATTTTTGGACAAAGAGTCTTTGAACTTTACATTTAAATTCACTCGTATAGGCTTTAAGATGTTTTATCAGAAGTTCAGATATGACTTTGGAAAAAAAAATTCTGCTCATGGATTCCATGAACACGAACTTTCTATACATTTAAATAGATTTCTTCTGATGTTTTATTAGTTCTTCAACTTTTGGCCTCTTATTCTAGGCCAAATAGTATTTGAACTTTCTATATATACTAATATATTCCTTATGATGTTTCATCCCAAGTTCAAATATGACTTTTGGAAAAAAAATTCTGTCCCTGGATTCCATGAAATTGAATTTTCTATACATATAAAAAATTGCTTCTGATGCTTTATCAGTGTTTTAAGGATGACCATTTAAACTTATTTGTGGCCAAATAGTCTTTGAACTTGAATCTTCTATACAGACTTATGACTTTCAGTTGTTTCATCAGTAGAGCAAGGATGACATTTTTTGACAAAAAAAAATAATTTCTGACTCCGGATCTCATAAACTTGAACTTTCTATGCATACATATAGATTCATTCTTATGTTTCATCTTTTTTTCAAGAATGGCTTTTTTAATATATTTTTGGACAAAGAGTCTTTGAAATTTACATTTAAATTCACACATATAGGCTTTCAGATATTTTATCAGAAGTTCATATATAATTTTTTGAACATTTTTTTCTGCCCCTAGATTCCATGAACTTGAACTTTCTTTAGATATAAATAGATTCCTTCTGATGTTTTATTAGTTCTTGAAGGATGAACTTTTGATTTTATTCTTGGCCAAATAGTCATTGAACTTAAACTTTCTATATATACTATACTCTCCTTTTAATGTTTCATCCCAATTTCAAATATAACTTTTGGAGAAAAAAAATTCTGTCCCTGGATTCCATGAAATTGAATTTTCTATACATATAAATAAATTGCTTCTGATGCTTTATCAGTGCTTTAAGGATGACCTTTAGATCTAATTCTTGGCCAAATAGTCTTTCAACTTAAACTTTCTATATATACTAATATATTCCTTTTGATGTTTCATCCCAACTTCAAATATGACTTTTGGAAAAATGTTCTGCCCCTGGATTCCATGAACTTGAGCTTTCTATATAAATAAATAGATTCCTTCTGATGCCTTATCAGTGCTTTAAGGAGACCAAAAGGTCTTTCATCTTGAACTTTCTAAATATACTAATATATTCCTTCTGATGTTTCATCCCAAGTTCAAATATGACTTTTGGAAAAAAAAATTCTGTCCCTGGATTCCATGAAACTAAATTTTCTATAAATATAAACAGATTCCTTCTGATACTTTATCAGTGCTTTAAGGATGACCTTTTGATTTTATTCTTGGCCAAATAGTCTTTGATCTTGAACTTTCTATATATACTAATATATACCTTTTGATGTTTCATCCCAAGTTCAAATATGACTTTTGGAAAAAAAAATTCTGTCCCTGGATTCCATGAAACTAAATTTTCTATAAATATAAACAGATTCCTTCTGATACTTTATCAGTGCTTTAAGGATGACCTTTAGATCTAATTCTTGGCCAAATAGTCTTTGATCTTGAACTTTCTATATATACTAATATATTCCTTCTCATGTTTCATCCCAAGTTCAAATATGACTTTTGGAAAAAAAAATTGTCCCTGGATTCCATGAAATTGAATTTTCTATACATATAAATAGATTCCTTCTTATGTTTTATTAGTTCTTCAAGGATGACCTTTTGATCTTATTCTTGGCCAAATAGTCTTTGAACTTGAACTTTCTATATATACTAATATATTCCTTTTGATGTTTCATCCCAAGTTCAAATACGACTATTGGAAAAATGTCTGTCCCTGGATTCCATGAACTTGAACTTTCTATAGAAATAAATAGATTCCTTCTGATGCTTTATCAGTGCTTTAAGGATGACCAAAAGGTCTTTCAACTTGAACTTTCTAAATATACTAATATATTCCTTCTGATGTTTCATCCCAAGTTCAAATATGACTTTTGGAAAAAAAAATTCTGTCCCTGGATTCCATGAAACTAAATTTTCTATAAATATAAACAGATTCCTTCTGATACTTTATCAGTGCTTTAAGGATGACCTTTTGATTTTATTCTTGGCCAAATAGTCTTTGATCTTGAACTTTCTATATATACTAATATATACCTTTTGATGTTTCATCCCAAGTTCAAATATGACTTTTGGAAAAAAATTCTGCCCCTGGATTCCATGAAATTGAATTTTCTATACATATAAATAGATTCCTTCTGATGCTTTATCAGTGCTTTAAGGATGACCTTTAGATCTAATTCTTGGCCAAATAGTCTTTGATCTTGAACTTTCTATATATACTAATATATTCCTTCTCATGTTTCATCCCAAGTTCAAATATGACTTTTGGAGAAAAAAAAATTGTCCCTGGATTCCATGAAATTGAATTTTCTATGCATATAAATAGATTCCTTCTGATGCTTTATCAGTGCTTTAAGGATGACATTTTGATTTTATTCTTGGCCAAATAGACTTTCAATTTGAACTTTTTATATATACTAATATATTCCTTTTGATGTTTCATCCCAAGTTCAAAAATGACTTTTGGAAAAATTTCTGTCCCTGGATTCCATGAAATTGATTTTTCTATACATATAAATAGATTCCTTCTGATGCTTTATCAGTGCTTTAAGGATGACCTTTTGATCTTATTCTTGGCCAAATAGTCTTTGAACTTGAACTTTCTATATATACTAATATATTCCTTTTGATGTTTCATCCCAAGTTCAAATACGACTATTGGAAAAATGTCTGTCCCTGGATTCCATGAACTTGAACGTTCTATAGAAATAAATAGATTCCTTCTGATGCTTTATCAGTGCTTTAAGGATGACCTTTAGATTTTATTCTTAGCCAAATAGTCTTTGAACTTGAACTTTCTATATATACTAATATATACCTTTTGATGTTTCATCCCAAGTTCAAATATGACATTGGAAAAAAAATTGTCCCTGGATTCCATGAAATTGAATTTTCTATACATATAAATAGATTCCTTCTGATGCTTTATCAGTGCTTTAAGGATGACCTTTTGATTTTATTCTTGGTCAAATAGTCTTTCAACTTGAACTTTCTATATATACTAATATATTCCTTTTGATATTTCATCCCAAGTTCAAATATGACTTTTGGAAAAAAATTCTGTCCCTGGATTCCATGAAATTGAATTTTCTATAAATATAAAGAGATTCCTTCTGATGCTTTATCAGTGTTTTAAGGATGACCTTTAGATCTAATTCTTGGCCAAATAGTCTTTGATCTTGAACTTTCTATATATACTAATATTTTCCTTCTAATGTTTCATCCCAAGTTCAAATATGACCTTTGGAAAAATGTTCTGCCCCTGGATTTCATGAACTTGAACTTTCTTTAGATATAAATAGATTCCTTCTGATGCTTCATCAGTGCTTTAAGGATGACCTTTTTAACTAATTTGTGGCCAAATAGTCTTTGAACTTGAATCTTCTATACAGACTTAGGACTTTCAGTTGTTTCATCAGTAGAGCAAGGATGACATTTTTTGCCAAAAAAAAAAAAAAAAAAAATACAATTCTGACTCCGGATCCCATGAACTTGAACTTTCTATGTATACATATAGATTCCTTCTTCTGTTTCATCATTAGTTCAAGAATGGCTTTTTGAATACATTTTTGGAAAAAGAGTCTTTGAACTTTAAATATAAATTTACACGTATAGGCTTTCTGATTTTTTATCAGAAGTTCAAATATAACTTTTTGAACATGTTTTTCTGCCCCTAGATTCCATGAACTTGAACTTTCTATAAATATAAATAGATTCCTTCTGATGTTTTATTAGTTCTTCAAGGATGAACTTTTGATTTTATTCTTGGCCTAATAGTCTTTGAACTTGAACCTTCTATATATACTAATTTAATCCTTTTGATGTTTCATCCCAAGTTCAAATATGACTTTTGGAAAAAAATTCTGTCCCTGGATTCCATGAAATTGAATTTTCTATACATATAAGTAGATTCCTTCTGATGCCTTATCAGTGCTTTAAGGATGACCTTTTGATTTTATTCTTGGCCAAATAGTCTTTGATCTTGAACTTTCTATATATACTAATATTTACCTTTTGATGTTTCATCCCAAGTTCAAATATGACTTTTGGAGAAAAAGAAATTGTCCCTGGATTCCATGAAATTGAATTTTCTATACATATAAATAGATTCATTCTGATGCTTTATCAGTGCTTTAAGGATGACCTTTTGATTTTATTCTTGGCCAAATAGTCTTTCAATTTGAACTTTCTATATATACTAATATATTCCTTTTGATGTTTCATCCCAAGTTCAAAAATGACTTTTGGAAAAATTTCTGTCCCTGGATTCCATGAAATTTAATTTTCTATACATATAAATAGATTCCTTCTGATGCTTTATCAGTGCTTTAAGGATGACCCTTTGATCTTATTCTTGGCCAAATAGTCTTTGAACTTGAACTTTCTATATATACTAATATATTCCTTTTGATGTTTCATCCCAAGTTCAAATACGACTATTGGAAAAATGTCTGTCCCTGGATTCCATGAACTTGAACTTTCTATAGATATAAATAGATTCCTTCTGATGCTTCATCGGTGCTTTAAGAATGACCTTTTCATCTTATTCTTGGCCAAATAGTCTTTGAACTTGAACTTTCTATATATACTAATGTATACCTTTTGATGTTTCATCCCAAGTTCAAATATGACTTTTGGAAAAAAAAATTGTCCCTGGATTCCATGAAATTGAATTTTCTATACATATAAATAGATTCCTTCTGATGCTTTATCAGTGCTCTAAGGAGACCAACTAGTCTTTCAACTTGAACTTTCTATATATACTAATATATTCCTTTTAATGTTTCATCCCAAGTTCAAATATGACTTTTGGAAAAAAAATTCTGTCCCTGGATTCCATGAAATTGAATTTTCTATACATATAAATAGATTCCTTCTGATGCTTTATCAGTGCTTTAAGGATGACCTTTTGATTTTATTCTTGGCCAAATAGTCTTTCAACTTGAACTTTCTATATACACTAATATATTCCTTTTGATATTTCATCCCAAGTTCAAATATGACTTTTGGAAAAAAATTCTGTCCCTGGATTCCATGAAATTGAATTTTCTATAAATATAAAGAGATTCCTTCTGATGCTTTATCAGTGCTTTAAGGATGACCTTTAGATCTAATTCTTGGCCAAATAGTCTTTGAACTTGATCTTTCTATATATACTAATATATTCCTTCTCATGTTTCATCCCAAGTTCAAATATGACCTTTGGAAAAATGTTCTGCCCCTGGATTCCATGAACTTGAACTTTCTTTAGATATAAAAAGATTCCTTCTGATGCTTCATCAGTGCTTTAAGGATGACCTTTTTAACTTATTTGTGGCCAAATAGTCTTTGAACTTGAATCTTCTATACAGACTTATGACTTTCAGTTGTTTCATCAGTAGAGCAAGGATGCCATTTTTTGACAAAAAAATAATAATTTCTGACTCCGGATCCCATGAACTTGAACTTTCTATGCATACATATAGATTCCTTCTTCTGTTTTATCTTTAGTTCAAGAATGGCTTTTTGAATATATTTTTGGACAAAGAGTCTTTGAACTTTACATTTAAATTCACACGTTTAGGCTTTCAGATGTATTATCAGAAGTTCAAATATGACTTTTGAAAAAAAAAATCTACTTATGGATTCCATGAACTTGAACTTTCTATACATTTAAATAGATTCCCTCTGATGTTTTATTAGTTCTTTAAGGATGACCCTTTGAACTTAATTGTGGCCAAAGATTCTTTGAACTTGAATCTTCTATACATACTATTGAATTTCAGTTGTTTCATGACGGAAGGATGATATTTTTTGACAAAAAAAAAAAAAAAAAACTGACTCCGGATCCCAAGAATTTGAACTTTCTATGTATACATACAGATTCCTTCTTCTGTTTCATCTTTTGTTCAAGCATGGATTTTGAATATATTTTTGGAAAAATAGTCTTTGAACTTTAAATTTAAATTTACACGAATAGGCTTTCTGATTTTTTTATCAGAAGTTCAAACATAACTTTTTGAACATTTTTTTCTGCCCCTAGATTCCATGAACTTGAACTTTCCGTACATATAGATTCCTTCTTATGTTTTATTAGTTCTTCAAGGATGAACTTTTGATTTTATTCTTGGCCAAATAGTCTTTGAACTTGAACTTTCTATATATACTAATATATTCCTTTTGATGTTTCATCCCAAGTTCAAATATGACTTTTGGAAAAAAAAATCTGCTCATGGATTCCATGAAATTGAATTGTCTATGAATATAAATAGATTCCTTCTGATACTTTATCAATGCTTTAAGGATGACCTTTTGATTTTATTCTTGGCCAAATAGTCTTTCAATTTGAACTTTCTATATATACTAATATATTCCTTTTGATGTTTCATCCCAAGTTCAAATATGACTTTTGGAAAAATGTCTGTCCCAGGATTCCATGAAATTGAATTTTCTATACATATAAATAGATTCCTTGCTGATGCTCTATCAGTGCTTTAAGGATGACCTTTTGATCTTATTCTTGGCCAAATAGTCTTTCAACTTGAACTTTCTATATATACAAATATATTCCTTTTAATGTTTCATCCCAAGTTCAAATATGACTTTTGGAAAAAAAATTCTGTCCCTGGATTCCATGAAACTGAATTTTCTATAAATATAAATAGATTCCTTCTTATGCTTTATCAGTGCTTTAAGGATGACCTTTTGATTTTATGCTTGGCCAAATAGTCTTTCAACTTGAACTTTCTATATATACTAATATATTCCTTTTGATGTTTCATCCCAAGTTCAAATATGACTTTTGGAAAAATGTTCCGCCCCTGGATTCCATGAACTTGAAATTTCTATAGAAATAAATAGATTCCTTCTGAGGCTTTATCAGTGCTTTAAGGATGACCTTTTGATCTTATTCTTGGCCAAATAGTCTTTGAACTTGAACTTTCTATATATACTAATATATTCCTTTTGATGTTTCATCCCAAGTTCAAATACGACTATTGGAAAAATGTCTGTCCCTGGATTCCATGAACTTGAACTTTCTATAGAAATAAATAGATTCCTTCTGATGCTTTATCAGTGCTTTAAGGATGACCTTTAGATTTTATTCTTGGCCAAATAGTCTTTGAACTTGAACTTTCTATATATACTAATATATACCTTTTGATGTTTCATCCCAAGTTCAAATATGACATTGGAAAAAAAATTGTCCCTGGATTCCATGAAATTGAATTTTCTATACATATAAATAGATTCCTTCTGATGCTTTATCAGTGCTTTAAGGATGACCTTTTGATTTTATTCTTGGTCAAATAGTCTTTCAACTTGAACTTTCTATATATACTAATATATTCCTTTTGATATTTCATCCCAAGTTCAAATATGACTTTTGGAAAAAAATTCTGTCCCTGGATTCCATGAAATTGAATTTTCTATAAATATAAAGAGATTCCTTCTGATGCTTTATCAGTGTTTTAAGGATGACCTTTAGATCTAATTCTTGGCCAAATAGTCTTTGATCTTGAACTTTCTATATATACTAATATTTTCCTTCTAATGTTTCATCCCAAGTTCAAATATGACCTTTGGAAAAATGTTCTGCCCCTGGATTTCATGAACTTGAACTTTCTTTAGATATAAATAGATTCCTTCTGATGCTTCATCAGTGCTTTAAGGATGACCTTTTTAACTAATTTGTGGCCAAATAGTCTTTGAACTTGAATCTTCTATACAGACTTAGGACTTTCAGTTGTTTCATCAGTAGAGCAAGGATGACATTTTTTGCCAAAAAAAAAAAAAAAAAAATACAATTCTGACTCCGGATCCCATGAACTTGAACTTTCTATGTATACATATAGATTCCTTCTTCTGTTTCATCATTAGTTCAAGAATGGCTTTTTGAATACATTTTTGGAAAAAGAGTCTTTGAACTTTAAATATAAATTTACACGTATAGGCTTTCTGATTTTTTATCAGAAGTTCAAATATAACTTTTTGAACATGTTTTTCTGCCCCTAGATTCCATGAACTTGAACTTTCTATAAATATAAATAGATTCCTTCTGATGTTTTATTAGTTCTTCAAGGATGAACTTTTGATTTTATTCTTGGCCTAATAGTCTTTGAACTTGAACCTTCTATATATACTAATTTAATCCTTTTGATGTTTCATCCCAAGTTCAAATATGACTTTTGGAAAAAAATTCTGTCCCTGGATTCCATGAAATTGAATTTTCTATACATATAAGTAGATTCCTTCTGATGCCTTATCAGTGCTTTAAGGATGACCTTTTGATTTTATTCTTGGCCAAATAGTCTTTGATCTTGAACTTTCTATATATACTAATATTTACCTTTTGATGTTTCATCCCAAGTTCAAATATGACTTTTGGAGAAAAAGAAATTGTCCCTGGATTCCATGAAATTGAATTTTCTATACATATAAATAGATTCATTCTGATGCTTTATCAGTGCTTTAAGGATGACCTTTTGATTTTATTCTTGGCCAAATAGTCTTTCAATTTGAACTTTCTATATATACTAATATATTCCTTTTGATGTTTCATCCCAAGTTCAAAAATGACTTTTGGAAAAATTTCTGTCCCTGGATTCCATGAAATTTAATTTTCTATACATATAAATAGATTCCTTCTGATGCTTTATCAGTGCTTTAAGGATGACCCTTTGATCTTATTCTTGGCCAAATAGTCTTTGAACTTGAACTTTCTATATATACTAATATATTCCTTTTGATGTTTCATCCCAAGTTCAAATACGACTATTGGAAAAATGTCTGTCCCTGGATTCCATGAACTTGAACTTTCTATAGATATAAATAGATTCCTTCTGATGCTTCATCGGTGCTTTAAGAATGACCTTTTCATCTTATTCTTGGCCAAATAGTCTTTCAAATTGAACTTTCTATGTATACAAATATATTCCTTTTAATGTTTCATCCCAAGTTCAAATATGACTTTTGGAAAAATGTTCTGCCCCTTGATACCATGAACTTGAACTTTCTATAGAAATAAATAGATTCCTTCTGATGCTTTATCAGTGCTTTAAGGATGACCTTTTGATTTTATTCTTGGCCAAATAGTCTTTGAACTTGAACTTTCTATATATACTAATGTATACCTTTTGATGTTTCATCCCAAGTTCAAATATGACTTTTGGAAAAAAAAATTGTCCCTGGATTCCATGAAATTGAATTTTCTATACATATAAATAGATTCCTTCTGATGCTTTATCAGTGCTCTAAGGAGACCAACTAGTCTTTCAACTTGAACTTTCTATATATACTAATATATTCCTTTTGATGTTTCATCCCAAGTTCAAATACGACTATTGGAAAAATGTCTGTCCCTGGATTCCATGAACTTGAACTTTCTATAGATATAAATAGATTCCTTCTGATGCTTCATCGGTGCTTTAAGAATGACCTTTTCATCTTATTCTTGGCCAAATAGTCTTTCAAATTGAACTTTCTATGTATACAAATATATTCCTTTTAATGTTTCATCCCAAGTTCAAGTATGACTTTTGGAAAAATGTTCTGCCCCTTGATACCATGAACTTGAACTTTCTATAGAAATAAATAGATTCCTTCTGATGCTTTATCAGTGCTTTAAGGATGACCTTTTGATTTTATTCTTGGCCAAATAGTCTTTGAACTTGAACTTTCTATATATACTAATGTATACCTTTTGATGTTTCATCCCAAGTTCAAATATGACTTTTGGAAAAAAAAATTGTCCCTGGATTCCATGAAATTGAATTTTCTATACATATAAATAGATTCCTTCTGATGCTTTATCAGTGCTCTAAGGAGACCAACTAGTCTTTCAACTTGAACTTTCTATATATACTAATGTATTCCTTTTAATGTTTCATCCCAAGTTCAAATATGACTTTTGGAAAAAAAATTCTGTCCCTGGATTCCATGAAATTGAATTTTCTATACATATAAATAGATTCCTTCTGATGCTTTATCAGTGCTTTAAGGATGACCTTTTGATTTTATTCTTGGCCAAATAGTCTTTCAACTTGAACTTTCTATATACACTAATATATTCCTTTTGATATTTCATCCCAAGTTCAAATATGACTTTTGGAAAAAAATTCTGTCCCTGGATTCCATGAAATTGAATTTTCTATACATATAAATAGATTCATTCTGATGCTTTATCAGTGCTTTAAGGATGACCTTTTGATTTTATTCTTGGCCAAATAGTCTTTCAATTTGAACTTTCTATATATACTAATATATTCCTTTTGATGTTTCATCCCAAGTTCAAAAATGACTTTTGGAAAAATTTCTGTCCCTGGATTCCATGAAATTTAATTTTCTATACATATAAATAGATTCCTTCTGATGCTTTATCAGTGCTTTAAGGATGACCCTTTGATCTTATTCTTGGCCAAATAGTCTTTGAACTTGAACTTTCTATATATACTAATATATTCCTTTTGATGTTTCATCCCAAGTTCAAATACGACTATTGGAAAAATGTCTGTCCCTGGATTCCATGAACTTGAACTTTCTATAGATATAAATAGATTCCTTCTGATGCTTCATCGGTGCTTTAAGAATGACCTTTTCATCTTATTCTTGGCCAAATAGTCTTTGAACTTGAACTTTCTATATATACTAATGTATACCTTTTGATGTTTCATCCCAAGTTCAAATATGACTTTTGGAAAAAAAAATTGTCCCTGGATTCCATGAAATTGAATTTTCTATACATATAAATAGATTCCTTCTGATGCTTTATCAGTGCTCTAAGGAGACCAACTAGTCTTTCAACTTGAACTTTCTATATATACTAATATATTCCTTTTAATGTTTCATCCCAAGTTCAAATATGACTTTTGGAAAAAAAATTCTGTCCCTGGATTCCATGAAATTGAATTTTCTATACATATAAATAGATTCCTTCTGATGCTTTATCAGTGCTTTAAGGATGACCTTTTGATTTTATTCTTGGCCAAATAGTCTTTCAACTTGAACTTTCTATATACACTAATATATTCCTTTTGATATTTCATCCCAAGTTCAAATATGACTTTTGGAAAAAAATTCTGTCCCTGGATTCCATGAAATTGAATTTTCTATAAATATAAAGAGATTCCTTCTGATGCTTTATCAGTGCTTTAAGGATGACCTTTAGATCTAATTCTTGGCCAAATAGTCTTTGAACTTGATCTTTCTATATATACTAATATATTCCTTCTCATGTTTCATCCCAAGTTCAAATATGACCTTTGGAAAAATGTTCTGCCCCTGGATTCCATGAACTTGAACTTTCTTTAGATATAAAAAGATTCCTTCTGATGCTTCATCAGTGCTTTAAGGATGACCTTTTTAACTAATTTGTGGCCAAATAGTCTTTGAACTTGAATCTTCTATACAGACTTATGACTTTCAGTTGTTTCATCAGTAGAGCAAGGATGCCATTTTTTGACAAAAAAATAATAATTTCTGACTCCGGATCCCATGAACTTGAACTTTCTATGCATACATATAGATTCCTTCTTCTGTTTTATCTTTAGTTCAAGAATGGCTTTTTGAATATATTTTTGGACAAAGAGTCTTTGAACTTTACATTTAAATTCACACGTTTAGGCTTTCAGATGTATTATCAGAAGTTCAAATATGACTTTTGAAAAAAAAAATCTACTTATGGATTCCATGAACTTGAACTTTCTATACATTTAAATAGATTCCCTCTGATGTTTTATTAGTTCTTTAAGGATGACCCTTTGAACTTAATTGTGGCCAAAGATTCTTTGAACTTGAATCTTCTATACATACTATTGAATTTCAGTTGTTTCATGACGGAAGGATGATATTTTTTGACAAAAAAAAAAAAAAAAAACTGACTCCGGATCCCAAGAATTTGAACTTTCTATGTATACATACAGATTCCTTCTTCTGTTTCATCTTTAGTTCAAGCATGGATTTTGAATATATTTTTGGAAAAATAGTCTTTGAACTTTAAATTTAAATTTACACGAATAGGCTTTCTGATTTTTTTATCAGAAGTTCAAACATAACTTTTTGAACATTTTTTTCTGCCCCTAGATTCCATGAACTTGAACTTTCCGTACATATAGATTCCTTCTTATGTTTTATTAGTTCTTCAAGGATGAACTTTTGATTTTATTCTTGGCCAAATAGTCTTTGAACTTGAACTTTCTATATATACTAATATATTCCTTTTGATGTTTCATCCCAAGTTCAAATATGACTTTTGGAAAAAAAAATCTGCTCATGGATTCCATGAAATTGAATTGTCTATGAATATAAATAGATTCCTTCTGATACTTTATCAATGCTTTAAGGATGACCTTTTGATTTTATTCTTGGCCAAATAGTCTTTCAATTTGAACTTTCTATATATACTAATATATTCCTTTTGATGTTTCATCCCAAGTTCAAATATGACTTTTGGAAAAATGTCTGTCCCAGGATTCCATGAAATTGAATTTTCTATACATATAAATAGATTCCTTGCTGATGCTCTATCAGTGCTTTAAGGATGACCTTTTGATCTTATTCTTGGCCAAATAGTCTTTCAACTTGAACTTTCTATATATACAAATATATTCCTTTTAATGTTTCATCCCAAGTTCAAATATGACTTTTGGAAAAAAAATTCTGTCCCTGGATTCCATGAAACTGAATATTCTATAAATATAAATAGATTCCTTCTTATGCTTTATCAGTGCTTTAAGGATGACCTTTTGATTTTATGCTTGGCCAAATAGTCTTTCAACTTGAACTTTCTATATATACTAATATATTCCTTTTGATGTTTCATCCCAAGTTCAAATATGACTTTTGGAAAAATGTTCCGCCCCTGGATTCCATGAACTTGAAATTTCTATAGAAATAAATAGATTCCTTCTGAGGCTTTATCAGTGCTTTAAGGATGACCTTTTGATCTTATTCTTGGCCAAATAGTCTTTGAACTTGAACTTTCTATATATACTAATATATTCCTTTTGATGTTTCATCCCAAGTTCAAATACGACTATTGGAAAAATGTCTGTCCCTGGATTCCATGAACTTGAACTTTCTATAGAAATAAATAGATTCCTTCTGATGCTTTATCAGTGCTTTAAGGATGACCTTTAGATTTTATTCTTGGCCAAATAGTCTTTGAACTTGAACTTTCTATATATACTAATATATACCTTTTGATGTTTCATCCCAAGTTCAAATATGACATTGGAAAAAAAATTGTCCCTGGATTCCATGAAATTGAATTTTCTATACATATAAATAGATTCCTTCTGATGCTTTATCAGTGCTTTAAGGATGACCTTTTGATTTTATTCTTGGTCAAATAGTCTTTCAACTTGAACTTTCTATATATACTAATATATTCCTTTTGATATTTCATCCCAAGTTCAAATATGACTTTTGGAAAAAAATTCTGTCCCTGGATTCCATGAAATTGAATTTTCTATAAATATAAAGAGATTCCTTCTGATGCTTTATCAGTGTTTTAAGGATGACCTTTAGATCTAATTCTTGGCCAAATAGTCTTTGATCTTGAACTTTCTATATATACTAATATTTTCCTTCTAATGTTTCATCCCAAGTTCAAATATGACCTTTGGAAAAATGTTCTGCCCCTGGATTTCATGAACTTGAACTTTCTTTAGATATAAATAGATTCCTTCTGATGCTTCATCAGTGCTTTAAGGATGACCTTTTTAACTAATTTGTGGCCAAATAGTCTTTGAACTTGAATCTTCTATACAGACTTAGGACTTTCAGTTGTTTCATCAGTAGAGCAAGGATGACATTTTTTGCCAAAAAAAAAAAAAAAAAAATACAATTCTGACTCCGGATCCCATGAACTTGAACTTTCTATGTATACATATAGATTCCTTCTTCTGTTTCATCATTAGTTCAAGAATGGCTTTTTGAATACATTTTTGGAAAAAGAGTCTTTGAACTTTAAATATAAATTTACACGTATAGGCTTTCTGATTTTTTATCAGAAGTTCAAATATAACTTTTTGAACATGTTTTTCTGCCCCTAGATTCCATGAACTTGAACTTTCTATAAATATAAATAGATTCCTTCTGATGTTTTATTAGTTCTTCAAGGATGAACTTTTGATTTTATTCTTGGCCTAATAGTCTTTGAACTTGAACCTTCTATATATACTAATTTAATCCTTTTGATGTTTCATCCCAAGTTCAAATATGACTTTTGGAAAAAAATTCTGTCCCTGGATTCCATGAAATTGAATTTTCTATACATATAAGTAGATTCCTTCTGATGCCTTATCAGTGCTTTAAGGATGACCTTTTGATTTTATTCTTGGCCAAATAGTCTTTGATCTTGAACTTTCTATATATACTAATATTTACCTTTTGATGTTTCATCCCAAGTTCAAATATGACTTTTGGAGAAAAAGAAATTGTCCCTGGATTCCATGAAATTGAATTTTCTATACATATAAATAGATTCATTCTGATGCTTTATCAGTGCTTTAAGGATGACCTTTTGATTTTATTCTTGGCCAAATAGTCTTTCAATTTGAACTTTCTATATATACTAATATATTCCTTTTGATGTTTCATCCCAAGTTCAAAAATGACTTTTGGAAAAATTTCTGTCCCTGGATTCCATGAAATTTAATTTTCTATACATATAAATAGATTCCTTCTGATGCTTTATCAGTGCTTTAAGGATGACCCTTTGATCTTATTCTTGGCCAAATAGTCTTTGAACTTGAACTTTCTATATATACTAATATATTCCTTTTGATGTTTCATCCCAAGTTCAAATACGACTATTGGAAAAATGTCTGTCCCTGGATTCCATGAACTTGAACTTTCTATAGATATAAATAGATTCCTTCTGATGCTTCATCGGTGCTTTAAGAATGACCTTTTCATCTTATTCTTGGCCAAATAGTCTTTCAAATTGAACTTTCTATGTATACAAATATATTCCTTTTAATGTTTCATCCCAAGTTCAAATATGACTTTTGGAAAAATGTTCTGCCCCTTGATACCATGAACTTGAACTTTCTATAGAAATAAATAGATTCCTTCTGATGCTTTATCAGTGCTTTAAGGATGACCTTTTGATTTTATTCTTGGCCAAATAGTCTTTGAACTTGAACTTTCTATATATACTAATGTATACCTTTTGATGTTTCATCCCAAGTTCAAATATGACTTTTGGAAAAAAAAATTGTCCCTGGATTCCATGAAATTGAATTTTCTATACATATAAATAGATTCCTTCTGATGCTTTATCAGTGCTCTAAGGAGACCAACTAGTCTTTCAACTTGAACTTTCTATATATACTAATATATTCCTTTTGATGTTTCATCCCAAGTTCAAATACGACTATTGGAAAAATGTCTGTCCCTGGATTCCATGAACTTGAACTTTCTATAGATATAAATAGATTCCTTCTGATGCTTCATCGGTGCTTTAAGAATGACCTTTTCATCTTATTCTTGGCCAAATAGTCTTTCAAATTGAACTTTCTATGTATACAAATATATTCCTTTTAATGTTTCATCCCAAGTTCAAGTATGACTTTTGGAAAAATGTTCTGCCCCTTGATACCATGAACTTGAACTTTCTATAGAAATAAATAGATTCCTTCTGATGCTTTATCAGTGCTTTAAGGATGACCTTTTGATTTTATTCTTGGCCAAATAGTCTTTGAACTTGAACTTTCTATATATACTAATGTATACCTTTTGATGTTTCATCCCAAGTTCAAATATGACTTTTGGAAAAAAAAATTGTCCCTGGATTCCATGAAATTGAATTTTCTATACATATAAATAGATTCCTTCTGATGCTTTATCAGTGCTCTAAGGAGACCAACTAGTCTTTCAACTTGAACTTTCTATATATACTAATGTATTCCTTTTAATGTTTCATCCCAAGTTCAAATATGACTTTTGGAAAAAAAATTCTGTCCCTGGATTCCATGAAATTGAATTTTCTATACATATAAATAGATTCCTTCTGATGCTTTATCAGTGCTTTAAGGATGACCTTTTGATTTTATTCTTGGCCAAATAGTCTTTCAACTTGAACTTTCTATATACACTAATATATTCCTTTTGATATTTCATCCCAAGTTCAAATATGACTTTTGGAAAAAAATTCTGTCCCTGGATTCCATGAAATTGAATTTTCTATAAATATAAAGAGATTCCTTCTGATGCTTTATCAGTGCTTTAAGGATGACCTTTAGATCTAATTCTTGGCCAAATAGTCTTTGAACTTGATCTTTCTATATATACTAATATATTCCTTCTCATGTTTCATCCCAAGTTCAAATATGACCTTTGGAAAAATGTTCTGCCCCTGGATTCCATGAACTTGAACTTTCTTTAGATATAAATAGATTCCTTCTGATGCTTCATCAGTGCTTTAAGGATGACCTTTTTAACTAATTTATGGCCAAATAGTCTTTGAACTTGAATCTTCTATACAGACTTATGACTTTCAGTTGTTTCATCAGTAGAGCAAGGATGCCATTTTTTGACAAAAAAATAATAATTTCTGACTCCGGATCCCATGAACTTGAACTTTCTATGCATACATATAGATTCCTTCTTCTGTTTTATCTTTAGTTCAAGAATGGCTTTTTGAATATATTTTTGGACAAAGAGTCTTTGAACTTTACATTTAAATTCACACGTTTAGGCTTTCAGATGTATTATCAGAAGTTCAAATATGACTTTTGAAAAAAAAAATCTACTTATGGATTCCATGAACTTGAACTTTCTATACATTTAAATAGATTCCCTCTGATGTTTTATTAGTTCTTTAAGGATGACCCTTTGAACTTAATTGTGGCCAAAGATTCTTTGAACTTGAATCTTCTATACATACTTATGAATTTCAGTTGTTTCATGACGGAAGGATGATATTTTTTGACAAAAAAAAAAAAACTGACTCCGGATCCCAAGAATTTGACCTTTCTATGTATACATACAGATTCCTTCTTCTGTTTCATCTTTAGTTCAAGCATGGATTTTGAATATATTTTTGGAAAAATAGTCTTTGAACTTTAAATTTAAATTTACACGAATAGGCTTTCTGATTTTTTTATCAGAAGTTCAAACATAACTTTTTGAACATTTTTTTCTGCCCCTAGATTCCATGAACTTGAACTTTCTGTACATATAGATTCCTTCTTATGTTTTATTAGTTCTTCAAGGATGAACTTTTGATTTTATTCTTGGCCAAATAGTCTTTGAACTTGAACTTTCTATATATACTAATATATTCCTTTTGATGTTTCATCCCAAGTTCAAATATGACTTTTGGAAAAAAAAATCTGCTCATGGATTCCATGAAATTGAATTGTCTATGAATATAAATAGATTCCTTCTGATACTTTATCAATGCTTTAAGGATGACCTTTTGATTTTATTCTTGGCCAAATAGTCTTTCAATTTGAACTTTCTATATATATTAATATATTCCTTTTGATGTTTCATCCCAAGTTCAAATATGACTTTTGGAAAAATGTCTGTCCCAGGATTCCATGAAATTGAATTTTCTATACATATAAATAGATTCCTTGCTGATGCTCTATCAGTGCTTTAAGGATGACCTTTTGATCTTATTCTTGGCCAAATAGTCTTTCAACTTGAACTTTCTATATATACAAATATATTCCTTTTAATGTTTCATCCCAAGTTCAAATATGACTTTTGGAAAAAAAATTCTGTCCCTGGATTCCATGAAACTGAATTTTCTATAAATATAAATAGATTCCTTCTTATGCTTTATCAGTGCTTTAAGGATGACCTTTTGATTTTATGCTTGGCCAAATAGTCTTTCAACTTGAACTTTCTATATATACTAATATATTCCTTTTGATGTTTCATCCCAAGTTCAAATATGACTTTTGGAAAAATGTTCCGCCCCTGGATTCCATGAACTTGAAATTTCTATAGAAATAAATAGATTCCTTCTGAGGCTTTATCAGTGCTTTAAGGATGACCTTTTGATTTTATTCTTGGCCAAATAGTCTTTGATCTTGAACTTTCTATATATACTAATATATACCTTTTGATGTTTCATCCCAAGTTCATATATGACTTTTGGAAAAAAATTCTGTCCCTGGATTCCGTAAAATTGAATTTTCTATACATATAAATAGATTCCTTCTGATGCTTTATCAGTGCTTTAAGGATGACCTTTAGATCTAATCCTTGGCCAAATAGTCTTTGAACTTGATCTTTCTATATATACTAATATATTCCTTCTCAAGTTTCATCCCAAGTTCAAATATGACCTTTGGAAAAATGTTCTGCCCCTGGATTCCATGAACTTGAACTTTCTTTAGATATAAATAGATTCCTTCTGATGCTTCATCAGTGCTTTAAGGATGACCTTTTTAACTAATTAGTGGCCAAATAGTCTTTGAACTTGAATCTTCTATACAGCCTTATGACTTTCAGTTGTTTCATCAGTAGAGCAAGGATGACTCCGGATCCCATGAACTTGAACTTTCTATGTATACATATAGATTCCTTCTTCTGTTTCATCTTTGGTTCAACCATGGCTTTTTGAGTATATTTTTGGAAAAAGAGTCATTGAACTTTAAATTTAAATTTACACGTATAGGCTTTCTGATTTTTTATCAGAAGTTCAAATATAACTTTTTGAACATGTTTTTCTGCCCCTAGATTCCATGAACTTGAACTTTATATAAATATAAATAGATTCCTTCTGATGTTTTATTTAGTTCCCTTTCGTTCAGTCACTCCGACATAACGTCAGTGACTGACGAATGGGGGTTTCGCTTAGAAGCCTGTCATCTCCGAGACTAGAAAGCGCCCAATGGCAGTGCCAATGCCATGGGCATGCGAGATTTGCATGCGTAACTCCGCCTACCCACGTGGGTATATAAGGAAGTAGCTGGCATCATCGCATTATGTTTTAATGCTTCGGAGCCAAGGGTTTAATACCTTTCACTCCTATAAGCCTTCTGAGTTAAGTCAGTTCTTCGAGACGATCAGGATCTTCCAGTCTTCCGGTGTTGGTGTTCGGCGCGTTCCAGCGGTCACATACTTCCTGCCTGCTGGTCAGACGATTGGTTTCCAGTTGGTGTGTGGTCCCCTGGGCGCTTCGGCCTCGACTGCGAGGTTAATCCTCTCACAAAAGAGCTCACACGTGGCACGTCCTTTTCAGGATGTCTCGCCCATGTGCTTCTGGGTGTGGCCGGTCTCTACACTCTTCTGATGGGCACTCGCACTGTCTGGCATGTTTGGGCTTTCAGCATGCTCAGGCGGCGCTTGTGGATGAGTCATGTTCCCACTGCGGGAACATGGCCATCTCCGTGTTGCGGTCGAGACTCAATGATCTCCGTGCGGCCGCCGGAGTGAGAGTCCCCTCCGTCACCCCCCGATCTGACGTGTCCGCGGCCTCGGTCTCATCCGGTCCGCGGGGCGTCTCTTCGGCTGGTGGCCAGGGTGACCTGAGGGTGATGGTGTGGAACACAGCTCCGATGCTCATGCCTCGGCCCACACCCCCCTCTGTTGCACCGGTACCCGCGAGCGTTGTGATGGAGCCCGCGGCCTCGGTCTCGGCCGGTCCGCGGGTTTCGTTCGGCGCTCCAGAGGAGGACGAGATGTCGGTGACCGCATCACAAGGTGTCTTCTCGCGAGCGTTTGGCAACCTCTTCCGCCTTCTCCGCCCTCAATGGGGCGGCGGCTAGAGGGTACACTGGGGTCCCCCCGGTGGAGCGTTCTGTGGCGATGCAACTGTGTCCCAAGAGCGCCTCCTCCTGGCGTGGCGATCCTAAGCACCCCTCCAAGGCCTGTAGATTAACATCTTCCATGGTGTCGAAGACCTACAGAGCTGCGGGGCAGGCCGCCGCTTCTTTGCATGCCATGGCAACCCTCCAGGCCTACCAGGCCAAGTTGCTGTGCGACATGCACGAGGGTGGAGCCGACCCAGGGCTCAGAGATGAGCTGCGTGCCGCGACCGACCTCGCTCTCCGAGCGACGAAGGTTACCGCACGCTCCCTGGGCCGGGTGATGTCCACATGTGTGGTCCAGGAGAGACATCTATGGCTCAACCTGGCCGATATGCGGGACGCCGAGCGGACTCGTTTCCTCGACGCCCCCATATCCCAGGCTGGGCTATTCGGCGGTGCGGTCGAGAGATTCGCCCAACAGTTCTCGGCCGCCCAGAAGCAGACTGAGGCTATCAAGCACATACTGCCCCCGCGGCCCGCTGCTGCACCCCAAGCGCCACCGGCACAGTCGCCTCAGCTGCCTCGCCGCCGAGGGCGGCCTCCTGCGGTCCCCCCCGCTCCCACGCGGCCACAGCAGCAGCCTTCACCCGGGCCACGCCGCGGAGCGCGCCGCAAGAAGCCGCCAAGCGGCGCTCCTGACGCGGACAGCTCAGAGATGGGCAGTTCTTTCCAGGAGACGGCAGCAGGGCCGCTCCTTCCCCCGGTGGAGGGCCGGGGGAGAATCTTTCGTTCCGCTGCCGCCCCCCGGGGTGGCAGCACCCTAATGTGGTTAAAGAAAGAACTGACAAACCCATCTCTGAGCACCCAGAGACCGGTGAAGGCAGTGTGCGCCGCCCCCGGGCCACGCCGCTCTCGTCCCTCTCTGTTGCCAGCCCCCTCTCAGAGCAGACCCCAGTGGAACGCGAGTCCTTCCCTGGTCTCCTCTGTCAGGGCGCAGCTGTTACCGCCGCCCCGACACCGGGCCGCTACGCCACCCGAGTCCGGGCCGGTAACGCTGCCTCGCTGCCCCACCGAGGGTACGCCGGTGCTCCGCATGACCCCGTTGGTACACTCCCTGAGAGTGTGGCTACAGCTCCAGGGACTGTCCCGCTGGGTCGCACGGACCATCCGGCTCGGCTACGCGATTCAGTTCGCGCGAGCTCCTCCCCGCTTCCGGGGTGTCCGGTACACCATGGTGGGGTCCAATGCCCCAGTCATGCGTGCGGAGATCGCGACCCTACTGGCGAAGGGTGCGGTCGAGCTCGTCCCTCCAGCCGAGATGAAGTCCGGCTTCTACAGCCCTTACTTCATTGTACCGAAGAAATCCGGTGGGTTACGACCGATCCTGGACCTTCGCGTCCTGAACCGATCCCTGTACAGGCTTCCGTTCAGGATGTTGACTGCGAAACGCCTTTTCGAATGCGTTCGTCCATGCGATTGGTTTGCAGCGATCGACCTGAAGGACGCGGCTTGCGCGCGCAGTCACTGCTGACTTGCCTCAGGCAGATAGAGAGCAAGAGTGCGGTTCCACTGAAACTATTTCAGAGGCTCCTGGGGTATATGGCATCTGCAGCCGCGGTGACGCCGCTCAGATTGCTTCATATGAGACCGCTTCAGCACTGGCTTCGCGATCGAGTCCCGAGATGGGCATGGCAGTCTGGCACGCTCCGGGTCCCAGTGACTCAGGCCTGCAGACAGACACTCACCCAGTGGTCAAACCTCAGTTTTCTACGGGCAGGTGTGCCCTTAGAACGCGTTTCCCGGCATGTTGTTGTGTCAACAGATGCGTCCACCACGGGTTGGGGTGCCATGTGCAATGGACATGCAGCCGCCGGCTCTTGGTCAGAGAGCCAGAGCCACCTGCATATCAATTGCCTCGAGTTGCTGGCAATACGGTTCGCCCTGCACCGCTTCCGAGCGTTGCTGAAGGGTCAACACGTACTAGTCAGATCAGATAACACGGCCGTAGTAGCATCACTTCCGCTCGGGCCGAGTCCACGAGACAGGCCTATGCGTTGAAGTGGAACCTCTTCGTCAATTGGTGCTCTTCTCGCCAAGAAGACCCCTGGAAATGCCCGATCGGGTCTGTGCTCTCTTTCCTCCAGGAAGGGTTGGATCGAAGGCTGTCTCCATCCACCCTGAAGGTTTATGTGGCCGCTATTGCCGCCTACCATGACCTCTTGGACGGGAAAACGGTAAGTAAGCACGACCTGGTCATCAGGTTCCTGAGGGGTGCGAGGAGACTACATCCTCCTCGTGCTCCTCTCGTACCCTCTTGGGACCTCTCAGTAGGATTAAGTGCTCTGCAGAGGGCCCCATTTGAGCCTTTGCGGTCAGTAGATGTTAAGTTCTTGTCTATGAAGACAGCGCTCCTGACCGCACTGGCCTCCATCAAGAGGGTAGGGGACCTGCAGGCATTTTCGGTTGACGAAGCGTGCCTGGAATTCGGGCCGGCTGACTCTCACGTGATCCTGAGACCCCGGCCTGGATATGTGCCCAAGGTTCCCACCACTTCGTTCAGAGACCAGGTGGTGAACCTGCAAGCGCTGCCTTTGGAGGAGGCAGACCCAGCCTTGGCACTGCTCTGTCCAGTACGCGCCCTTCGCGCTTACGTAGACAGGACGCAGTGTTTCAGGACCTCAGACCAGCTCTTTGTCTGTTATGGTGGGAAGCTGAAAGGGAAGGCTCTCTCAAAGCAAAGGCTGTCTCACTGGATAGTGGACACCATTGTTTTGGCGTACCAGCAGCAGGGACGCCCATGTCCCCTTGGGGTCAGGGCCCATTCCACCCGGAGTGTGGCCTCCTCTTGGGCGTTAGCACATGGCGCTCCGCTGACAGACATCTGCAGAGCTGCAGGCTGGGCGACACCAAACACATTCGCCAGGTTTTATAACCTCCGAGTGGAGCCGGGGTCATACGTGTATTCCTAAGTCCTCCCTATGGGTAGGCATCTTGGCGCATATCTCCTCCTGGAATATGCCTCCCAGTGTACCTTGGTATTCCTGCATTAAGTAGAGGCCTTTGACCGTCCTAACTTGCATCAGGGTTCTCACGCTTGCGCAGGGCACTGGAAGACAGCCGAGTGGCGTTATTGCATTGGGACCCCCTTTCGTCAGTCACTGACGTTACGTCGGAGTGACTGAACGAAAGGGAACGTCTCGGTTACGTATGTAACCCTCGTTCCCTGAGGAGGGAACGGAGACGTAACGTCCCGTTGCCACATCCGCTGTACCGCTGGAACGCAGTTCAACTTGGCTCCTCAGCAGGTAAAACATAATGCGATGATACCAGCTACTTCCTTATATACCCACGTGGGTAGGCGGAGTTACGCATGCAAATCTCGCATGCCCATGGCATTGGCACTGCCATTGGGCGCTTTCTAGTCTCGGAGATGACAGGCTTCTAAGCGAAACCCCCATTCGTCAGTCACTGACGTTACGTCTCCGTTCCCTCCTCAGGGAACGAGGGTTACATACGTAACCGAGACGTTCTTCAAGGATGAACTTTTGATTTTATTCTTGGCCAAATAGTCTTTGAAATTGAACCTTCTATATATACTAATATATACCTTTTGATGTTTCATCCCAAGTTCAAATATGACTTTTGGAAAAAAATTCTGTCCCTGGATTCCATGAAATAGAATTTTCTATACATAAAAATAGATTCCTTCTGATGCTTTATCAGTGCTCTAAGGAGACCAAATAGTCTTTCAACTTGAACTTTCTATATATACTAACATATTCCTTTTGATGTTTCATCCCAAGTTCAAATATGACTTTTTGGAAAAATGCCTGTCCCTGGATTCCATGAAATTGAATTTTCTATACATATAAATAGATTCCTTCTGATGCCTTATCAGTGCTTTAAGGACGACCTTTTGATTTTATTCTTGGCCAAATAGTCTTTGATCTTGAACTTTCTATATATACTAATATATACCTTTTGATGTTTCATCCCAAGTTCAAATATGACTTTTGGAAAAAAAGTAATTGTCCCTGGATTCCATGAAATTGAATTTTCTATACATATAAATAGATTCCTTCTGATGCTTTATCAGTGCTCTAAGGAGACCAACTAGTCTTTCAACTTGAACTTTCTATATATACTAATATATTCCTTTTAATGTTTCATCCCAAGTTCAAATATGACTTTTGGAAAAAAAAATCTGTCCCTGGATTCCATGAAATTGAATTTTCTATACATATAAATAGAATCCTTCTGATGCTTTATCAGTGCTATAAGGATTACCTTTTGATTTTATTCTTGGCCAAATAGTCTTTCAACTTGAACTTTCTCTATATACTAATATATACCTTTTGATGTTAAATCCCAAGTTCAAAAATGACTTTTGGAAAAATTTCTGTCCCTAGATTCCATGAAATTGAATTTTCTATACATATAAATAGATTCCTTCTGATGCTTTATCAGTGCTTTAAGGATGACCTTTTGATCTTATTCTTGGCCAAATAGTCTTTGAACTTGAACTTTCTATATATACTAATATATTCCTTTTGATGTTTCATCCCAAGTTCAAAGATTTAAGTTCAAAGACTATTTGGCCACAAATTAGTTAAAAAGGTCATCCTTTTTTTGACAAAAAAATAATAATTTCTGACTCCGGATCCCATGAACTTGAACTTTCTATGCATACATATAGATTCCTTCTTCTGTTTCATCTTTCGTTCAAGAATGGCTTTTTGAATATATTTTTGGACAAAGAGTCTTTGAACTTTACATTTAAATTCACACGTATAGGCTTTCAGATGTTTTATCAGAAGTTCAAATATGACTTTTGAAAAAATTCTACTTATGGACCATGAACTTGAACTGTCTATACATTTAAATAGATTCCCTCTGATGTTTTATTAGTTCTTTAAGGATGACCCTTTGAACTTAATTGTGGCCAAAGATTCTTTGAACTTGATTCTTCTATACAGACTTATGAATTTCAGTTGTTTCATCAGTAGATCAAGGATGATATTTTTTGACAAAAAAAAAAAACTGACTCCGGATCCCAAGAATTTGAACTTTCTATGTATACATACAGATTCCTTCTTCTGTTTCATCTTTAGTTCAAGCATGGATTTTGAATATATTTTTGGAAAAATAGTCTTTGAACTTTAAATTTAAATTTACACGTATAGGCTTTCTGATTTTTTTATCAGAAGTTCAAATATAATTTTTTGAACATTTTTTTCTGCCCCTAGATTCCATGAACTTGAACTTTCTATACATATAAATAGATTCCTTCTGATCTATTTATATGATTAATGTTTCATCCCAAGTTCAAATAGGACTTTTGGAAAAATGTTCTGCCCCTTGATTCCATGAACTTGAACTTTCTATAGAAATAAATAGATTCCTTCTGATGCTTCATCAGTGCTTTAAGGATGACCTTTTTAACTAATTTGTGGCCAAATAGTCTTTGAACTTAAATCTTCTATACAGACTTAGGACTTTCAGTTGTTTCATCAGTAGAGCAAGGATGACATTTTTTGCCAAGAAAAAAAAAATTAAAAAAAATTCTGACTCCGGATCCCATGAACTTGAACTTTCTATGTATACATATAGATTCCTTCTTCTGTTTCATCTTTAGTTCAAGAATGGCTTTTTTTATATATTATTGGAAAAAGAGTCTTTGAACTTTAAATATAAATTTACACGTATAGGCTTTCTGATTTTTTATCAGAAGTTCAAATATAACTTTTTGAACATGTTTTTCTGCCCCTAGATTCCATGAACTTGAACTTTCTATAAATATAAATAGATTCCTTCTGATGTTTTAATAGTTCTTCAAGGATGAACTTTTGATTTTATTCTTGGCCTAATAGTCTTTGAACTTGAACCTTCTATATATACTAATATAATCCTTTTGATGTTTCGTCCCAAGTTCAAATATGACTTTTGGAAAAATGTCTGTCCCTGGATTCCATGAAATTGAATTTTCTTAACATATAAATAGATTCCTTCTGATGCTTTATCAGTGCTTTAAGGATGACCTTTTGATCTTATTCTTTGCCAAATAGTCTTTCAACTTGAACTTTCTATATATACAAATATATTTCTTTTAATGTTTCATCCCAAGTTCAAATAAGACTTTGGGGAAAAAAAATTCTGTCCCTGGATTCCATGAAACTGAATTTTCTATAAATATAAATAGATTCCTTCTGATGCTTTATCAGTGCTTTAAGGATGACCTTTTGATTTTATTATTGGCCAAATAGTCTTTCAACTTGAACTTTCTATATATACTAATATATTCCTTTTGATGTTTCATCCCAAGTTCAAATATGACCTTTGGAAAAATGTTCTGCCCCTTGATTCCATGAACTTGAACTTTCTATAGAAATAAATAGATTCCTTCTGATGCTTTTTCAGTGCTTTAAGGATGACCTTTTGATTTTATTCTTGGCCAAATAGTCTTTGAACTTGAACTTTCTATATATACTAATATATTCCTTTTGATGTTTCATCCCAAGTTCAAAAATGACTTTTGGAAAAATGTGTGTCCCTGGATTCCATGAAATTGAATTTTCTATACATATAAATAGATTCCTTCTGATGCTTTATCAGTGCTTTAAGGATGACCTTTTGATCTTATTCTTGGCCAAATAGTCTTTGAACTTGAACTTTCTATATATACTAATATATTCCTTTTGATGTTTCATTCCAAGTTCAAATATGACTTTTGGAAAAATGTCTGTCCCTGGATTCCATGAACTTGAACTTTCTATAGATATAAATAGATTCCTTCTGATGCTTTATCGGTGCTTTAAGAATGACCTTTTGATCTTATTCTTGGCCAAATAGTCTTTCAACTTGAACTTTCCATGTATACAAATATATTCCTTTTAATGTTTCATCCCAAGTTCAAATATGACTTTTGGAAAAATGTTCTGCCCCTTGATTCCATGAACTTGAACTTTCTATAGAAATAAATAGATTCCTTCTGATGCTTTATCAGTGCTTTAAGGATGACCTTTTGATTTTATTCTTGGCCAAATAGTCTTTGAACTTGAACTTTCTATATATACTAATATATACCTTTTGATGTTTCATCCCAAGTTCAAATATGACTTTTGGAAAAAAAATTGTCCCTGGATTCCATGAAATTGAATTTTCTATACATATAAATAGATTCCTTCTGATGCTTTATCAGTGCTCTAAGGAGACCAACTAGTCTTTCAACTTGAACTTTCTATATATACTAATATATTCCTTTTAATTTTTCATCCCAAGTTCAAATATGACTTTTGGGGAAAAAATTCTGTCCCTGGATTCCATGAAATTGAATTTTCTATACATATAAAACGATTCCTTCTGATGCTTTATCAGTGCTTTAAGGATGACCTTTTGAACTTATTTGTGGCCAAATAGTCATTGAACTTGAATCTTCTATACAGACTTATGACTTTCAGTTGTTTCATCAGTAGAGCAAGGATGCCATTTTTTGACAAAAAAATAATAATTTCTGACTCCGGATCCCATGAACTTGAACTTTCTATGCATACATATAGATTCCTTCTTCTGTTTCATCTTTAAATCAAGAATGGCTTTTTGAATATATTTTTGGACAAAGAGTCTTTGAACTTTACATTTAAATTCACATGTTTAGGCTTTCAGATGTATTATCAGAAGTTCAAATATGACTTTTGAAAAAAAAAATTCTACTTATGGATTCCATGAACTTGAACTTTCTATACATTTAAATAGATTCCCTCTGATGTTTTATTAGTTCTTTAAGGATGACCCTTTGAACTTAATTGTGGCCAAAGATTCTTTGAACTTGAATCTTCTATACATACTTATGAATTTCAGTTGTTTCATCAGTAGATCAAGGATGATATTTTTTGACAAAAAAAAAAAAAAAACTGACTCCGGATCCCAAGAATTTGAACTTTCTATGTATACATACAGATTCCTTCTTCTGTTTCATCTTTAGTTCAATCATGGATTTTGAATATATTTTTGGAAAAATAGTCTTTGAACTTTAAATTTAAATTTACACGAACAGGCTTTCTGATTTTTTTTATCAGAAGTTCAAACATATCTTTTTGAACATTTTTTTCTGCCCCTAGATTCCATGAACTTGAACTTTCTGTACATATAAATAGATTCCTTCTGATGTTTTATTAGTTCTTCAAGGATGAACTTTTGATTTTATTCTTGGCCAAATAGTCTTTGAACTTGAACTTTCTATATATACTAATATATTCCTTTTGATGTTTCATCCCAAGTTCAAATATGACTTTTGGAAAAAAAAATCTGCTCATGGATTCCATGAAATTGAATTTTCTATGAATATAAATAGATTCCTTCTGATACTTTATCAATGCTTTAAGGATGACCTTTTGATTTTATTCTTGGCCAAATAGTCTTTCAATTTGAACTTTCTATATATACTAATATATTCCTTTTGATGTTTCATCCCAAGTTCAAATATGACTTTTGGAAAAATGTCTGTCCCAGGATTCCATGAAATTGAATTTTCTATACATATAAATAGATTCCTTGCTGATGCTCTATCAGTGCTTTAAGGATGACCTTTTGATCTTATTCTTGGCCAAATAGTCTTTCAACTTGAACTTTCTTTATATACAAATATATTCCTTTTAATGTTTCATCCCAAGTTCAAATATGACTTTTGGAAAAAAAATTCTGTCCCTGGATTCCATGAAACTGAATTTTCTATAAATATAAATAGATTCCTTCTGATGCTTTATCAGTGCTTTAAGGATGACCTTTTGATTTTATGCTTGGCCAAATAGTCTTTCAACTTGAACTTTCTATATATACTAATATATTCCTTTTGATGTTTCATCCCAAGTTCAAATATGACTTTTGGAAAAATGTTCCGCCCCTGGATTCCATGAACTTGAACTTTCTATAGAAATAAATAGATTCCTTCGGATGCTTTATCAGTGCTTTAAGGATGACCTTTTGAACTTATTTGTGGCCAAATAGTCATTGAACTTGAATCTTCTATACAGACTTATGACTTTCAGTTGTTTCATCAGTAGAGCAAGGATGCCATTTTTTGACAAAAAAATAATAATTTCTGACTCCGGATCCCATGAACTTGAACTTTCTATGCATACATATAGATTCCTTCTTCTGTTTCATCTTTAGTTCAAGAATGGCTTTTTGAATATATTTTTGGACAAAGAGTCTTTGAACTTTACATTTAAATTCACACGTATAGGCTTTCAGATGTTTTATCAGAAGTTCAAATATGACTTTTGAAAAAAAAAATTCTACTTATGACCATGAACTTGAACTGTCTATACATTTAAATAGATTCCCTCTGATGTTTTATTAGTTCTTTAAGGATGACCCTTTGAACTTAATTGTGGCCAAAGAGTCTTTGAACTTGAATCTTCTATACAGACTTATGAATTTCAGTTGTTTCATCAGTAGATCAAGGATGATATTTTTTGACAAAAAAAAAAAAAAAAAAAAAAACTGACTCCGGATCCCAAGAATTTGAACTTTCTATGTATACATACAGATTCCTTCTTCTGTTTCATCTTTAGTTCAAGAATGGCTTTTTAAATATATTTTTGGACAAAGCTTATTTGAACTTTACATTTAAATTCACAAGTATAAGCTTTCAGATGTTTTATCAGAAGTTCAAATATGACTTTTGAAAAAAAAATCTGCTCATGGATTCGATAAACTTGAACATTCTATACATTTAAATAGACTCCTTCTTATGTTTTATTAGTTCTTTAAGGATGACCCTTTGAACTTATTTGTGGCCAAAGATTCTTTGAACTTGAATCTTCTATACAGACTTATGAATTTCAGTTGTTTCATCAGTAGAGCAAGGATGACATTTTTTGACAAAAAAATAATAATTTCTGACTCCGGATCCCATGAACTTGAACTTTCTATGCATACATATAGATTCCTTCTTCTGTTCCATCTTTAGTTCAAGAACAGCTTTTTGAATATATTTTTTTTGACAAAGTGTCTTTGAACTTTAAATTTAAATTTACACGTATAGGCTTTCCGATTTATTATCAGAAATTCAAATATGACTTTTTGAAAAAAAAATTCTGTCCCTAGAGTTTATGAACTTGAACTTTTTATACATATAAATAGATTCTTGCTGATTTTTTATTAGTAATTTAAGGATGACCTTTTGAACTTATTTGTGGCCAAAGAGTCTTTGAACTTGAATCTTCTATACAGACTTATGACTTTCTGTTGTTTCATCAGTAGAGCAAGGATGCCATTTTTTGACAAAAAAAATAATTTCTGACTCCGGATCCCATGAACTTGAACTTTCTATGCATACATATAGATTCCTTCTTCTGTTTCATCTTTAGTTCAAGAATGGCTTTTTGAATATATTTTTGGACAAAGAGTCTTTGAACTTTACATTTAAATTCACACGTATAGGCTTTCAGATGTTTTATCAGAAGTTCAAATATGACTTTTGAAAAAAAAAATTCTACTTATGACCATGAACTTGAACTGTCTATACATTTAAATAGATTCCCTCTGATGTTTTATTAGTTCTTTAAGGATGACCCTTTGAACTTAATTGTGGCCAAAGAGTCTTTGAACTTGAATCTTCTATACAGACTTATGAATTTCAGTTGTTTCATCAGTAGATCAAGGATGATATTTTTTGACAAAAAAAAAAAAAAAAAAAAAACTGACTCCGGATCCCAAGAATTTGAACTTTCTATGTATACATACAGATTCCTTCTTCTGTTTCATCTTTAGTTCAAGAATGGCTTTTTAAATATATTTTTGGACAAAGCTTATTTGAACTTTACATTTAAATTCACAAGTATAAGCTTTCAGATGTTTTATCAGAAGTTCAAATATGACTTTTGAAAAAAAAATCTGCTCATGGATTCGATAAACTTGAACATTCTATACATTTAAATAGACTCCTTCTTATGTTTTATTAGTTCTTTAAGGATGACCCTTTGAACTTATTTGTGGCCAAAGATTCTTTGAACTTGAATCTTCTATACAGACTTATGAATTTCAGTTGTTTCATCAGTAGAGCAAGGATGACATTTTTTGACAAAAAAATAATAATTTCTGACTCCGGATCCCATGAACTTGAACTTTCTATGCATACATATAGATTCCTTCTTCTGTTCCATCTTTAGTTCAAGAACAGCTTTTTGAATATATTTTTTTTGACAAAGTGTCTTTGAACTTTAAATTTAAATTTACACGTATAGGCTTTCCGATTTATTATCAGAAATTCAAATATGACTTTTTGAAAAAAAAATTCTGTCCCTAGAGTTTATGAACTTGAACTTTTTATACATATAAATAGATTCTTGCTGATTTTTTATTAGTAATTTAAGGATGGCCTTTTGAGCTTATTTGTGGTCAAAGAGTCTTTGAACTTGAATCTTCTATACAGACTTATGACTTTCTGTTGTTTCATCAGTAGAGCAAGGATGACATTTTTTGACAAAAAAAATAATTTCTGACTCCGGATCTCATAAACTTGAACTTTCTATGCATACATATAGATTCCTACTTCTGTTTCATCTTTTGTTCAAGAATGGTTTTTTTTATATATTTTTGGACAAAGAGTCTTTGAACTTTACATTTAAATTCACACATATAGGCTTTCAGATGTTTTATCAGAAGTTCATATATAATTTTTTTAACATTTTTTTCTGCCCCTAGATTCCATGAACTTGAACTTTCTATACATATAAATAGATTCCTTCAGATGTTTTATTAGATCTTCAAGGATGAACTTTTGATTTTATTCTTGGCCAAATAGTCTTTGAACTTGAACTTTCTATATATAGTAATATATTCCTTTTGATTTTTCATCCCAAGTTCAAATATGACTCTTGGAAAAAAAATTCTGCTCATGGATTCCATGAAATTGAATTTTCTATAAATATAAATAGATTCCTTATGATGCTTTTTCAGTGGTTTAAGGATGACCTTTTGATTTTATTCTTGGCCAAATAGTCTTCCAACTTGAACTTTCTATACATACTAATATATTCCTTTTGATGTTTCATTCCAAGTTCAAATATGACTTTTGGAAAAATGTCTGTCCCTGGATTCCATGAAATTGAATTTTCTATACATATAAATAGATTCCTTCTGATGCTTTATCAGTGTTTTAAGGATGACCTTTAGATCTAATTCTTGGCCAAATAGTCTTTGATCTTGAACTTTCTATATATACTAATATATTCCTTCTCATGTTTCATCCCAAGTTCAAATATGACCTTTGGAAAAATGTTCTGCCCCTGGATTCCATGATCTTGAACTTTCTTTAGATATAAATAGATTCCTTCTGATGCTTCATCGGTGCTTTAAGGATGACCTTTTTAACTAATTTGTGGCCAAATAGTCTTTGAACTTGAATCGTCTATACAGACTTAGGACTTTCAGTTGTTTCATCAGTAGAGCAAGGATGACATTTTTTGCCAAAAAAAAAAAAAAAAAAAATTTTGACTCCGGATCCCATGACATTGAACTTTCTATGTATACATATAGATTCCTTCTTCTGTTTCATCTTTAGTTCAAGAATGGCTTTTTGAGTACATTTTTGGAAAAAGAGTCTTTGAACTTTAAATATAAATTTACACGTATAGGCTTTCTGATTTTTTATCAGAAGTTCAAATATAACTTTTTGAACATGTTTTTCTGCCCCTAGATTCCATGAACCTGAACTTTCTATAAATATAAATAGATTCCTTCTGATGTTTTATTAGTTCTTCAAGGATTAACTTTTGAGTTTATTCTTGGCCTAATATGCTTTGAACTTGAACCTTCTATATATACTAATTTAATACTTTTGATGTTTCATCCCAAGTTCAAATATGACTTTTGGAAAAAAATTCTGTCCCTGGATTCCATGAAATTGGATTTTCTATACTTATAAGTAGATTCCTTCTGATGCCTTATCAGTGCTTTAAGGATGACCTTTTGATTTTATTCTTGGCCAAATAGTCTTTGATCTTGAACTTTCTATATATACTAGTATATACCTTTTGATGTTTCATCCCAAGTTCAAATATGACTTTTGGAGAAAAAAAAAATTGTCCCTGGATTCCATGAAATTGAATTTTCTATACATATAAATAGATTCCTTCTGATGCTTTATCAGTGCTTTAAGGATGACCTTTTGATCTTATTCTTGGCCAAATAGTCTTTCAACTTGAACTTTCTATGTATACAAATATATTCCTTTTAATGTTTCATCCCGAGTTCAAATATGACTTTTGGAAAAATGTTCTGCCCCTTGATTCCATGAACTTGAACTTTCTATAGAAATAAATAGATTCCTTCTGATGCTTTATCAGTGCTTTAAGGATGACCTTTTGATTTTATTCTTGGCCAAATAGTCTTTGAACTTGAACTTTCTATATATACTAATATATACCTTTTGATGTTTCATCCCAAGTTCAAATATGACTTTTGGAAAAAAAATTGTCCCTGGATTCCATGAAATTGAATTTTCTATAAATATAAATAGATTCCTTCTGATGCTTTATCAGTGCTTTAAGGATGACCTTTTGATTTTATTCTTGGCCAAATAGTCTTTCAACTTGAACTTTCTATATATACTAATATATTCCTTTTGATGTTTCATCCCAAGTTCAAATATGACTTTTGGAAAAATGTTCCGCCCCTGGATTCCATGAACTTGAACTTTCTATAGAAATAAATAGATTCCTTCTGAGGCTTTATCGTGCTTTAAGGATGACCTTTTGATTTTATTCTTGGCCAAATAGTCTTTGATCTTGAACTTTCTATATATACTAATATATACCTTTTGATGTTTCATCCCAAGTTCAAATATGACTTTTGGAAAAACATTCTGTCCCTGGATTCCGTGAAATTGAATTTTTTCTATACATATAAATAGATTCCTTCTGATGCTTTATCAGTGCTTTAAGGATGACCTTTAGATCTAATTCATGGCCAAATAGTCTTTGAACTTGATCTTTCTATATATACTAATATATTCCTTCTCAAGTTTCATCCCAAGTTCAAATATGACCTTTGGAAAAATGTTCTGCCCCTGGATTCCATGAAATTTAATTTTCTATACATATAAATAGATTCCTTCTGATGCTTTATCAGTGCTTTAAGGAGACCAAATAGTCTTTCAACTTGAACTTTCTAAATATACTAATATATTCCTTCTGATGTTTCATCCCAAGTTCAAATATGACTTTTGGAAAAATGCTCTGCCCCTGGATTCCATGAACTTGAACTTTCTATAGATATAAATAGATTCCTTCTGATGCTTCATCAGTGCTTTAATGATGACCTTTTTATCTTATTTGTGGCCAAAAAGTCTTTGAACTTGAATCTTCTATACAGACTTATGACTTTCAGTTGTTTCATCAATAGAGCAAGGATGACATTTTTTTTTACAAATTTTTTCTGGCTCCGGACCCCATGAACTTGAACTTTCTATGCATACATAAAGATTCCTTCTTCTGTTTCATCTTTAGTTCAAGAATGGCTTTTTAAATATATTTTTGGACAAAGATTATTTGAACTTTACATTTAAATTCACAAGTATAGGCTTTCAGATTTTTTATCAGAAGTTCAAATATGACTTTTGAAAAAAAAAATCTGCTCATGGATTCGATGAACTTGAACTTTCTATACATTTAAATAGACTCCTTCTTATGTTTTATTAGTTCTTTAAGGATGACCCTTTGAACTTATTTGCTGCCAAAGATTCTTTGAACTTGAATCTTCTATACAGACTTTTGAATTTCAGTTGTTTCATCAGTAGAGCAAGGATGACATTTTTTGACAAAAAACAAAAATAATTTCTGACTCCGGATCCCATGAACTTGAACTTTCTATGCATACATATAGATTCCTTCTTCTGTTCCATCTTTAGTTCAAGAACAGCTTTTTGAATATATTTTTTGACAAAGTGTCTTTGAAGTTGAAATTTAAATTTACATGTATAGGCTTTCCGATTTATTATCAGAAATTCAAATATGACTTTTTGAACATTTTTTTCTGTCCCTAGAGTCTATGAACTTGAACTTTCTATACATATAAATAGATTCTTGCTGATTTTTTATTAGTTATTTAAGGACGGCCTTTTGAGCTTATTTGTGGTCAAAGAGTCTTTGAACTTGAATCTTCTATACAGACTTATGACTTTCTGTTGTTTCATCAGTAGAGCAAGGATGACATTTTTTCACAAACAAAAAATTAATTTCTGACCCCGGATCCCATGAACTTGAACTTTCTATGCATACATATAGATTCCTTCTTCTGTTTAATCTTTAGTTTGAGTGTGACTTTTTGAAAATATTTTTGGACAAATAGTCTTTGAAAAAAACATTCTGCCCCTAGATTCCGTTAACTTGAACTTTCTATACTTTACATCCTTTCTGACGTTTCATTAGTGTTTCAAGGATGACTTTTGATCTAATTCTTGGCCAAAAAGTATTTCTTTAACATTATTCATACTTGAACTAAAGATGAAACAGTAGAAGAAATTTATTAGTATGCATTCAGAATTTATTTTAATTTTTTTTGGTCAAAAAATGTCTTCCTTTACATCCTGATGAAATAACAGGTAGTCATAAAGTCTGTATTGAATGTTCAAGTTCAAAGACTATTTGGCCACAAATAAGTACAAAAGGTCATCCTTTAAAGAACTAATAAAACATCAGAAGGAATCTATTTATATGCTTAGAAAGTTCAAGTTCATGGGATCCAGGGTCAGAATCTTTTTTTGTCAAAAAATCTCATCCTTGATCTACTGAAGAAACAACAGGTAGTCATAAAGTCTGTATAGAATGTTCAAGTTCAAAGACTATTTTGCCGCAAATACGTTCAAAAGGTCATCTTTTGAACCACTGTGACGTAGAATAAGAAGAAATCTATTTATATGCATACAAAGTTCAAGTTCATGGGATCCAGGGTCAGAATCTTTTTTTTTTTTTGTCAAAAAATCTCATCCTTGATCTACTGAAGAAACAACAGAAAAACATACATCTGTAAAGAAGGTTCAAGTTCAAAGACTCTTTGGCCAAAAATAAGTTCAAAGGGTCATCCTTGATGAACTAATAAAACATCAGAAGGAGTCTATTTATATGAATAGATAGTTCAAGTTCATGGAACTTAGGGTCAGATTTATTTTTTTTATTTTTATTTTTGTCAAAAAATGTCTTCCTCGACCAACTAATGAAACAACAGGTCTGTATAAAGTCAGTATAGAATGTTCAAGTTCAAAGACTATTTGGCCGCAAATAAGTTCAAAAGGTCATCTTTTGAACCACTGTGACGTAGAATAAGAAGAAATCTATTTATATGCATACAAAGTTCAAGTTCATGGGATCCAGGGTCAGAATCTTTTTTTTTTTTTTTTTTTGTCAAAAAATCTCATCCTTGATCTACTGAAGAAACAACAGAAAAACATACATCTGTAAAGAAGGTTCAAGTTCAAAGACTCTTTGGCCATAAATAAGTTCAAAGGGTACTCTTTGAACCACTGCATCAGAAGGAATCTATTTATATGCATAGAACGTTCAAGTTCTTGGGATTCAGGGTCAGAATCTTTTTTTTATATTTTTATTTTTAAACCTCATCCTTGATCTACTCAAGAAAACAACAGAAAGTCATAAGTATGTAAAGAAGGTTCAAGTTCAAAGACTGTTTTGGCCAAAAATGAGTTCAAAAGGTCATCCTTGAACCACTGCATCAGAATCTATTTATATGCATAGAAAGTTCAAGTTCATGGGATCCCGGGTGAGAATCAATTTTTTTCAAAAAATCTCATCCTTGATCTACTAAAGAAACAACAGACATAAAAGGGTCAGAATCTTTTTTTTAATTTTTTTTAAATCTCATCCTCGATCTACTGAAGTAAAAATAAAATAAAAAATAAAGTTCAACAGGTCATCCTTGAACAACTGCACAAGAATCTATTTATATGCATAGAACGTTCAAGTTCATGGGATCCAGGGTCAGAATCTTTGTTTTTTTTGTCAAAAAATCTCATCCTTGATCTATTGAAGAAAACAACAGAAACTCATAAGTCTGTAAAGAAGGTTCAAGTTTAAAGACTGTTTTGGCCACAAATGAGTTCAAAAGGTCAACCCCTACATCAGAATCTATTTATATGCATAGAACGTTCTAGCTCATGGGATCCAGAGTCAGAATCTTTTATTTTATTTTATTTTTATCAAAAAATATCATCCTTGATCTACTGAATAAACAACAGAAAGACATATGTTTGTAAAGAAGGTTCAAGTTCAAAGACTCTTTGGCCAAAAATAAGTTCAAAGGTATCATCCTTGATGAACTAATAAAACATCAGAAGGAGTCTATTTATATGAATAGATAGTTCAAGTTCATGGAACTTAGGGTCAGATTTATTTTTTTTATTTTTATTTTTGTCAAAAAATGTCTTCCTCGACCAACTAATGAAACAACAGGTCTGTATAAAGTCAGTATAGAATGTTCAAGTTCAAAGACTATTTGGCCGCAAATAAGTTCAAAAGGTCATCTTTTGAACCACTGTGACGTAGAATAAGAAGAAATCTATTTATATGCATACAAAGTTCAAGTTCATGGGATCCAGGGTCAGAATCTTGTTTTTTTTTTTTTTTGTCAAAAAATCTCATCCTTGATCTACTGAAGAAACAACAGAAAAACATACATCTGTAAAGAAGGTTCAAGTTCAAAGACTCTTTGGCCATAAATAATTTCAAAAGGTACTCTTTGAACCACTGCATCAGAAGGAATCTATTTATATGCATAGAACGTTCAAGTTCTTGGGATTCAGGGTCAGAATCTTTTTTTTATTTTTTTATTTTTAAATCTCATCCTTGATCTACTCAAGAAAACAACAGAAAGTCATAAGTCTGTAAAGAAGGTTCAAGTTCAAAGACTGTTTTGTCAAAAATGAGTTCAAAAGGTCATCCTTGAACCACTGCATCAGAATCTATTTATATGCATAGAAAGTTCAAGTTCATGGGATCCAGGGTCAGAATCTTTTTTTTTTTTTTTTTTTTAAATCTCATCCTTGATCTACTGAAGAAACAACAGAAAGACATAAGTCTGTAAAGAAGGTTCAAGTTCAAAGACTCTTTGGCCAAAAATAAGTTCAAAGGTATCATCCTTGAAGAACTAATAAAACATCAGAAGGAATTTATTTATATGTATAGAAATTTCAAGTTCATAGATTCTAGGGTCAGAATTTTTGTTTTTTTTTATTTGTCAAAAATGTCTTCCTTGACCAACTGATGAATCAACAGGTAGTCCTAAAGTATGTATAAAGTGTTCAACTTCAAAGACTATTTGGCCACAAATAAGTTCAAAAGGTACTCTTTGAACCACTGCATCAGAAGGAATCTATTTATATGCATAGAACGTTCAAGTTCTTGGGATTCAGGGTCAGAATCTTTTTTTTTATTTTATTTTTTTAAATCTCATCCTTGATCTACTGAAGAAAACAACAGAAAGTCATAAGTCTGTAAAGAAGGTTTAAGTTCAAAGACTGTTTTGGCCAAAAATAAGTTCAAAAGGTCATCCTTGAACAACTGCATCAGAATCTATTTTTGCATAGAAAGTTCAAGTTCATGGGATCCCGGGTGAGAATCAATTTTTTTCAAAAAAATCTCATCCTTGATCTACTGAAGAAACAACAGAAAGACATAAGTCTGTAAAGAAGGTTCAAGTTCAAAGACTCTTTTGGCCCCAAATGAGTTCAAAAGGTTATCCTTCAACCCCTGCATCAGAATCTATTTATATGCATAGAAATTTCTAGTTCATGTGATCAGAATCTTTTTTTTGTCAAAAAATATCATCCTTGAGCTGCTGAAGAAACAACAGAAAGACATAAAAGTTTGTAAAGAAGGTTCAAGTTCAAAGACTCTTTGGCCAAAAATAAGTTCAAAGGGTCATCCTTGAAGAACTAATAAAACATCAGAAGGAATTTATTTATATGTATAGAAATTTCAAGTTCATGGGATCCAGGGTCATAATCTATTTTTTTCAAAAAAATCTCATCCTTGATCTACTGAAGAAACAACAGAAAGACATAAGTCTGTAAAGAAGTTAATAGAATCTAGGCTCAGAATCTTTTTTTTTTTGTTGTCAAAAATGTCTTCCTTGACCAACTGATGAATCAACAGGTAGTCCTAAAGTCTGTATAAAGTGTTCAACTTCAAAGACTCTTTGGAAACAAATAAGTTCAAAAGGTACTCTTTGAACCACTGCATCAGAAGGAATCTATTTATATGCATAGAACGTTTAAGTTCTTGGGATTCAGGGTCAGAATCTTTTTTTTAATTTTTTTTAAATCTCAGCCTCGATCTACTGAAGAAAAAATAAAATAAAAAATAAAGTTCAACAGGTCATCCTTGAACAACTGCACAAGAATCTATTTATATGCATAGAAAGTTCAAGTTCATGGGATCCAGGGTCAGAATCTATTTTTTTCAAAAAAATCTCATCCTTGATCTACTGAAGAAACAACAGAAAGACATAAGTCTGTAAAGAAGGTTCAAGTTCAAAGACTCGTTGGCCAAAAATAAGTTTAAAGGGTCATCCTTGAAGAGCTAATAAAAGGAACTCTGAACCACTGCATCAGAAGGAATCTATTTATATGCATAGAACGTTCAAGTTCATGGGATTCAGGGTCAGAATCTTTTTTTTTTGTCAAAAAATCTCATCCTTGATCTACTGAAGAAAACAACAGAAAGTCATAAGTCTGTAAAGAAGGTTCAAGTTTAAAGACTCTTTTGGCCCCAAATGAGTTCAAAAGGTTATCCTTCAACCCCTGCATCAAATCTATTTATATGCATAGAACGTTCAAGTTCATGGGATCCAGGGTCAGAATCTTTTTTTTTTTTTGTCAAAAAATCTCATCCTTGATCTATTGAAGAAAACAACAGAAACTCATAAGTCTGTAAAGAAGGTTCAAGTTTAAAGACTGTTTTGGCCACAAATGAGTTCAAAAGGTCAACCCCTACATCAGAATCTATTTATATGCATAGAACGTTCTAGCTCATGGGATCCAGAGTCAGAATCTTTTATTTTATTTTATTTTTATCAAAAAATATCATCCTTGATCTACTGAATAAACAACAGAAAGACATATGTTTGTAAAGAAGGTTCAAGTTCAAAGACTCTTTGGCCAGAAGAAAGTTTATGTTGGCCTGTATTTCAAAATTTCATTCTTGAACTGCTGCTGAAATATCAGAAGAAGTCTGTGAATCCCAGCTGTAACGTCTAAACATTCATACATTCAGATAATACATAAGCTAGAAAATGTTCCATATTTAACTATTGGATATATTTATTGAACTTTCTGTGGAATAGGGACTAGTCAGAATGCACTTCAATCTTGTAAGTCGATTGTGGATTCCTGTTAAAGGCAATGCATATAATTAACGCGTTGTACATTGAAGAGATTACATTTGCCTTTCATCGCTTTGCACTGCATACGAAAAAAACTCGTGAACTGAAGAATTTTGCTTGCATTGAATTTTCCATGCACTGAAGAATTTTGCATGCGTTGTATAAAACCCTTCGTGCATTGAAGAAATCAGAGCATTTGCATTGCATTGAAATTAGAACTCGTTGGGCATTGAAGAAATAAGTACTTTTTCATTGTATTGCATGAAATAACTCGTTGTGCACTGTATATATTTTGCATTGCGTTGCAAGAAATAACTCGTTGTGCATTGAAGATATTAGCGCTTTTGCATTGATTTGCATCGCATAGGAAAAATTTCGTGCATTGACGCGATTAGTTCTTTTGCATTGCATACGGAAAAACTCGGGAATTGAAGACTTGGATGCATGAATAAAAAAACCTTTTGTGCATTGACAAAATGAGTGTTTTTGTATTGCATTGCATCCAAAAACTCGTTGTGCATTGAAGATTTTAGCGCTTTTGCATTGCATTGCATTGCATACGAAAAAACTTGCGACTTGAAGTCTATTGCATGCAAGCAATACAAAAAACTTTACATTGCATTACATTGCATATAAGATCTGACTGTGCATTAAAGCGTTTGCATTACATTCGAAAATACTTGTGCACTGGGGGAGATTAGTGCTTTTTGCATTGCATTGAACTCGTCATGCATTATTTTGCAATGCATTGCATACGATAAAACTCATGCATTGAAGACTTGCATTCATGCATACAAAACCCTTTGTGCATTAAAAAATGAGTGCTTTTGCATACGAAAAAACTTGTGCACTGCTTTTGTGAGATTATTGCTTTTGCATTGCGTTGCATGAAATAACTCGTTGTGCATTGAAGATAGCGCTTTCGCATTGCTTTGCATATAAGAATTCACTTTGCAATTAAATATTAGTGCTTTTGCATTGCATACGAAAAAACTGAGCATCGAAGAGATCGTGCTTTTGCATTGATAGAACTCGTCGTGCAATTGAGGATATTAACGCTTTTGCATTGTATTGCATTGCATACGAAAAAACATGGCACATATACATTGTATATACTGTGCAATTAAGAGATTAATTCGTTTGCGTTGCATACGAAAAACACATGTGCAATGAAAAAAATAGTGCTTTTGCATTGCTATAACTCGTTATGCATTGAAGATATTAGCGCTTTTGCATTGCATTGCATACTAAAAAACTTGTGCAATAAGGAGAGTAGTGTTTTGCATTGCATTGCTTTGCTTACAAAAACTTGCTTGGCGCATTGAAGATATTAGCGCTTTTGCATTGCATACGAAAAATCTTGTGTATTGAAGACTTGCATGCATACAAAAACTTTGTGCATTGAAAAAATATATGCTTTTGCATTGCATTGCATGAAAAAAACTTTTGCACTAGGGAGATTTGTGCTTTTGTATTGCATTGAACTCGTCATGCATTGAAGATATTAGCATTTTGCATTGCATTGCATACGAAAAAACTTGTGCACTGGGGAGAGTAGTGCTTTTTGCATTGCATCGAACTCGTCGTGCATTGAAGATATTAGCGCTTTTGCATTGCATTGCATAGGAAAAAACTTGTGCAATAAGGAGATAGTGTTTTGCATTGCATTGCATAAAATAACTCCTTGCGCTTTGAAGATATTAGCGCTTTTGCATTGCATTGCATATAAGAATTCAGGGTGTAATGAAAAGATTAGTGCTTTTGCATTGCATACGAAAAAACTTGTGCACTGGGGAGAGTAGTGCTTTTGCATTGTGCATTGAACTCATCATGCATTGGATATTTGCGCTTTTGCATTGCATTGCATTGTATACGAAAAAACTTGTGCATTGAAGACTTGCATGCATGCATACAAAAACTTTGTGCAATGAAAAAATGAGTGCTTTTGCATTGCATTGCATGCGAAAAAACTTGTGCACTGGGGAGATTAGTGCTTTTTGCATTGCATTGACCTCATCATGCATTGAAGATATTAGCACTTTTGCATTGCATTGCATACGAAAAAACTTGTGCAATAAGGAGATTAGTTTTTTGCATTGCATTGCATAAAATAACTCCTTGTGCATTGAAGATTTAAGCACTTTTGCATTGCATTGCATTGCATATAAGATTTCAGGGTGTAATGAAAAGATTAGTGCTTTTGCATTAAATTGAACTCATCATGCATTGGATAAAAGCGCTTTTGCATTGCATTGCATTGTATACGAAAAAACTTGTGCATTGAAGACTTTGCATGCATGCATACAAAAAATGAGTGCTTTTGCATTGCATTGCAAGCGAAAAAACCTTGTGCACTGGGGAGATTAGTGCTTTTGCATTGCGAACTCATCATGCATTGAAGATATTAGCGCTTTTGCATTGCATATAAGAATTCAGGGTGTAATGAAAAGATTAGTGCTTTTGCATTGCATACGAAAAAACTTGTGCACTGGGGAGAGTAGTGCTTTTGCATTGTGCATTGAACTCATCATGCATTGGATATTTGCGCTTTTGCATTGCATTGCATTGTATACGAAAAAACTTGTGCATTGAAGACTTGCATGCATGCATACAAAAACTTTGTGCAATGAAAAAATGAGTGTTTTTGCATTGCAAACTCATCATATATTGAAGATATTAGCGCTTTTGCATTGCATTGCATACGAAAAAACTTGTGCACTGGGGAGATTAGTGCTTTTTGCATTGCATTAAACTCATCATGCATTGAAGATATTAGCGCTTTTGCATTGCATTGCATACGAAAAAACTTGGGCACTGGGGAGAGTAGTGCTTTTGCATTGTGCATTGAACTCATCATGCATTGGATATTTGCGCTTTTGCATTGCATTGCATTGTATACGAAAAAACTTGTGCATTGAAGACTTGCATGCATGCATACAAAAACTTTGTGCAATGAAAAAATGAGTGCTTTTGCATTGCATTGCATGCGAAAAAACTTGTGCACTGGGGAGATTAGTGCTTTTTATAAGATTTTTTTTATTTATAAGAATTCAGGGTGTAAAGAAAAGATTAGTGCATTGCATACGAAAAAAATTGTGCATTGAACACCTGAATGCATGCATACAAAAACTTTGTGCATTGAAAAAATCTGTGCTTTTGCATTGCATTGCATACGAAAAAACTTGTGCATTGAAGACTTGCATGCATGCATACAAAAACTTTGTGCATTGAAAAAATGAGCTCAAAAAAAGGACGCATTGCATTGCATATGAGGATATTAGCGCTTTTGCATTGCATTGCATATAAGAATTCAGGGTGTAAAGAAAAGATTAGTGCATTGCATACGAAAAAACTTGTGCATTGAACACCTGAATGCATGCATACAAAAACTTTGTGCATTGAAAAAATCTGTGCTTTTGCATTGCAATGCATGCGAAAAAACCTGTGCACTGAGGAGATTAGTGCTTTTGCATTCATGCAAAAACATGCAAAAACTTGCTGTGCATCGAAGAGATAGTGCTTTTGCATTGGATAAAATAAAATAACTCGTTATGCATTAAAAAGATTAGTGCTTTTGCATTGGATTGCTCATAAGAAATCGTTGCGCAATGAATATGGTTAGCACATTTTCCATATAATAATTCTCTGTGCAATGACGAGTTTAGTGCTTTTGCATTGCATTGCATTTAAGACTCTTTTACATTGAAGATCTCTTCAGTGGGTTTTCAATGCATTCAAATGCTGGTTTTACAAGAACTCGTGCTGCATTAAATAGATAAGTGTTTAGAACTTAGATGACTTAAGATAACTTAAATGATAAATGGAGGTTTCCCATCCAAGTACTAACCAGGAGTCCGTGACACCCTGCTGACCTTCCGAGATCAGACAAGAACGGGTGTGCCCAGAGAGGATTGACATAAGAATCCTTTTAAATTTTACAAACAGACTTTGATGTATATGTAATGTATTTTTAAAAATGAATGTAGTCAATATTTGACCTATTAAACACATTTCTGGAAAAAGGAATCCTAAATATTAAACTTTTTATATATACAGTACAAAGTTCAAATATGACTTTTTGAACGGAGAAAAAAAAATCTTACCATGGAATCAATGAGCTCGACCAATATATACAAATTAAAAGAATCATATACTGATCAGTCAAGGAAGACCTGTTGAACTTATTTTTGGCCAACGAAGGTGTGAACTTTATATGTAAATACAGACTTAAAGACTTTCTGATGTTACATCAGAAGATCAACTTGACTTGCATGAAAAAAAAACTGCCCTTGATCTTGAACTTTCTAAAATACGGATTGATACCTTCTGATGTTTTTTAAAAAGTTAAAATATTTTTTTAATACAGATTTTTCTTTCTTCAAACATTGAAGTGGAACTTTCTTATGCATACTAATAGATTCCTTGACTAATAGACTAATAGTGTGAATTTTTGAATATATTTTTGGGCAAAGATTTTTTGTATATTAAATTCAAATTCAAATGTGTAGGTTTTCTGAAGCTTTATCAGAAGTGCGTTCAAATATGGTTTTTAAAACATTTTTTTCTGCCCCTGAATTACATGACATTCTATACATGTAAATAAATTCCTTCTTAAGCTTCATCAAGTGCTTTAAGGATGACCTTTTGAACTTATTTGTGGCCTATAGTCTTTGAACTTGAATCTTCTATACAGACTTTCGGTTGTTTCATCAGTAAAGCAAGGATGACATTTTTTGACAAAAAAAATCAAAATAAAAAATGTCTGCCCCTGGATCCCATGAACTTGAACTTTCTATGCATACATATAGATTCCTTCTTCTGTTTCATCTTTAGTTCAAGAATAGCTTTTTAAATATATTTTTGGACAAAGAGTCTTTGAACTTTACATTTAAATTCACTCGTATAGGCTTTCTGATGTTTTATCAGAAGTTCAGATATGACTTTGGGAAAAAAAATTCTGCTCATGGATTCCATGAACACGAACTTTCTATACATTTAAATAGATTTCTTCTGATGTTTTATTAGTTCTTCAACTTTTGATCTTATTCTAGGCCAAATAGTATTTGAACTTTCTATATATACTAATATATTCCTTATGAAGTTTCATCCCAAGTTCAAATATGACTTTTGGAAAAAAAAATTCTGTCCCTGGATTCCATGAAATTGAATTTTCTATACATATAAAAAAAATTGCTTCTGATGCTTTATCAGTTTTTTAAGGATGACCATTTAAACTTATTTGTGGCCAAATACTCTTTGAACTTGAATCTTCTATACAGACTTATGACTTTCAGTTGTTTCATCAGTAGAGCAAGGATGACATTTGTTGACAAAAAAAATAAAAATAAAAAATGTCTGCCCCTGGATCCCATGAACTTGAACTTTCTATGCATACATATAGATTCCTTGTTCTGTTTCATCTTTTGTTCAAGAATAGCTTTTTGAATATATTTTTGGACAAAGAGTCTTTGAACTTTACATTTAAATTCACTCGTATAGGCTTTAAGATGTTTTATCAGAAGTTCAGATATGACTTTGGAAAAAAAAATTCTGCTCATGGATTCCATGAACACGAACTTTCTATACATTTAAATAGATTTCTTCTGATGTTTTATTAGTTCTTCAACTTTTGGCCTCTTATTCTAGGCCAAATAGTATTTGAACTTTCTATATATACTAATATATTCCTTATGATGTTTCATCCCAAGTTCAAATATGACTTTTGGAAAAAAAAATTCTGTCCCTGGATTCCATGAAATTGAATTTTCTATACATATAAAAAATTGCTTCTGATGCTTTATCAGTGTTTTAAGGATGACCATTTAAACTTATTTGTGGCCAAATAGTCTTTGAACTTGAATCTTCTATACAGACTTATGACTTTCAGTTGTTTCATCAGTAGAGCAAGGATGACATTTGTTGACAAAAAAATTAAAAATAAAAAATGTCTGCCCCTGGATCCCATGAACTTGAACTTTCTATGCATACATATAGATTCCTTCTTCTGTTTCATCTTTTGTTCAAGAATAGCTTTTTGAATATATTTTTGGACAAAGAGTCTTTGAACTTTACATTTAAATTCACTCGTATAGGCTTTAAGATGTTTTATCAGAAGTTCAGATATGACTTTGGAAAAAAAAATTCTGCTCATGGATTCCATGAACACGAACTTTCTATACATTTAAATAGATTTCTTCTGATGTTTTATTAGTTCTTCAACTTTTGGCCTCTTATTCTAGGCCAAATAGTATTTGAACTTTCTATATATACTAATATATTCCTTATGATGTTTCATCCCAAGTTCAAATATGACTTTTGGAAAAAAAAATTCTGTCCCTGGATTCCATGAAATTGAATTTTCTATACATATAAAAAATTGCTTCTGATGCTTTATCAGTGTTTTAAGGATGACCATTTAAACTTATTTGTGGCCAAATAGTCTTTGAACTTGAATCTTCTATACAGACTTATGACTTTCAGTTGTTTCATCAGTAGAGCAAGGATGACATTTTTTGACAAAAAAAAATAATTTCTGACTCCAGATCTCATAAACTTGAACTTTCTATGCATACATATAGATTCCTTCTTCTGTTTCATCTTTTGTTCAAGAATGGCTTTTTTAATATATTTTTGGACAAAGAGTCTTTGAAATTTACATTTAAATTCACACATACAGGCTTTCAGATATTTTATCAGAAGTTCATATATAATTTTTTGAACATTTTTTTCTGCCCCTAGATTCCATGAACTTGAACTTTCTATACATACAAACAGATTCCTTCTGATGTTTTATTAGTTCTTGAAGGATGAACTTTTGATTTTATTCTTGGCCAAATAGTCATTGAACTTAAACTTTCTATATATACTATATTCTCCTTTTAATGTTTCATCCCAATTTCAAATATAACTTTTGGAGAAAAAAAAATCTGTCCCTGGATTCCATGAAATTGAATTTTCTATACATATAAATAAATTGCTTCTGATGCTTTATCAGTGCTTTAAGGATGACCTTTAGATCTAATTCTTGGCCAAATAGTCTTTCAACTTAAACTTTCTATATATACTAATATATTCCTTTTGATGTTTCATCCCAACTTCAAATATGACTTTTGGAAAAATGTTCTGCCCCTGGATTCCATGAACTTGAGCTTTCTATATAAATAAATAGATTCCTTCTGATGCCTTATCAGTGCTTTAAGGATGACCTTTTGATCTTATTCTTGGCCAAATAGTCTTTCAACTTGAACTTTCTATATATACTAATATATTCCTTTTAATTTTTCATCCCAAGTTCAAATATGACTTTTGGAAAAAAAATTTCTGTCCCTGGATTCCATGAAATTGAATTTTCTATACATATAAATAGATTCCTTCTGATGCTTTATCAGTGCTTTAAGGAGACCAAAAGGTCTTTCATCTTGAACTTTCTAAATATACTAATATATTCCTTCTGATGTTTCATCCCAAGTTCAAATATGACTTTTGGAAAAAAAAATTCTGTCCCTGGATTCCATGAAACTAAATTTTCTATAAATATAAACAGATTCCTTCTGATACTTTATCAGTGCTTTAAGGATGACCTTTAGATCTAATTCTTGGCCAAATAGTCTTTGATCTTGAACTTTCTATATATACTAATATATTCCTTCTCATGTTTCATCCCAAGTTCAAATATGACTTTTGGAAAAAAAAAATTGTCCCTGGATTCCATGAAATTGAATTTTCTATACATATAAATAGATTCCTTCTTATGTTTTATTAGTTCTTCAAGGATGACCTTTAGATCTTATTCTTGGCCAAATAGTCTTTGAACTTGAACTTTCTATATATACTAATATATTCCTTTTGATGTTTCATCCCAAGTTCAAATACGACTATTGGAAAAATGTCTGTCCCTGGATTCCATGAACTTGAACTTTCTATAGAAATAAATAGATTCCTTCTGATGCTTTATCAGTGCTTTAAGGATGACCAAAAGGTCTTTCAACTTGAACTTTCTAAATATACTAATATATTCCTTCAGATGTTTCATCCCAAGTTCAAATATGACTTTTGGAAAAAAAAATTCTGTCCCTGGATTCCATGAAACTAAATTTTCTATAAATATAAACAGATTCCTTCTGATACTTTATCAGTGCTTTAAGGATGACCTTTTGATTTTATTCTTGGCCAAATAGTCTTTGATCTTGAACTTTCTATATATACTAATATATTCCTTCTCATGTTTCATCCCAAGTTCAAATATGACTTTTGGAGAAAAAAAAATTGTCCCTGGATTCCATGAAATTGAATTTTCTATACATATAAATAGATTCCTTCTGATGCTTTATCAGTGCTTTAAGGATGACATTTTGATTTTATTCTTGGCCAAATAGACTTTCAATTTGAACTTTTTATATATACTAATATATTCCTTTTGATGTTTCATCCCAAGTTCAAAAATGACTTTTGGAAAAATTTCTGTCCCTGGATTCCATGAAATTGATTTTTCTATACATATAAATAGATTCCTTCTGATGCTTTATCAGTGCTTTAAGGATGACCTTTTGATCTTATTCTTGGCCAAATAGTCTTTGAACTTGAACTTTCTATATATACTAATATATTCCTTTTGATGTTTCATCCCAAGTTCAAATACGACTATTGGAAAAATGTCTGTCCCTGGATTCCATGAAATTGAATTTTCTATACATATAAATAGATTCCTTCTGATGCTTTATCAGTGCTTTAAGGATGACCTTTTGATTTTATTCTTGGTCAAATAGTCTTTCAACTTGAACTTTCTATATATACTAATATATTCCTTTTGATATTTCATCCCAAGTTCAAATATGACTTTTGGAAAAAAATTCTGTCCCTGGATTCCATGAAATTGAATTTTCTATAAATATAAAGAGATTCCTTCTGATGCTTTATCAGTGTTTTAAGGATGACCTTTAGATCTAATTCTTGGCCAAATAGTCTTTGATCTTGAACTTTCTATATATACTAATATTTTCCTTCTCATGTTTCATCCCAAGTTCAAATATGACCTTTGGAAAAATGTTCTGCCCCTGGATTCCATGAACTTGAACTTTCTTTAGATATAAATAGATTCCTTCTGATGCTTCATCAGTGCTTTAAGGATGACCTTTTTAACTAATTTGTGGCCAAATAGTCTTTGAACTTGAATCTTCTATACAGACTTAGGACTTTCAGTTGTTTCATCAGTAGAGCAAGGATGACATTTTTTGCCAAAAAAAAAAAAATACAATTCTGACTCCGGATCCCATGAACTTGAACTTTCTATGTATACATATAGATTCCTTCTTCTGTTTCATCATTAGTTCAAGAATGGCTTTTTGAATACATTTTTGGAAAAAGAGTCTTTGAACTTTAAATATAAATTTACACGTATAGGCTTTCTGATTTTTTATCAGAAGTTCAAATATAACTTTTTGAACATGTTTTTCTGCCCCTAGATTCCATGAACTTGAACTTTCTATAAATATAAATAGATTCCTTCTGATGTTTTATTAGTTATTCAAGGATGAACTTTTGATTTTATTCTTGGCCTAATAGTCTTTGAACTTGAACCTTCTATATATACTAATTTAATCCTTTTGATGTTTCATCCCAAGTTCAAATATGACTTTTGGAAAAAAATTCTGTCCCTGGATTCCATGAAATTGAATTTTCTATACATATAAGTAGATTCCTTCTGATGCCTTATCAGTGCTTTAAGGATGACCTTTTGATTTTATTCTTGGCCAAATAGTCTTTGATCTTGAACTTTCTATATATACTAATATTTACCTTTTGATGTTTCATCCCAAGTTCAAATATGACTTTTGGAGAAAAAGAAATTGTCCCTGGATTCCATGAAATTGAATTTTCTATACATATAAATAGATTCATTCTGATGCTTTATCAGTGCTTTAAGGATGACCTTTTGATTTTATTCTTGGCCAAATAGTCTTTGATCTTGAACTTTCTATATATACTAATATATTCCTTTTGATGTTTCATCCCAAGTTCAAAAATGACTTTTGGAAAAATTTCTGTCCCTGGATTCCATGAAATTTAATTTTCTATACATATAAATAGATTCCTTCTGATGCTTTATCAGTGCTTTAAGGATGACCCTTTGATCTTATTCTTGGCCAAATAGTCTTTGAACTTGAACTTTCTATATATCCTAATATATTCCTTTTGATGTTTCATCCCAAGTTCAAATACGACTATTGGAAAAATGTCTGTCCCTTGATACCATGAACTTGAACTTTCTATAGAAATAAATAGATTCCTTCTAATGCTTTATCAGTGCTTTAAGGATGACCTTTTGATTTTATTCTTGGCCAAATAGTCTTTGAACTTGAACTTTCTATATATACTAATGTATACCTTTTGATGTTTCATCCCAAGTTCAAATATGACTTTTGGAAAAAAAAATTGTCCCTGGATTACATGAAATTGAATTTTCTATACATATAAATAGATTCCTTCTGATGCTTTATCAGTGCTCTAAGGAGACCAACTAGTCTTTCAACTTGAACTTTCTATATATACTAATATATTCCTTTTAATGTTTCATCCCAAGTTCAAATATGACTTTTGGAAAAAAAATTCTGTCCCTGGATTCCATGAAATTGAATTTTCTATACATATAAATAGATTCCTTCTGATGCTTTATCAGTGCTTTAAGGATGACCTTTTGATTTTATTCTTGGCCAAATAGTCTTTCAACTTGAACTTTCTATATACACTAATATATTCCTTTTGATATTTCATCCCAAGTTCAAATATGACTTTTGGAAAAAAATTCTGTCCCTGGATTCCATGAAATTGAATTTTCTATAAATATAAAGAGATTCCTTCTGATGCTTTATCAGTGCTTTAAGGATGACCTTTAGATCTAATTCTTGGCCAAATAGTCTTTGAACTTGATCTTTCTATATATACTAATATATTCCTTCTCATGTTTCATCCCAAGTTCAAATATGACCTTTGGAAAAATGTTCTGCCCCTGGATTCCATGAACTTGAACTTTCTTTAGATATAAATAGATTCCTTCTGATGCTTCATCAGTGCTTTAAGGATGACCTTTTTAACTAATTTGTGGCCAAATAGTCTTTGAACTTGAATCTTCTATACAGACTTATGACTTTCAGTTGTTTCATCAGTAGAGCAAGGATGCCATTTTTTGACAAAAAAATAATAATTTCTGACTCCGGATCCCATGAACTTGAACTTTCTATGCATACATATAGATTCCTTCTTCTGTTTTATCTTTAGTTCAAGAATGGCTTTTTGAATATATTTTTGGACAAAGAGTCTTTGAACTTTACATTTAAATTCACACGTTTAGGCTTTCAGATGTATTATCAGAAGTTCAAATATGACTTTTGAAAAAAAAAATCTACTTATGGATTCCATGAACTTGAACTTTCTATACATTTAAATAGATTCCCTCTGATGTTTTATTAGTTCTTTAAGGATGACCCTTTGAACTTAATTGTGGCCAAAGATTCTTTGAACTTGAATCTTCTATACATACTTATGAATTTCAGTTGTTTCATGACGGAAGGATGATATTTTTTGACAAAAAAAAAAAAAAAAAAAAAACTGACTCCGGATCCCAAGAATTTGAACTTTCTATGTATACATACAGATTCCTTCTTCTGTTTCATCTTTAGTTCAAGCATGGATTTTGAATATATTTTTGGAAAAATAGTCTTTGAACTTTAAATTTAAATTTACACGAATAGGCTTTCTGATTTTTTTTATCAGAAGTTCAAACATAACTTTTTGAACATTTTTTTCTGCCCCTAGATTCCATGAACTTGAACTTTCTGTACATATAGATTCCTTCTTATGTTTTATTAGTTCTTCAAGGATGAACTTTTGATTTTATTCTCGGCCAAATAGGCTTTGAACTTGAACTTTCTATATATACTAATATATTCCTTTTGATGTTTCATCCCAAGTTCAAATATGACTTTTGGAAAAAAAAATCTGCTCATGGATTCCATGAAATTGAATTTTCTATGAATATAAATAGATTCCTTCTGATACTTTATCAATGCTTTAAGGATGACCTTTTGATTTTATTCTTGGCCAAATAGTCTTTCAATTTGAACTTTCTATATATACTAATATATTCCTTTTGATGTTTCATCCCAAGTTCAAATATGACTTTTGGAAAAATGTCTGTCCCAGGATTCCATGAAATTGAATTTTCTATACATATAAATAGATTCCTTGCTGATGCTCTATCAGTGCTTTAAGGATGACCTTTTGATCTTATTCTTGGCCAAATAGTCTTTCAACTTGAGCTTTCTATATATACAAATATATTCCTTTTAATGTTTCATCCCAAGTTCAAATATGACTTTTGGAAAAAAAATTCTGTCCCTGGATTCCATGAAACTGAATTTTCTATAAATATAAATAGATTCCTTCTTATGCTTTATCAGTGCTTTAAGGATGACCTTTTGATTTTATGCTTGGCCAAATAGTCTTTCAACTTGAACTTTCTATATATACTAATATATTCCTTTTGATGTTTCATCCCAAGTTCAATTATGACTTTTGGAAAAATGTTCCGCCCCTGGATTCCATGAACTTGAACTTTCTATAGAAATAAATAGATTCCTTCTGAGGCTTTATCAGTGCTTTAAGGATGACCTTTTGATTTTATTCTTGGCCAAATAGTCTTTGATCTTGAACTTTCTATATATACTAAGATATACCTTTTGATGTTTCATCCCAAGTTCATATATGACTTTTGGAAAAAAATTCTGTCCCTGGATTCCGTAAAATTGAATTTTCTATACATATAAATAGATTCCTTCTGATGCTTTATCAGTGCTTTAAGAATGACCTTTAGATCTAATCCTTGGCCAAATAGTCTTTGAACTTGATCTTTCTATATATACTAATATATTCCTTCTCAAGTTTCATCCCAAGTTCAAATATGACCTTTGGAAAAATGTTCTGCCCCTGGATTCCATGAACTTGAACTTTCTTTAGATATAAATAGATTCCTTCTGATGCTTCATCAGTGCTTTAAGGATGACCTTTTTAACTAATTAGTGGCCAAATAGTCTTTGAACTTGAATCTTCTATACAGCCTTATGACTTTCAGTTGTTTCATCAGTAGAGCAAGGACGACATTTTTTGCCAAAAAAAAAAAAAAATTCTGACTCCGGATCCCATGAACTTGAACTTTCTATGTATACATATAGATTCCTTCTTCTGTTTCATCTTTGGTTCAAGCATGGCTTTTTGAGTATATTTTTGGAAAAAGAGTCATTGAACTTTAAATTTAAATTTACACGTATAGGCTTTCTGAATTTTTATCAGAAGTTCAAATATAACTTTTTGAACATGTTTTTCTGCCCCTAGATTCCATGAACTTGAACTTTATATAAATATAAATAGATTCCTTCTGATGTTTTATTTAGTTCCCTTTCGTTCAGTCACTCCGACATAACGTCAGTGACTGACGAATGGGGGTTTCGCTTAGAAGCCTGTCATCTCCGAGACTAGAAAGCGCCCAATGGCAGTGCCAATGCCATGGGCATGCGAGATTTGCATGCGTAACTCCGCCTACCCACGTGGGTATATAAGGAAGTAGCTGGCATCATCGCATTATGTTTTAATGCTTCGGAGCCAAGGGTTTAATACCTTTCACTCCTATAAGCCTTCTGAGTTAAGTCAGTTCTTCGAGACGATCAGGATCTTCCAGTCTTCCGGTGTTGGTGTTCGGCGCGTTCCAGCGGTCACATACTTCCTGCCTGCTGGTCAGACGATTGGTTTCCAGTTGGTGTGTGGTCCCCTGGGCGCTTCGGCCTCGACTGCGAGGTTAATCCTCTCACAAAAGAGCTCACACGTGGCACGTCCTTTTCAGGATGTCTCGCCCATGTGCTTCTGGGTGTGGCCGGTCTCTACACTCTTCTGATGGGCACTCGCACTGTCTGGCATGTTTGGGCTTTCAGCATGCTCAGGCGGCGCTTGTGGATGAGTCATGTTCCCACTGCGGGAACATGGCCATCTCCGTGTTGCGGTCGAGACTCAATGATCTCCGTGCGGCCGCCGGAGTGAGAGTCCCCTCCGTCACCCCCCGATCTGACGTGTCCGCGGCCTCGGTCTCATCCGGTCCGCGGGGCGTCTCTTCGGCTGGTGGCCAGGGTGACCTGAGGGTGATGGTGTGGAACACAGCTCCGATGCTCATGCCTCGGCCCACACCCCCCTCTGTTGCACCGGTACCCGCGAGCGTTGTGATGGAGCCCACGGCCTCGGTCTCGGCCGGTCCGCGGGTTTCGTTCGGCGCTCCAGAGGAGGACGAGATGTCGGTGACCGCATCACAAGGTGTCTTCTCGCGAGCGTTTGGCAACCTCTTCCGCCTTCTCCGCCCTCAATGGGGCGGCGGCTAGAGGGTACACTGGGGTCCCCCCGGTGGAGCGTTCTGTGGCGATGCAACTGTGTCCCAAGAGCGCCTCCTCCTGGCGTGGCGATCCTAAGCACCCCTCCAAGGCCTGTAGATTAACATCTTCCATGGTGTCGAAGACCTACAGAGCTGCGGGGCAGGCCGCCGCTTCTTTGCATGCCATGGCAACCCTCCAGGCCTACCAGGCCAAGTTGCTGTGCGACATGCACGAGGGTGGAGCCGACCCAGGGCTCAGAGATGAGCTGCGTGCCGCGACCGACCTCGCTCTCCGAGCGACGAAGGTTACCGCACGCTCCCTGGGCCGGGTGATGTCCACATGTGTGGTCCAGGAGAGACATCTATGGCTCAACCTGGCCGATATGCGGGACGCCGAGCGGACTCGTTTCCTCGACGCCCCCATATCCCAGGCTGGGCTATTCGGCGGTGCGGTCGAGAGATTCGCCCAACAGTTCTCGGCCGCCCAGAAGCAGACTGAGGCTATCAAGCACATACTGCCTCCGCGGCCCGCTGCTGCACCCCAAGCGCCACCGGCACAGTCGCCTCAGCTGCCTCGCCGCCGAGGGCGGCCTCCTGCGGTCCCCCCCGCTCCCACGCGGCCACAGCAGCAGCCTTCACCCGGGCCACGCCGCGGAGCGCGCCGCAAGAAGCCGCCCCAGTCCGCGCCAGCCCCGCGGCCCGCTAAACGCCAGGCCAAGCGGCGCTCCTGACGCGGACAGCTCAGAGATGGGCAGTTCTTTCCAGGAGACGGCAGCAGGGCCGCTCCTTCCCCCGGTGGAGGGCCGGGGGAGAATCTTTCGTTCCGCTGCCGCCCCCCGGGGTGGCAGCACCCTAATGTGGTTAAAGAAAGAACTGACAAACCCATCTCTGAGCACCCAGAGACCGGTGACGGCAGTGTGCGCCGCCCCCGGGCCACGCCGCTCTCGTCCCTCTCTGTCGCCAGCCCCCTCTCAGAGCAGACCCCAGTGGAACGCGAGTCCTTCCCTGGTCTCCTCTGTCAGGGCGCAGCTGTTACCGCCGCCCCGACACCGGGCCGCTACGCCACCCGAGTCCGGCCGGTAACGCTGCCTCGCTGCCCCACCGAGGGTACGCCGGTGCTCCGCATGACCCCGTTGGTACACTGCCTGAGAGTGTGGCTACAGCTCCAGGGACTGTCCCGCTGGGTCGCACGGACCATCCGGCTCGGCTACGCGATTCAGTTCGCGCGAGCTCCTCCCCGCTTCCGGGGTGTCCGGTACACCATGGTGGGGTCCAATGCCCCAGTCATGCGTGCGGAGATCGCGACCCTACTGGCGAAGGGTGCGGTCGAGCTCGTCCCTCCAGCCGAGATGAAGTCCGGCTTCTACAGCCCTTACTTCATTGTACCGAAGAAATCCGGTGGGTTACGACCGATCCTGGACCTTCGCATCCTGAACCGATCCCTGTACAGGCTTCCGTTCAGGATGTTGACTGCGAAACGCCTTTTCGAATGCGTTCGTCCATGCGATTGGTTTGCAGCGATCGACCTGAAGGACGCGGCTTGCGCGCGCAGTCACTGCTGACTTGCCTCAGGCAGATAGAGAGCAAGAGTGCAGTTCCACTGAAACTATTTCAGAGGCTCCTGGGGTATATGGCATCTGCAGCCGCGGTGACGCCGCTCAGATTGCTTCATATGAGACCGCTTCAGCACTGGCTTCGCGATCGAGTCCCGAGATGGGCATGGCAGTCTGGCACGCTCCGGGTCCCAGTGACTCAGGCCTGCAGACAGACACTCACCCAGTGGTCAAACCTCAGTTTTCTATGGGCAGGTGTGCCCTTAGAACGAGTTTCCCGGCATGTTGTTGTGTCAACAGATGCGTCCACCACGGGTTGGGGTGCCATGTGCAATGGACATGCAGCCGCCGGCTCTTGGTCAGAGAGCCAGAGCCACCTGCATATCAATTGCCTCGAGTTGCTGGCAGTACGGTTCGCCCTGCACCGCTTCCGAGCGTTGCTGAAGGGTCAACACGTACTAGTCAGATCGGATAACACGGCCGTAGTAGCGTACATCAACCACCAGGGCGGTCTACGCTCCCGCCGCATGTCTCAACTCGCCCGCCATCTCGTCTTATGGAGTCAGAAGCGCCTGAGGTCCCTTCGTGCTGTCCATATCCCGGGGATCCTGAACCGTGCAGCCGACGAGCTCTCACGGGTTCAGCCAATCCCTGGGGAGTGGAGACTCCATCCCCAGTCGGTCCAGCTGATTTGGGATCAGTTCGGGGACGCACAGGTAGATCTGTTTGCCTCCCACGACTCGTCCCACTGCAGCCTGTACTATTCCCTGACCGAGGGCACGCTCGGCATGGATGCACTGGCGCACAGCTGGCCGCGGGGCCTACGCAAGTATGCGTTTCCCCCAGTGAGCCTTCTTGCACGTGTTCTGTGCAAGGTCAGGGAGGACAAGGAGCAGGTCATCTTGGTCGCCCGTACTGGCACGGCCGGACCTGGTTCCCAGAACTAGTGCTCCTTGCGACAGCCCCTCCCTGGCCAATCCCTCTGAGACAAGACCTGCTCTCTCAGAGACGGGGCACCCTGTGGCACCCGCGTCCCGATCTTTGGAACCTCCACGTGTGGCTCCTGGACAGGACGCGGCAGGTTTGAGTACCCTACCACCTCCGGTGGTGGCTACCATCACTTCCGCTCGGGCCGAGTCCACGAGACAGGCCTATGCGTTGAAGTGGAACCTCTTCGTCAATTGGTGCTCTTCTCGCCAAGAAGACCCCTGGAAATGCCCGATCGGGTCTGTGCTCTCTTTCCTCCAGGAAGGGTTGGATCGAAGGCTGTCTCCATCCACCCTGAAGGTTTATGTGGCCGCTATTGCCGCCTACCATGACCTCTTGGACGGGAAAACGGTAAGTAAGCACGACCTGGTCATCAGGTTCCTGAGGGGTGCGAGGAGACTACATCCTCCTCGTGCTCCTCTCGTACCCTCTTGGGACCTCTCAGTAGGATTAAGTGCTCTGCAGAGGGCCCCATTTGAGCCTTTGCGGTCAGTAGATGTTAAGTTCTTGTCTATGAAGACAGCGCTCCTGACCGCACTGGCCTCCATCAAGAGGGTAGGGGACCTGCAGGCATTTTCGGTTGACGAAGCGTGCCTGGAATTCGGGCCGGCTGACTCTCACGTGATCCTGAGACCCCGGCCTGGATATGTGCCCAAGGTTCCCACCACTCCGTTCAGAGACCAGGTGGTGAACCTGCAAGCGCTGCCTTTGGAGGAGGCAGACCCAGCCTTGGCACTGCTCTGTCCAGTACGCGCCCTTCGCGCTTACGTAGACAGGACGCAGTGTTTCAGGACCTCAGACCAGCTCTTTGTCTGTTATGGTGGGAAGCTGAAAGGGAAGGCTCTCTCAAAGCAAAGGCTGTCTCACTGGATAGTGGACACCATTGTTTTGGCGTACCAGCAGCAGGGACGCCCATGTCCCCTTGGGGTCAGGGCCCATTCCACCCGGAGTGTGGCCTCCTCTTGGGCGTTAGCACATGGCGCTCCGCTGACAGACATCTGCAGAGCTGCAGGCTGGGCGACACCAAACACATTCGCCAGGTTTTATAACCTCCGAGTAGAGCCTGTATCCGACTATGTACTCGCCTCTACAAGTGGCCGGTAATGGATTGGCTCAGGTGTCTTCGCTTGCTCGCCATTCCACTCCACGGACTGGATACGTGCGATATTCTTCTCAGGTGAGTTCCCCGAGAGCCCTGAGCTCCTCCAGCACTGACGACGCCGACGCCAGTAAGTCTGCCCTTAGCCCAGACACTCGTGTCCGGCCAGGTGCCCCATGTGCATGGTTCCCCTCCGGCGACCCCCACATGTGTATTTCCACCGTAAGCCTCCCTGAGCGGGTGCATTCCCTTGGCAACCTTGCCACCCCCTGGGGTTAAAAATCCACCTGCGGATGGTACCCCAGTGATCTTCCGTATGCAGCCCCCCGGGGTCATACGTGTATTCCTAAGTCCTCCCTATGGGTAGGCATCTTGGCGCACATCTCCTCCTGGAATATGCCTCCCAGTGTACCTTGGTATTCCTGCATTAAGTAGAGGCCTTTGACCGTCCTAACTTGCATCAGGGTTCTCACGCTTGCGCAGGGCACTGGAAGACAGCCGAGTGGCGTTATTGCATTGGGACCCCCATTCGTCAGTCACTGACGTTACGTCGGAGTGACTGAACGAAAGGGAACGTCTCGGTTACGTATGTAACCCTCGTTCCCTGAGGAGGGAACGGAGACGTAACGTCCCGTTGCCACATCCGCTGTACCGCTGGAACGCAGTTCAACTTGGCTCCACAGCAGGTAAAACATAATGCGATGATACCAGCTACTTCCTTATATACCCACGTGGGTAGGCGGAGTAACGCATACAAATCTCGCATGCCCATGGCATTGGCACTGCCATTGGGCGCTTTCTAGTCTCGGAGATGACAGGCTTCTAAGCGAAACCCCCATTCGTCAGTCACTGACGTTACGTCTCCGTTCCCTCCTCAGGGAACGAGGGTTACATACGTAACCGAGACGTTCTTCAAGGATGAACTTTTGATTTTATTCTTGGCCAAATAGTCTTTGAACTTGAACCTTCTATATATACTAATATATACCTTTTGATGTTTCATCCCAAGTTCAAATATGACTTTTGGAAAAAAATTCTGTCCCAGGATTCCATGAAATAGAATTTTCTATACATAAAAATAGATTCCTTCTGATGCTTTATCAGTGCTCTAAGGAGACCAAATAGTCTTTCAACTTGAACTTTCTATATATACTAACATATTCCTTTTGATGTTTCATCCCAAGTTCAAATATGACTTTTTGGAAAAATGCCTGTCCCTGGATTCCATGAAATTGAATTTTCTATACATATAAATAGATTCCTTCTGATGCCTTATCAGTGCTTTAAGGATGACCTTTTGATTTTATTCTTGGCCAAATAGTCTTTGATCTTGAACTTTCTATATATACTAATATATACCTTTTGATGTTTCATCCCAAGTTCAAATATGACTTTTGGAAAAAAAGTAATTGTCCCTGGATTCCATGAAATTGAATTTTCTATACATATAAATAGATTCCTTCTGATGCTTTATCAGTGCTCTAAGGAGACCAACTAGTCTTTCAACTTGAACTTTCTATATATACTAATATATTCCTTTTAATGTTTCATCCCAAGTTCAAATATGACTTTTGGAAAAAAAAATTCTGTCCCTGGATTCCATGAAATTGAATTTTCTATACATATAAATAGATTCCTTCTGGTGCTTTATCAGTGCTTTAAGGATGACCTTTTGATCTTATTCTTGGCCAAATAGTCTTTCAAGTTGAACTTTCTACATATACAAATATATTCCTTTTAATGTTTCATCCCAAGTTCAAATATGACTTTTGGAAAAAAAAAATCTGTCCCTGGATTCCATGAAATTGAATTTTCTATACATATAAATAGATTCCTTCTGATGCTTTATCAGTGCTATAAGGATTACCTTTTGATTTTATTCTTGGCCAAATAGTCTTTCAACTTGAACTTTCTCTATATACTAATATATTCCTTTTGATGTTAAATCCCAAGTTCAAAAATGACTTTTGGAAAAATTTCTGTCCCTAGATTCCATGAAATTGAATTTTCTATACATATAAATAGATTCCTTCTGATGCTTTATCAGTGCTTTAAGGATGACCTTTTGATCTTATTCTTGGCCAAATAGTCTTTGAACTTGAACTTTCTATATATACTAATATATTCCTTTTGATGTTTCATCCCAAGTTCAAAGATTTAAGTTCAAAGACTATTTGGCCACAAATTAGTTAAAAAGGTCATCCTTTTTTTTTGACAAAAAAATAATAATTTCTGACTCCGGATCCCATGAACTTGAACTTTCTATGCATACATATAGATTCCGTCTTCTGTTTCATCTTTAGTTCAAGAATGGCTTTTTGAATATATTTTTGGACAAAGAGTCTTTGAACTTTACATTTAAATTCACACGTATAGGCTTTCAGATGTTTTATCAGAAGTTCAAATATGACTTTTGAAAAAATTATACTTATGGACCATGAACTTGAACTGTCTATACATTTAAATAGATTCCCTCTGATGTTTTATTAGTTCTTTAAGGATGACCCTTTGAACTTAATTGTGGCCAAAGATTCTTTGAACTTGAATCTTCTATACAGACTTATGAATTTCAGTTGTTTCATCAGTAGATCAAGGATGATATTTTTTGACAAAAAAAAAAAACTGACTCCGGATCCCAAGAATTTGAACTTTCTATGTATACATACAGATTCCTTCTTCTGTTTCATCTTTAGTTCAAGCATGGATTTTGAATATATTTTTGGAAAAATAGTCTTTGAACTTTAAATTTAAATTTACACGTATAGGCTTTCTGATTTTTTTATCAGAAGTTCAAATATAATTTTTTGAAAAAAAAATTCTGCCCCTAGATTCCATGAACTTGAACTTTCTATACATATAAATAGATTCCTTCTGATCTATTTATATGATTAATGTTTCATCCCAAGTTCAAATAGGACTTTTGGAAAAATGTTCTGCCCCTTGATTCCATGAACTTGAACTTTCTATAGAAATAAATAGATTCCTTCTGATGCTTCATCAGTGCTTTAAGGATGACCTTTTTAACTAATTTGTGGCCAAATAGTCTTTGAACTTAAATCTTCTATACAGACTTAGGACTTTCAGTTGTTTCATCAGTAGAGCAAGGATGACATTTTTTGCCAAGAAAAAAAAAATTAAAAAAAATTCTGACTCCGGATCCCATGAACTTGAACTTTCTATGTATACATATAGATTCCTTCTTCTGTTTCATCTTTAGTTCAAGAATGGCTTTTTTTATATATTATTGGAAAAAGAGTCTTTGAACTTTAAATATAAATTTACACGTATAGGCTTTCTGATTTTTTATCAGAAGTTCAAATATAACTTTTTGAACATGTTTTTCTGCCCCTAGATTCCATGAACTTGAACTTTCTATAAATATAAATAGATTCCTTCTGATGTTTTATTAGTTCTTCAAGGATGAACTTTTGATTTTATTCTTGGCCTAATAGTCTTTGAACTTGAACCTTCTATATATACTAATATAATCCTTTTGATGTTTCATCCCAAATTCAAATATGACTTTTGGAAAAATGTCTGTCCCTGGATTCCATGAAATTGAATTTTCTATACATATAAATAGATTCCTTCTGATGCTTTATCAGTGCTTTAAGGATGACCTTTTGATCTTATTCTTTGCCAAATAGTCTTTCAACTTGAACTTTCTATATATACAAATATATTTCTTTTAATGTTTCATCCCAAGTTCAAATAAGACTTTGGGGGGAAAAAAATTCTGTCCCTGGATTCCATGAAACTGAATTTTCTATAAATATAAATAGATTCCTTCTGATGCTTTATCAGTGCTTTAAGGATGACCTTTTGATTTTATTATTGGCCAAATAGTCTTTCAACTTGAACTTTCTATATATACTAATATATTCCTTTTGATGTTTCATCCCAAGTTCAAATATGACCTTTGGAAAAATGTCTGTCCCTGGATTCCATGAACTTGAACTTTCTATAGATATAAATAGATTCCTTCTGATGCTTCATCTGTGCTTTAAGAATGACCTTTTGATCTTATTCTTGGCCAAATAGTCTTTCAATTTGAACTTTCTATATATACTAATATATTCCTTTTGATGTTTCATCCCAAGTTCAAAAATGACTTTTGGAAAAATTTCTGTCCCTGGATTCCATGAAATTGAATTTTCTATACATATAAATAGATTCCTTCTGATGCTTTATCAGTGCTTTAAGGATGACCTTTTGATCTTATTCTTGGCCAAATAGTCTTTGAACTTGAACTTTCTATATATACTAATATATTCCTTTTGATGTTTCATTCCAAGTTCAAATATGACTTTTGGAAAAATGTCTGTCCCTGGATTCCATGAACTTGAACTTTCTATAGATATAAATAGATTCCTTCTGATGCTTTATCGGTGCTTTAAGAATGACCTTTTGATCTTATTCTTGGCCAAATAGTCTTTCAACTTGAACTTTCCATGTATACAAATATATTCCTTTTAATGTTTCATCCCAAGTTCAAATATGACTTTTGGAAAAATGTTCTGCCCCTTGATTCCATGAACTTGAACTTTCTATAGAAATAAATAGATTCCTTCTGATGCTTTATCAGTGCTTTAAGGATGACCTTTTGATTTTATTCTTGGCCAAATAGTCTTTGAACTTGAACTTTCTATATATACTAATATATACCTTTTGATGTTTCATCCCAAGTTCAAATATGACTTTTGGAAAAAAAATTGTCCCTGGATTCCATGAAATTGAATTTTTTATACATATAAATAGATTCCTTCTGATGCTTTATCAGTGCTCTAAGGAGACCAACTAGTCTTTCAACTTGAACTTTCTATATATACTAATATATTCCTTTTAATTTTTCATCCCAAGTTCAAATATGACTTTTGGGAAAAAAATTCTGTCCCTGGATTCCATGAAATTGAATTTTCTATACATATAAAACGATTCCTTCTGATGCTTTATCAGTGCTTTAAGGATGACCTTTTGAACTTATTTGTGGCCAAATAGTCATTGAACTTGAATCTTCTATACAGACTTATGACTTTCAGTTGTTTCATCAGTAGAGCAAGGATGCCATTTTTTGACAAAAAAATAATAATTTCTGACTCCGGATCCCATGAACTTGAACTTTCTATGCATACATATAGATTCCTTCTTCTGTTTCATCTTTAGTTCAAGAATGGCTTTTTGAATATATTTTTGGACAAAGAGTCTTTGAACTTTACATTTAAATTCACACGTTTAGGCTTTCAGATGTATTATCAGAAGTTCAAATATGACTTTTGAAAAAAAAATTCTACTTATGGATTCCATGAACTTGAACTTTCTATACATTTAAATAGATTCCCTCTGATGTTTTATTAGTTCTTTAAGGATGACCCTTTGAACTTAATTGTGGCCAAAGATTCTTTGAACTTGAATCTTCTATACATACTTATGAATTTCAGTTGTTTCATCAGTAGATCAATGATGATATTTTTTGACAAAAAAAAAAAAAAAAAACTGACTCCGGATCCCAAGAATTTTAACTTTCTATGTATACATACAGATTCCTTCTTCTGTTTCATCTTTAGTTCAATCATGGATTTTGAATATATTTTTGGAAAAATAGTCTTTGAACTTTAAATTTAAATTTACACGAACAGGCTTTCTGATTTTTTTTTATCAGAAGTTCAAACATAACTTTTTGAACATTTTTTTCTGCCCCTAGATTCCATGAACTTGAACTTTCTGTACATATAAATAGATTCCTTCTGATGTTTTATTAGTTCTTCAAGGATGAACTTTTGATTTCATTCTTGGCCAAATAGTCTTTGAACTTGAACTTTCTATATATACTAATATATTCCTTTTGATGTTTCATCCCAAGTTCAAATATGACTTTTGGAAAAAAAAATCTGCTCATGGATTCCATGAAATTGAATTTTCTATGAATATAAATAGATTCCTTCTGATACTTTATCAATGCTTTAAGGATGACCTTTTGATTTTATTCTTGGCCAAATAGTCTTTCAATTTGAACTTTCTATATATACTAATATATTCCTTTTGATGTTTCATCCCATGTTCAAATATGACTTTTGGAAAAATGTCTGTCCCAGGATTCCATGAAATTGAATTTTCTATACATATAATAGATTCCTTGCTGATGCTCTATCAGTGCTTTAAGGATGACCTTTTGATCTTATTCTTGGCCAAATAGTCTTTCAACTTGAACTTTCTATATATACAAATATATTCCTTTTAATGTTTCATCCCAAGTTCAAATATGACTTTTGGAAAAAAAATTCTGTCCCTGGATTCCATGAACTTGAACTTTCTTTAGATATAAATAGATTCCTTCTGATGCTTCATCAGTGCTTTAAGGATGACCTTTTTAACTAATTTGTGGCCAAATAGTCTTTGAACTTGAATCGTCTATACAGACTTAGGACTTTCAGTTGTTTCATCAGTAGAGCAAGGATGACATTTTTTGCCAAAAAAAAAAAAAAAAAAAAATTCTGACTCCGGATCCCATGAACTTGCTATGTATACATATAGATTCCTTCTTCTGTTTCATCTTTAGTTCAAGAATGGCTTTTTGAGTACATTTTTGGAAAAAGAGTCTTTGAACTTTAAATATAAATTTACACGTATAGGCTTTCTGATTTTTTATCAGAAGTTCAAATATAACTTTTTGAACATGTTTTTCTGCCCCTAGATTCCATGAACCTGAACTTTCTATAAATATAAATAGATTCCTTCTGATGTTTTATTAGTTCTTCAAGGATGAACTTTTGAGTTTATTCTTGGCCTAATATGCTTTGAACTTGAACCTTCTATATATACTAATTTAATCCTTTTGATGTTTCATCCCAAGTTCAAATATGACTTTTGGAAAAAAATTCTGTCCCTGGATTCCATGAAATTGGATTTTCTATACATATAAGTAGATTCCTTCTGATGCCTTATCAGTGCTTTAAGGATGACCTTTTGATTTTATTCTTGGCCAAATAGTCTTTGATCTTGAACTTTCTATATATACTAATATATACCTTTTGATGTTTCATCCCAAATTCAAATATGACTTTTGGAGAAAAAAAAAATTGTCCCTGGATTCCATGAAATTGAATTTTCTATACATATAAATAGATTCCTTCTGATGCTTTATCAGTGCTTTAAGGATGACCTTTTGATTTTATTCTTGGCCAAATAGTCTTTCAATTTGAACTTTCTATATATACTAATATATTCCTTTTGATGCTTCATCCCAAGTTCAAAAATGACTTTTGGAAAAATGTCTGTCCCTGGATTCCATGAAATTGAATTTTCTATACATATAAATAGATTCCTTCTGATGCTTTATCAGTGCTTTAAGGATGACCTTTTGATCTTATTCTTGGCCAAATAGTCTTTCAACTTGAACTTTCTATGTATACAAATATATTCCTTTTAATGTTTCATCCCAAGTTCAAATATGACTTTTGGAAAAATGTTCTGCCCCTTGATTCCATGAACTTGAACTTTCTATAGAAATAAATAGATTCCTTCTGATGCTTTATCAGTGCTTTAAGGATGACCTTTTGATTTTATTCTTGGCCAAATAGTCTTTGAACTTGAACTTTCTATATATACTAATATATACCTTTTGATGTTTCATCCCAAGTTCAAATATGACTTTTGGAAAAAAAATTGTCCCTGGATTCAATGAAATTGAATTTTCTATAAATATAAATAGATTCCTTCTGATGCTTTATCAGTGCTTTAAGGATGACCTTTTGATTTTATTCTTGGCCAAATAGTCTTTCAACTTGAACTTTCTATATATACTAATATATTCCTTTTGATGTTTCATCCCAAGTTCAAATATGACTTTTGGAAAAATGTTCCGCCCCTGGATTCCATGAACTTGAACTTTCTATAGAAATAAATAGATTCCTTCTGAGGCTTTATCGTGCTTTAAGGATGACCTTTTGATTTTATTCTTGGCCAAATAGTCTTTGATCTTGAACTTTCTATATATACTAATATATACCTTTTGATGTTTCATCCCAAGTTCAAATATGACTTTTGGAAAAACATTCTGTCCCTGGATTCCGTGAAATTGAATTGAATAGATTCCTTCTGATGCTTTATTAGTGCTTTAAGGATGACCTTTAGATCTAATTCTTGGCCAAATAGTCTTTGAACTTGATCTTTCTATATATACTAATATATTCCTTCTCAAGTTTCATCCCAAGTTCAAATATGACCTTTGGAAAAATGTTCTGCCCCTTGGATTCCATGAAATTTAATTTTCTATACATATAAATAGATTCCTTCTGATGCTTTATCAGTGCTTTAAGGAGACCAAATAGTCTTTCAACTTGAACTTTCTAAATATACTAATATATTCCTTATGATGTTTCATCCCAAGTTCAAATATGACTTTTGGAAAAATGCTCTGCCCCTGGATTCCATGAACTTGAACTTTCTATAGATATAAATAGATTCCTTCTGATGCTTCATCAGTGCTTTAATGATGACCTTTTTATCTTATTTGTGGCCAAAAAGTCTTTGAACTTGAATCTTCTATACAGACTTATGACTTTCCGTTGTTTCATCAATAGAGCAAGGATGACATTTTTTTTTACAAATTTTTTCTGGCTCCGGACCCCATGAACTTGAACTTTCTATGCATACATAAAGATTCCTTCTTCTGTTTCATCTTTAGTTCAAGAATGGCTTTTTAAATATATTTTTGGACAAAGATTATTTGAACTTTACATTTAAATTCACAAGTATAGGCTTTCAGATTTTTTATCAGAAGTTCAAATATGACTTTTGAAAAAAAAAATCTGCTCATGGATTCGATGAATTTGAACTTTCTATACATTTAAATAGACTCCTTCTTATGTTTTATTAGTTCTTTAAGGATGACCCTTTGAACTTATTTGCTGCCAAAGATTCTTTGAACTTGAATCTTCTATACAGACTTTTGAATTTCAGTTGTTTCATCAGTAGAGCAAGGATGACATTTTTTGACAAAAAAAAAAATAATTTCTGACTCCGGATCCCATGAACTTGAACTTTCTATGCATACATATAGATTCCTTCTTCTGTTCCATCTTTAGTTCAAGAACAGCTTTTTGAATATATTTTTTGACAAAGTGTCTTTGAACTTTAAATTTAAATTTACACGTATAGGCTTTCCGATTTATTATCAGAAATTCAAATATGACTTTTTGAACATTTTTTTCTGTCCCTAGAGTCTATGAACTTGAACTTTCTATACATATAAATAGATTCTTGCTGATTTTTTATTAGTTATTTAAGGACGGCCTTTTGAGCTTATTTGTGGTCAAAGAGTCTTTGAACTTGAATCTTCTATACAGACTTATGACTTTCTGTTGTTTCATCAGTAGAGCAAGGATGACATTTTTTCACAAAAAAAAAATTAATTTCTGACCCCGGATGCCATGAACTTGAACTTTCTATGCATACATATAGATTCCTTCTTCTGTTTCATCTTTAGTGTGAGTGTGAGTGTGACTTTTTGAAAATATTTTTGGACAAATAGTCTTTGAAAAAAACATTCTGCCCCTAGATTCCATTAACTTGAACTTTCTATACTTTACATTCTTTCTGACGTTTCATTAGTGTTTCAAGGATGACTTTTGATCTAATTCTTGGCCAAAAAGTATTTCTTTAACATTATTCATACTTGAACTAAAGATGAAACAGCAGAAGAAATTTATTAGTATGCATTCAGAATTTATTTTAATTTTTTTTGGTCAAAAAATGTCTTCCTTTACATCCTGATGAAATAACAGGTAGTCATAAAGTCTGTATTGAATGTTCAAGTTCAAAGACTATTTGGCCACAAATAAGTACAAAAGGTCATCCTTTAAAGAACTAATAAAACATCAGAAGGAATCTATTTATATGCTTAGAAAGTTCAAGTTCATGGGATCCAGGGTCAGAATCTTTTTTTGTCAAAAAATCTCATCCTTGATCTACTGAAGAAACAACAGGTAGTCATAAAGTCTGTATAGAATGTTCAAGTTCAAAGACTATTTTGCCGCAAATACGTTCAAAAGGTCATCTTTTGAACCACTGTGACGTAGAATAAGAAGAAATCTATTTATATGCATACAAAGTTCAAGTTCATGGGATCCAGGGTCAGAATCTTTTTTTTTTTTTTTGTCAAAAAATCTCATCCTTGATCTACTGAAGAAACAACAGAAAAACATACATCTGTAAAGAAGGTTCAAGTTCAAAGACTCTTTGGCCATAAATAAGTTCAAAGGGTACTCTTTGAACCACTGCATCAGAAGGAATCTATTTATATGCATAGAACGTTCAAGTTCTTGGGATTCAGGGTCAGAATCTTTTTTTTATTTTTTTATTTTTAAACCTCATCCTTGATCTACTCAAGAAAACAACAGAAAGTCATAAGTCTGTAAAGAAGGTTCAAGTTCAAAGACTGTTTTGGCCAAAAATGAGTTCAAAAGGTCATCCTTGAACCACTGCATCAGAATCTATTTATATGCATAGAAAGTTCAAGTTCATGGGATCCAGGGTCAGAATCTTTTTTTTGTCAAAAAATATCATCCTTGATCTACTGAAGAAACAACAGAAAGACATAAGTCTGTAAAGAAGGTTCAAGTTCAAAGACTCTTTGGCCAAAAATAAGTTCAAAGGTATCATCCTTGAAGAACTAATAAAACATCAGAAGGAATTTATTTATATGTATAGAAATTTCAAGTTCATAGATTCTAGGGTCAGAATTTTTTTTTTTTTTTTTTTGTCAAAAATGTCTTCCTTGACCAACTGATGAATCAACAGGTAGTCCTAAAGTCTGTATAAAGTGTTCAACTTCAAAGACTATTTGGCCACAAATAAGTTCAAAAGGTACTCTTTGAACCACTGCATCAGAAGGAATCTATTTATATGCATAGAACGTTCAAGTTCTTGGGATTCAGGGTCAGAATCTTTTATTTTATTTTATTTTTTTAAATCTCATCCTTGATCTACTGAAGAAAACAACAGAAAGTCATAAGTCTGTAAAGAAGGTTTAAGTTCAAAGACTGTTTTGTCCAAAAATAAGTTCAAAAGGTCATCCTTGAACAACTGCATCAGAATCTATTTTTGCATAGAAAGTTCAAGTTCATGGGATCCCGGGTGAGAATCAATTTTTTTCAAAAAATCTCATCCTTGATCTACTGAAGAAACAACAGAAAGACATAAGTCTGTAAAGAAGGTTCAAGTTCAAAGACTCTTTTGGCCCCAAATGAGTTCAAAAGGTTATCCTTCAACCCCTGCATCAGAATCTATTTATATGCATAGACATTTCTAGTTAATGTGATCCAGGGTCAGAATCTTTTTTTTGTCAAAAAATATCATCCTTGATCTACTGAAGAAACAACAGAAAGACATAAGTCTGTAAAGAAGGTTCAAGTTCAAAGACTCTTTGGCCAAAAATAAGTTCAAAGGTATCATCCTTGAAGAACTAATAAAACATCAGAAGGAATTTATTTATATGTATAGAAATTTCAAGTTCATAGATTCTAGGGTCAGAATTTTTTTTTTTTTTTTTTTGTCAAAAATGTCTTCCTTGACCAACTGATGAATCAACAGGTAGTCCTAAAGTCTGTATAAAGTGTTCAACTTCAAAGACTATTTGGCCACAAATAAGTTCAAAAGGTACTCTTTGAACCACTGCATCAGAAGGAATCTATTTATATGCATAGAACGTTCAAGATCTTGGGATTCAGGGTCAGAATCTTTTTTTTTATTTTATTTTTTTAAATCTCATCCTTGATCTACTGAAGAAAACAACAGAAAGTCATAAGTCTGTAAAGAAGGTTTAAGTTCAAAGACTGTTTTGGCCAAAAATAAGTTCAAAAGGTCATCCTTGAACAACTGCATCAGAATCTATTTTTGCATAGAAAGTTCAAGTTCATGGGATCCCGGGTGAGAATCAATTTTTTTCAAAAAATCTCATCCTTGATCTACTGAAGAAACAACAGAAAGACATAAGTCTGTAAAGAAGGTTCAAGTTCAAAGACTCTTTTGGCCCCAAATGAGTTCAAAAGGTTATCCTTCAACCCCTGCATCAGAATCTATTTATATGCATAGAAATTTCTAGTTCATGTGATCCAGGGTCAGAATCTTTTTTTTTGTCAAAAAATATCATCCTTGATCTACTGAAGAAACAACAGAAAGACATAAAAGTTTGTAAAGAAGGTTCAAGTTCAAAGACTCTTTGGCCAAAAATAAGTTCAAAGGGTCATCCTTGAAGAACTAATAAAACATCAGAAGGAATTTATTTATATGTATAGAAATTTCAAGTTAATAGAATCTAGGCTCAGAATCTTATTTTTTTTTTTTGTCAAAAATGTCTTCCTTGACCAACTGATGAATCAACAGGTAGTCCTAAAGTCTGTATAAAGTGTTCAACTTCAAAGACTCTTTGGAAACAAATAAGTTCAAAAGGTACTCTTTGAACCACTGCATCAGAAGGAATCTATTTATATGCATAGAACGTTTAAGTTCTTGGGATTCAGGGTCAGAATCTTTTTTTTAATTTTTTTTAAATCTCATCCTCGATCTACTGAAGAAAAAATAAAATAAAAAAATAAAGTTCAACAGGTCATCCTTGAACAACTGCACAAGAATCTATTTATATGCATAGAAAGTTCATGTTCATGGGATCCAGGGTCAGAATCTATTTTTTTCAAAAAATCTCATCCTTGATCTACTGAAGAAACAACAGAAAGACATAAGTCTGTAAAGAAGGTTCAAGTTCAAAGACTCGTTGGCCAAAAACAAGTTTAAAGGGTCATCCTTGAAGAACTAATAAAAGGAACTCTGAACCACTGCATCAGAAGGAATCTATTTATATGCATAGAACGTTCAAGTTCATGGGATTCAGGGTCAGAATCTTTTTTTTTTTGTCAAAAAATCTCATCCTTGATCTACTGAAGAAAACAACAGAAAGTCATAAGTCTGTAAAGAAGGTTCAAGTTTAAAGACTCTTTTGGCCCCAAATGAGTTCAAAAGGTTATCCTTCAACCCCTGCATCAAATCTATTTATATGCATAGAACGTTCAAGTTCATGGGATCCAGGGTCAGAATCTTTTTTTTTTTTGTCAAAAAATCTCATCCTTGATCTATTGAAGAAAACAACAGAAACTCATAAGTCTGTAAAGAAGGTTCAAGTTTATAGACTGTTTTGGCCACAAATGAGTTCAAAAGGTCAACCCCTACATCAGAATCTATTTATATGCATAGAACGTTCTAGCTCATTGGATCCAGAGTCAGAATCTTTTATTTTATTTTATTTTTATCAAAAAATATCATCCTTGATCTACTGAATAAACAACAGAAAGACATATGTTTGTAAAGAAGGTTCAAGTTCAAAGACTCTTTGGCCAGAAGAAAGTTTATGTTGGCCTGTATTTCAAAATTTCATTCTTGAACTGCTGCTGAAATATCAGAAGTCTGTGAATCCCAGCTGTAACGTCTAAACATTCATACATTCAGATAATACATAAGCTAGAAAATGTTCCATATTTAACTATTGGATATATTTATTGAACTTTCTGTGGAATAGGAACTAGTCAGAATGCACTTCAATCTTGTAAGTCGATTGTGGATTCCTGTTAAAGGCAATGCATATAATTAACGCGTTGTACATTGAAGAGATTACATTTGCCTTTCATCGCTTTGCACTGCATACGAAAAAAACTCGTGAACTGAAGAATTTTGCTTGCATTGAATTTTCCATGCACTGAAGAATTTTGCATGCGTTGTATAAAACCCTTCGTGCATTGAAGAAATCAGAGCATTTGCATTGCATTGAAATAAGAACTCGTTGGGCATTGAAGAAATAAGTACTTTTTCATTGTATTGCATGAAATAACTCGTTGTGCACTGTATATATTTTGCATTGCGTTGCAAGAAATAACTCGTTGTGCATTGAAGATATTAGCGCTTTTGCATTGATTTGCATCGCATAGGAAAAATTTCGTGCATTGACGCGATTAGTTCTTTTGCATTGCATACGGAATAACTCGGGAATTGAAGACTTGGATGCATGAATAAAAAAACCTTTTGTGCATTGACAAAATGAGTGTTTTTGTATTGCATTGCATCCAAAAACTCGTTGTGCATTGAAGATTTTAGCGCTTTTGCATTGCATTGCATACGAAAAAACTTGCGACTTGAAGTCTATTGCATGCAAGCAATACAAAAAACTTTACATTGCATTACATTGCATATAAGATCTGACTGTGCATTAAAGCGTTTGCATTACATTCGAAAATACTTGTGCACTGGGGGAGATTAGTGCTTTTTGCATTGCATTGAACTCGTCATGCATTATTTTGCAATGCATTGCATACGATAAAACTCATGCATTGAAGACTTGCATTCATGCATACAAAACCCTTTGTGCATTAAAAAATGAGTGCTTTTGCATGCGAAAAAACTTGTGCACTGCTTTTGTGAGATTATTGCTTTTGCATTGCGTTGCATGAAATAACTCGTTGTGCTTTGAAGATAGCGCTTTCGCATTGCTTTGCATATAAGAATTCACTTTGCAATTAATATTAGTGCTTTTGCATTGAATACGAAAAAACTGCGCATCGAAGAGATCGTGCTTTTGCATTGATAGAACTCGTCGTGCAATTGAGGATATTAACGCTTTTGCATTGTATTGCATTGCATACGAAAAAACATGGCACATATACATTTTATATACTGTGCAATTAAGAGATTAATTCGTTTGCGTTGCATACGAAAAACACATGTGCAATGAAAAAAATAGTGCTTTTGCATTGCTATAACTCGTTATGCATTGAAGATATTAGCGCTTTTGCATTGCATTGCATACTAAAAAACTTGTGCAATAAGGAGATTAGTGTTTTGCATTGCATTGCATTGCTTACAAAAACTTGCTGGCGCATTGAAGATAGCGCTTTTGCATTGCATACGAAAAATCTTGTGTATTGAAGACTTGCATGCATACAAAAACTTTGTGCATTGAAAAAATATATGCTTTTGCATTGCATTGCATGAAAAAAACTTTTGCACTGGTGAGATTAGTGCTTTTGTATTGCATTGAACTCGTCATGCATTGAAGATATTAGCATTTTGCATTGCATTGCATACGAAAAAACTTGTGCACTGGGGAGATTAGTCCTTTTGCATTGCGAACTCATCATGCATTGAAGATATTAGCGCTTTTGCATTGCATTGCATACGAAAAAACTTGCGACTTGAAGTCTATTGCATGCAAGCAATACAAAAAACTTTACATTGCATTACATTGCATATAAGATCTGACTGTGCATTAAAGCGTTTGCATTACATTCGAAAATACTTGTGCACTGGGAGAGATTAGTGCTTTTTGCATTGCATTGAACTCGTCATGCATTATTTTGCAATGCATTGCATACGATAAAACTCATGCATTGAAGACTTGCATTCATGCATACAAAACCCTTTGTGCATTAAAAAATGAGTGCTTTTGCATGCGAAAAAACTTGTGCACTGCTTTTGTGAGATTATTGCTTTTGCATTGCGTTGCATGAAATAACTCGTTGTGCTTTGAAGATAGCGCTTTCGCATTGCTTTGCATATAAGAATTCACTTTGCAATTAAATATTAGTGCTTTTGCATTGCATACGAAAAAACTGCGCATCGAAGAGATCGTGCTTTTGCATTGATAGAACTCGTCGTGCAATTGAGGATATTAACGCTTTTGCATTGTATTGCATTGCATACGAAAAAACATGGCACATATACATTTTATATACTGTGCAATTAAGAGATTAATTCGTTTGCGTTGCATACGAAAAACACATCTGCAATGAAAAAAATAGTGCTTTTGCATTGCTATAACTCGTTATGCATTGAAGATATTAGCGCTTTTGCATTGCATTGCATACTAAAAAACTTGTGCAATAAGGAGATTAGTGTTTTGCATTGCATTGCATTGCTTACAAAAACTCGCTGGCGCTTTGAAGATAGCGCTTTTGCATTGCATACGAAAAATCTTGTGTATTGAAGACTTGCATGCATACAAAAACTTTGTGCATTGAAAAAATATATGCTTTTGCATTGCATTGCATGAAAAAAACTTTTGCACTGGTGAGATTAGTGCTTTTGTATTGCATTGAACTCGTCATGCATTGAAGATATTAGCATTTTGCATTGCATTGCATACGAAAAAACTTGTGCACTGGGGAGGTTAGTCCTTTTGCATTGCGAACTCATCATGCATTGAAGATATTAGCGCTTTTGCATTGCATTGTATACGAAAAAACTTGTGCATTGAAGACTTGCATGCATGCATACAAAAACTTTGTGCAATGAAAAAATGAGTGCTTTTGCATTGCATTGCATGCGAAAAAACTTGTGCACTGGGGAGATTAGTGCTTTTTGCATTGCATTGACCTCATCATGCATTGAAGATATTAGCACTTTTGCATTGCATTGCATACGAAAAAACTTGTGCACTGGGGAGAGTAGTGCTTTTTGCATTGCATCGAACTCGTCGTGCATTGAAGATATTAGCGCTTTTGCATTGCATTGCATAGGAAAAAACTTGTGCAATAAGGAGATTAGTGTTTTGCATTGCTTTGCATAAAATAACTCCTTGCGCTTTGAAGATATTAGCGCTTTTGCATTGCATTGCATATAAGAATTCAGGGTGTAATGAAAAGATTAGTGCTTTTGCATTGCATACGAAAAAACTTGTGCACTGGGGAGAGTAGTGCTTTTGCATTGTGCATTGAACTCATCATGCATTGGATATTTGCGCTTTTGCATTGCATTGCATTGTATACGAAAAAACTTGTGCATTGAAGACTTGCATGCATGCATACAAAAACTTTGTGCAATGAAAAAATGAGTGCTTTTGCATTGCATTGCATGCGAAAAAACTTGTGCACTGGGGAGATTAGTGCTTTTTGCATTGCATTGACCTCATCATGCATTGAAGATATTAGCACTTTTGCATTGCATTGCATACGAAAAAACTTGTGCACTGGGGAGATTAGTGCTTTTGCATTGCGAACTCATCATGCATTGAAGATATTAGCGCTTTTGCATACGAAAACACTTGTGCAATAAGGAGATTAGCGTTTTGCATTGCTTTGCATAAAATAACTCCTTGCGCTTTTAAGATATTAGCGCTTTTGCATTGCATTGCATATAAGAATTCAGGGTGTAATGAAAAGATTAGCGCTTTTGCATTGCATTGCATACGAAAAAACTTGTGCATTGAAGACTTGCATGCATGCATACAAAAACTTTGTGCAATGAAAAAATGAGTGTTTTTGCATTGCGAACTCATCATGCATTGAAGATATTAGCGCTTTTGCATTGCATTGCATACGAAAAAACTTGTGCACTGGGGAGATTAGTGCTTTTTGCATTGCATTGAACTCATCATGCATTGAAGATATTAGCGCTTTTGCATTGCATTGCATACGAAAAAACTTGAGCACTGGGGAGAGTAGTGCTTTTGCATTGTGCATTGAACTCATCATGCATTGGATATTTGCGCTTTTGCATTGCATTGCATTGTATACGAAAAAACTTGTGCATTGAAGACTTGCATGCATGCATACAAAAACTTTGTGCAATGAAAAAATGAGTGCTTTTGCATTGCATTGCATGCGAAAAAACTTGTGCACTGGGGAGATTAGTGCTTTTTGCATTGCATTGAACTCATCATGCATTGAAGATATTAGCGCTTTTGCATTGCATTGCATACGAAAAAACTTGGGCACTGGGGAGAGTAGTGCTTTGCATTGCATCGAACTTATCATGCATGAAGGTATTAGCGCTTTTGCAATGCATTGCATACGAAAAACCTTGTGCACTAAGGAGATTAATGCTTTTGCATTACATAGCATCAATGAGATAGTGATTTTGCATTGCATAAAATAACTCGTTGCGCATTGAAGATATTAGCGCTTTTGCATTGCATTGCATACGAAAAAACTTGTGCATTGAAGACTTGCATGCATGCATACAAAAACTTTGTGCATTGAAAAAATGAGCACAAAAAAAGCATTGCATTGCATATGAAGATATTAGCGCTTTTGCATTGCATTGCATATAAGAATTCAGGGTGTAAAGAAAAGATTAGTGCATTGCATACGAAAAAACTTGTGCATTGAACACCTGAATGCATGCATACAAAAACGTTGTGCATTGAAAAAATCTGTGCTTTTGCATTGCAATGCATGCGAAAAAACTTGTGCACTGAGGAGATTAGTGCTTTTGCATTCATGCAAAAACATGCAAAAACTTGCTGTGCATCGAAGAGATAGTGCTTTTGCATTGGATAAAAAAAAAAACTCGTTATGCATTAAAAAGATTAGTGCTTTTGCATTGGATTGCTCATAAGAAATCGTTGCGCAATGAATATGGTTAGCACATTTTCCATATAATAATTCTCTGTGCAATGACGAGTTTAGTGCTTTTGCATTGCATTGCATTTAAGACTCTTTTACATTGAAGATCTCTTCAGTGGGTTTTCAATGCATTCAAATGCTGGTTTTACAAGAACTCGTGCTGCATTAAATAGATAAGTGTTTAGAACTTAGATGACTTAAGATAACTTAAATGATAAATGGAGGTTTCCCATCCAAGTACTATCCAGGAGTCCGTGACACCCTGCTGACCTTCCGAGATTAGACAAGAACGGGTGTGCCCAGAGAGGATTGACATAAGAATCCTTTTAAATTTTACAAACAGACTTTGATGTATATGTAATGTATTTTTAAAAATGAATGTAGTCAATATTTGACCTATTAAACACATTTCTGGAAAAAGGAATCCTAAATATTAAACTTTTTATATATACAGTACAAAGTTCAAATATGACTTTTTGAACGGAGAAAAAAAAATCTTACCATGGAATCAATGAGCTCGACCAATATATACAAATTAAAAGAATCATATACTGATCAGTCAAGGAAGACCTGTTGAACTTATTTTTGGCCAACGAAGGTGTGAACTTTATATGTAAATACAGACTTAAAGACTTTCTGATGTTACATCAGAAGATCAACTTGACTTGCATGAAAAAAACTGCCCTTGAACTTGAACTTTCTAAAATACGGATTGATACCTTCTGATGTTTTTAAAAAAGTTAAAATATTTTTTTAATACAGCTTTTTCTTTCTTCAAACATTGAAGTGGAACTTTCTTATGCCTACTAATTGATTCCTTGACTAATAGACTAATAGTGTGAATTTTTGAATATATTTTTGGGCAAAGATTTTTTGTATATTAAATTCAAATTCAAATGTATAGGTTTTCTGAAGCTTTATCAGAAGTGCGTTCAAATATGGTTTTTAAAACATTTTTTTCTGCCCCTGAATTACATGAACTTGAACATTCTATACATGTAAATAAATTCCTTCTTAACTTCATCAAGTGCTTTAAGGATGACCTTTTGAACTTATTTGTGGCCAAATAGTCTTTGAACTTGAATCTTCTATACAGACTTTCGGTTGTTTCATCAGTAGAGCAAGGATGACATTTTATGACAAAAAAAAAAAAAAAAAATGTCTGCCCCTGGATCCCATGAACTTGAACTTTCTATGCATACATATAGATTCCTTCTTCTGTTTCATCTTTTGTTCAAGAATAGCTTTTTGAATATATTTTTGGACAAAGAGTCTTTGAACTTTACATTTAAATTCACTCATATAGGCTTTCTGATGTTTTATCAGAAGTTCAGATATGACTTTGGAAAAAAAAATTCTGCTCATGGATTCCATGAACACGAACTTTCTATACATTTAAATAGATTTCTTCTGATGTTTTATTAGTTCTTCAACTTTTGATCTTATTCTAGGCCAAATAGTATTTGAACTTTCTATATATACTAATATATACCTTTTGATGTTTCATCCCAAGTTCAAATATGACTTTTGGGAAAAAAAAATCTGTCCCTGGAATCCATGAAATTGAATTTTCTATACATATAAATAGATTCCTTGATGCTTTATCAGTGCTCTAAGGAGACCAAATAGTCTTTCAACTTGAACTTTCTATATATACTAATATATTCCTTTTAATGTTTCATCCCAAGTTCAAATATGACTTTTGGAAAAAAAATCTGCCCCTGGATTCCATGAAATTGAATTTTATATACATATAAATAGATTCCTTCTGATGCTTTATCAGTGCTTTAAGGATGACCTTTAGATCTAATTCTTGGCCAAATAGTATTTGATCTTGAACTTTCTATATATACTAATATATTCCTTCTCATGTTTCATCCCAAGTTCAAATATGACTTTTGGAGAAAAAAAAATTGTCCCTAGATTCCATGAAATTGAATTCTCTATACATATAAATAGATTCCTTCTGATGCTTTATCAGTGCTTTAAGGATGACATTTTGATTTTATTCTTGGCCAAATAGACTTTCAATTTGAACTTTTTATATATACTAATATATTCCTTTTGATGTTTCATCCCAAGTTCAAAAATGACTTTTGGAAAAATTTCTGTCCCTGGATTCCATGAAATTGATTTTTCTAATCATATAAATAGATTCCTTCTGATGCTTTATCAGTGCTTTAAGGATGACCATTTGATCTTATTCTTGGCCAAATAGTCTTTGAACTTGAACTTTCTATATATACTAATATATTCCTTTTGATGTTTCATCCCAAGTTCAAATACGACTATTGAAAAAATGTCTGTCCCTGGATTCCATGAACTTGAACTTTCTATAGAAATAAATAGATTCCTTCTGATGCTTTATCAGTGCTTTAAGGATGACCTTTTGATTTTATTCTTGGCCAAATAGTCTTTGAACTTGAACTTTCTATATATACTAATATATACCTTTTGATGTTTCATCCCAAGTTCAAATATGACATTGGAAAAAAAATTGTCCCTGGATTCCATGAAATTGAATTTTCTATACATATAACTAGATTCCTTCTGATGCTTTATCAGTGCTCTAAGGAGACCAACTAGTCTTTCAACTTGAACTTTCTATATATACTAATATATTCCTTTTAATGTTTCATCCCAAGTTCAAATATGACTTTTGGGAAAAAAAATCTGTCCCTGGATTCCATGAAATTGAATTTTCTATACATATAAATAGATTCCTTCTGATGCTTTATCAGTGCTTTAAGGATGACCTTTTGATTTTATTCTTGGTCAAATAGTCTTTCAACTTGAACTTTCTATATATACTAATATATTCCTTTTGATATTTCATCCCAAGTTCAAATATGACTTTTGGAAAAAAATTCTGTCCCTGGATTCCATGAAATTGAATTTTCTATAAATATAAAGAGATTCCTTCTGATGCTTTATCAGTGTTTTAAGGATGACCTTTATATCTAATTCTTGGCCAAATAGTCTTTGATCTTGAACTTTCTATATATACTAATATTTTCCTTCTCATGTTTCATCCCAAGTTCAAATATGACCTTTGGAAAAATGTTCTGCCCCTGGATTCCATGAACTTGAACTTTCTTTAGATATAAATAGATTCCTTCTGATGCTTCATCAGTGCTTTAAGGATGACCTTTTTAACTAATTTGTGGCCAAATAGTCTTTGAACTTGAATCTTCTATACAGACTTAGGACTTTCAGTTGTTTCATCAGTAGAGCAAGGATGACATTTTTTGCCAAAAAAAAAAAAAAAAAAAAATACAATTCTGACTCCGGATCCCATGACCTTGAACTTTCTATGTATACATATAGATTCCTTCTTCTGTTTCATCATTAGTTCAAGAATGGCTTTTTGAATACATTTTTGGAAAAAGAGTCTTTGAACTTTAAATATAAATTTACACGTATAGGCTTTCTGATTTTTTATCAGAAGTTCAAATATAACTTTTTGAACATGTTTTTCTGCCCCTAGATTCCATGAACTTGAACTTTCTATAAATATAAATAGATTCCTTCTGATGTTTTATTAGTTCTTCAAGGATGAACTATTGATTTTATTCTTGGCCTAATAGTCTTTGAACTTGAACCTTCTATATATACTAATTTAATCCTTTTGATGTTTCATCCCAAGTTCAAATATGACTTTTGGAAAAAAATTCTGTCCCTGGATTCCATGAAATTGAATTTTCTATACATATAAGTAGATTCCTTCTGATGCCTTATCAGTGCTTTAAGGATGACCTTTTGATTTTATTCTTGGCCAAATAGTCTTTGATCTTGAACTTTCTATATATACTAATATTTACCTTTTGATGTTTCATCCCAAGTTCAAATATGACTTTTGGAGAAAAAAAAATTGTCCCTGGATTCCATGAAATTGAATTTTCTATACATATAAATAGATTCATTCTGATGCTTTATCAGTGCTTTAAGGATGACCTTTTGATTTTATTCTTGGCCAAATAGTCTTTCAATTTGAACTTTCTATATATACTAATATATTCCTTTTGATGTTTCATCCCAAGTTCAAAAATGACTTTTGGAAAAATTTCTGTCCCTGGATTCCATGAAATTTAATTTTCTATACATATAAATAGATTCCTTCTGAAGCTTTATCAGTGCTTTAAGGATGACCCTTTGATCTTATTCTTGGCCAAATAGTCTTTGAACTTGAACTTTCTATATATACTAATATATTCCTTTTGATGTTTCATCCCAAGTTCAAATACGACTATTGGAAAAATGTCTGTCCCTGGATTCCATGAACTTGAACTTTCTATAGATATAAATAGATTCCTTCTGATGCTTCATCGGTGCTTTAAGAATGACCTTTTCATCTTATTCTTGGCCAAATAGTCTTTCAACTTGAACTTTCTATGTATACAAATATATTCCTTTTAATGTTTCATCCCAAGTTCAAATATGACTTTTGGAAAAATGTTCTGCCCCTTGATTCCATGAACTTGAACTTTCTATAGAAATAAATAGATTCCTTCTGATGCTTTATCAGTGCTTTAAGGATGACCTTTTGATTTTATTCTTGGCCAAATAGTCTTTGAACTTGAACTTTCTATATATACTAATTTATACCTTTTGATGTTTCATCCCAAGTTCAAATATGACTTTTGGAAAAAAAAAATTGTCCCTGGATTCCATGAAATTGAATTTTCTATACATATAAATAGATTCCTTCTGATGCTTTATCAGTGCTCTAAGGAGACCAACTAGTCTTTCAACTTGAACTTTCTATATATACTAATATATTCCTTTTAATGTTTCATCCCAAGTTCAAATATGACTTTTGGAAAAAAAATTCTGTCCCTGGATTCCATGAAATTGAATTTTCTATACATATAAATAGATTCCTTCTGATGCTTTATCAGTGCTTTAAGGATGACCTTTTGATTTTATTCTTGGCCAAATAGTCTTTCAACTTGAACTTTCTATATACACTAATATATTCCTTTTGATATTTCATCCCAAGTTCAAATATGACTTTTGGAAAAAAATTCTGTCCCTGGATTCCATGAAATTGAATTTTCTATAAATATAAAGAGATTCCTTCTGATGCTTTATCAGTGCTTTAAGGATGACCTTTAGATCTAATTCTTGGCCAAATAGTCTTTGAACTTGATCTTTCTATATATACTAATATATTCCTTCTCATGTTTCATCCCAAGTTCAAATATGACTTTTGGAGAAAAAAAAATTGTCCCTAGATTCCATGAAATTGAATTCTCTATACATATAAATAGATTCCTTCTGATGCTTTATCAGTGCTTTAAGGATGACATTTTGATTTTATTCTTGGCCAAATAGACTTTCAATTTGAACTTTTTATATATACTAATATATTCCTTTTGATGTTTCATCCCAAGTTCAAAAATGACTTTTGGAAAAATTTCTGTCCCTGGATTCCATGAAATTGATTTTTCTAATCATATAAATAGATTCCTTCTGATGCTTTATCAGTGCTTTAAGGATGACCATTTGATCTTATTCTTGGCCAAATAGTCTTTGAACTTGAACTTTCTATATATACTAATATATTCCTTTTGATGTTTCATCCCAAGTTCAAATACGACTATTGAAAAAATGTCTGTCCCTGGATTCCATGAACTTGAACTTTCTATAGAAATAAATAGATTCCTTCTGATGCTTTATCAGTGCTTTAAGGATGACCTTTTGATTTTATTCTTGGCCAAATAGTCTTTGAACTTGAACTTTCTATATATACTAATATATACCTTTTGATGTTTCATCCCAAGTTCAAATATGACATTGGAAAAAAAATTGTCCCTGGATTCCATGAAATTGAATTTTCTATACATATAACTAGATTCCTTCTGATGCTTTATCAGTGCTCTAAGGAGACCAACTAGTCTTTCAACTTGAACTTTCTATATATACTAATATATTCCTTTTAATGTTTCATCCCAAGTTCAAATATGACTTTTGGGAAAAAAAATCTGTCCCTGGATTCCATGAAATTGAATTTTCTATACATATAAATAGATTCCTTCTGATGCTTTATCAGTGCTTTAAGGATGACCTTTTGATTTTATTCTTGGTCAAATAGTCTTTCAACTTGAACTTTCTATATATACTAATATATTCCTTTTGATATTTCATCCCAAGTTCAAATATGACTTTTGGAAAAAAATTCTGTCCCTGGATTCCATGAAATTGAATTTTCTATAAATATAAAGAGATTCCTTCTGATGCTTTATCAGTGTTTTAAGGATGACCTTTATATCTAATTCTTGGCCAAATAGTCTTTGATCTTGAACTTTCTATATATACTAATATTTTCCTTCTCATGTTTCATCCCAAGTTCAAATATGACCTTTGGAAAAATGTTCTGCCCCTGGATTCCATGAACTTGAACTTTCTTTAGATATAAATAGATTCCTTCTGATGCTTCATCAGTGCTTTAAGGATGACCTTTTTAACTAATTTGTGGCCAAATAGTCTTTGAACTTGAATCTTCTATACAGACTTAGGACTTTCAGTTGTTTCATCAGTAGAGCAAGGATGACATTTTTTGCCAAAAAAAAAAAAAAAAAAAAAATACAATTCTGACTCCGGATCCCATGACCTTGAACTTTCTATGTATACATATAGATTCCTTCTTCTGTTTCATCATTAGTTCAAGAATGGCTTTTTGAATACATTTTTGGAAAAAGAGTCTTTGAACTTTAAATATAAATTTACACGTATAGGCTTTCTGATTTTTTATCAGAAGTTCAAATATAACTTTTTGAACATGTTTTTCTGCCCCTAGATTCCATGAACTTGAACTTTCTATAAATATAAATAGATTCCTTCTGATGTTTTATTAGTTCTTCAAGGATGAACTATTGATTTTATTCTTGGCCTAATAGTCTTTGAACTTGAACCTTCTATATATACTAATTTAATCCTTTTGATGTTTCATCCCAAGTTCAAATATGACTTTTGGAAAAAAATTCTGTCCCTGGATTCCATGAAATTGAATTTTCTATACATATAAGTAGATTCCTTCTGATGCCTTATCAGTGCTTTAAGGATGACCTTTTGATTTTATTCTTGGCCAAATAGTCTTTGATCTTGAACTTTCTATATATACTAATATTTACCTTTTGATGTTTCATCCCAAGTTCAAATATGACTTTTGGAGAAAAAAAAATTGTCCCTGGATTCCATGAAATTGAATTTTCTATACATATAAATAGATTCATTCTGATGCTTTATCAGTGCTTTAAGGATGACCTTTTGATTTTATTCTTGGCCAAATAGTCTTTCAATTTGAACTTTCTATATATACTAATATATTCCTTTTGATGTTTCATCCCAAGTTCAAAAATGACTTTTGGAAAAATTTCTGTCCCTGGATTCCATGAAATTTAATTTTCTATACATATAAATAGATTCCTTCTGAAGCTTTATCAGTGCTTTAAGGATGACCCTTTGATCTTATTCTTGGCCAAATAGTCTTTGAACTTGAACTTTCTATATATACTAATATATTCCTTTTGATGTTTCATCCCAAGTTCAAATACGACTATTGGAAAAATGTCTGTCCCTGGATTCCATGAACTTGAACTTTCTATAGATATAAATAGATTCCTTCTGATGCTTCATCGGTGCTTTAAGAATGACCTTTTCATCTTATTCTTGGCCAAATAGTCTTTCAACTTGAACTTTCTATGTATACAAATATATTCCTTTTAATGTTTCATCCCAAGTTCAAATATGACTTTTGGAAAAATGTTCTGCCCCTTGATTCCATGAACTTGAACTTTCTATAGAAATAAATAGATTCCTTCTGATGCTTTATCAGTGCTTTAAGGATGACCTTTTGATTTTATTCTTGGCCAAATAGTCTTTGAACTTGAACTTTCTATATATACTAATTTATACCTTTTGATGTTTCATCCCAAGTTCAAATATGACTTTTGGAAAAAAAAAATTGTCCCTGGATTCCATGAAATTGAATTTTCTATACATATAAATAGATTCCTTCTGATGCTTTATCAGTGCTCTAAGGAGACCAACTAGTCTTTCAACTTGAACTTTCTATATATACTAATATATTCCTTTTAATGTTTCATCCCAAGTTCAAATATGACTTTTGGAAAAAAAATTCTGTCCCTGGATTCCATGAAATTGAATTTTCTATACATATAAATAGATTCCTTCTGATGCTTTATCAGTGCTTTAAGGATGACCTTTTGATTTTATTCTTGGCCAAATAGTCTTTCAACTTGAACTTTCTATATACACTAATATATTCCTTTTGATATTTCATCCCAAGTTCAAATATGACTTTTGGAAAAAAATTCTGTCCCTGGATTCCATGAAATTGAATTTTCTATAAATATAAAGAGATTCCTTCTGATGCTTTATCAGTGCTTTAAGGATGACCTTTAGATCTAATTCTTGGCCAAATAGTCTTTGAACTTGATCTTTCTATATATACTAATATATTCCTTCTCATGTTTCATCCCAAGTTCAAATATGACCTTTGGAAAAATGTTCTGCCCCTGGATTCCATGAACTTGAACTTTCTTTAGATATAAATAGATTCCTTCTGATGCTTCATCAGTGCTTTAAGGATGACCTTTTTAACTAATTTGTGGCCAAATAGTCTTTGAACTTGAATCTTCTATACAGACTTATGACTTTCAGTTGTTTCATCAGTAGAGCAAGGATGCCATTTTTTGAAAAAAAAAAAAAAAAAAATTCTGACTCCGGATCCCATGAACTTGAACTTTCTATGCATACATATAGATTCCTTCTTCTGTTTCATCTTTAGTTCAAGAATGGCTTTTTGAATATATTTTTGGACAAAGAGTCTTTGAACTGTACATTTAAATTCACACGTTTAGGCTTTCAGATGTATTATCAGAAGTTCAAATATGACTTTTGAAAAAAAAAATCTACTTATGGATTCCATGAACTTGAACTTTCTGTACATTTAAATAGATTCCCTCTGATGTTTTATTAGTTCTTTAAGGATGACCCTTTGAACTTAATTGTGGCCAAAGATTCTTTGAACTTGAATCTTCTATACATACTTATGAATTTCAGTTGTTTCATCAGTAGATCAAGGATGATATTTTTTGACAAAAAAAAAAAAAAAAAAAAAACTGACTCCGGATCCCAAGAATTTGAACTTTCTATGTATACATACAGATTCCTTCTTCTGTTTCATCTTTAGTTCAAGCATGGATTTTGAATATATTTTTGGAAAAATAGTCTTTGAACTTTAAATTTAAATTTACACGAATAGGCTTTCTGATTTTTTATCAGAAGTTCAAACATAACTTTTTGAACATTTTTTTCTGCCCCTAGAATCCATGAACTTGAACTTTCTTTTTTTTTGTTTTTTTTTTGTTTTTATGCTTTATTGTCAACAAAAAGCATGTACAAAGGTCCATATCATTGTATAACAAGACACATTTCACATGCCTCAACATAAAAGAACAAAAAAACATATTAAAAACAAAAACAAAAAAAAACAAGAGAGGGTACATAATCATTAGTTTACATATATATATTATACATATCATTGCATTTGTATTATAATTCAATGATAAGATTGAGAATATATTCTGCATGTAAGCACCACTAAATACTTTCCCTTTCTGTGAAAATGTTCAAGGAGGAGCATATATTAATTGTTTTAACTGCTTTACTATTTTTAGATTTTGACATCACATCTATATACATTTTAATTTCTTTTTCAAAGACTATGAAAAGAGGTTTACCCTTTGTAAACTTGCATCTATGAATGTGAAATTTACATAAAAATAAAATAAAATTTATAATAAAGTTTACATCCTTTAAAGAGTGTTCTTTAATATAATAACCAAAAATCACCTGTTTATAAGATAAAGAAAATGTTTTTAAAAGGTTATCAACAATGAAGGCCTTCACATTATTCCAAAAATCCTGATTATTTTGACAAGACCAAAACAAATGAGAAATTGTTTCTGTGTAGCCTTCACAAAAAGAGCATTTTAAATCGATATCAATTTTAAATTTTTGTATAAATTCTTTTGTAGGGTAAACCCTATGAATTAATTTAAATGATATTTCCTTTACTTTATTAGTGAGGAGAAACTTTTGAGGTAGTGACCAAACTTGAGACCAGTCTATATTGTTAAATATATTGTTCCAGTAAAAAATGGCAGGCGGAGTAGAAATATTTTCTTTAAGAAACAAGGATCTAATCTTATGGTTATTCGGTTTTAACCCAGAGAAACAAATAGAGCCGACTGAGGTATGTTCAGGTCCAGGAGGACAGACAGAGAGAGTTGATGTACACATACCGCTTTTGAACAGCATATGTACACCTGAAGGTATGGCTTTAGTAAGCATCATGAATTCTTTTAAAGTAACAGGTATATTATATCTTGAGACAAAGTCTTCAAACGTAAGCAAAGTTCCATCAGTATTAAATAACTGATTCACTAATAACAACCCGTTACTAAACCAATTGTGAAAAAATAACGTTTTATTTCTATGTAAAATGTTGGCATTATTCCAGATGAGAAAACTCTGAGGGGAAAAATTGTGTTTGTAAATAAGTCTCCAGGTAGCAAGTACTTGCTGGTAAAATTTAGAGAGTTTAATTGGAATTTTTTCTATTTTATAATTACACATTAAAAGAAATTCTAACCCACCCAACTTTGAGAAAATAAACCGAGGAATTATATTCCAAATAGATGAAGGATTTTGTAGATAATGTCTTAGCCAATTAATTTTAAAGTTACCGTTTAGAGAGCCAAAATCGATAAAATTCAGACCACCTTTATTATATGAATTCAGAATTACGGATTTCTTAATATAGTGGATTTTGTTTTTCCACAAAAATTTTATCAACATGCTGTCAATTAATTTACAAGTATGTTTGTCAACAGACATTGATTGAGCAGCATATGATAATCGAGAGATGCCTTCCGCTTTCGTGAGCAGAGTTCTGCCTTTGAGTGATAGATCTCGCTGTAACCAATGATTAAGCACCTTATGTGTCTTCTCAATGATTGGAAGAAAATTGGAGGAGCATCTAATTTTATCGTCTTTTATTATTTTAATTCCTAAGTAAGTAACACTCTCTTTTACAGGGATATTACAAATTAAAGATTCTAGGCAATTACCAACTGGAAGTAGCTCACATTTGTTAATGTTAAGTCGAAGGCCTGAGGCTTTAGAAAAGGGCTCAAGAGTCTCTAATGCTACAGCAACCTGAGAGGCGTTTTTTAAAAATAAAACAGTATCGTCCGCTAAATGAACTTGAACTTTCTGTACATATAGATTCCTTCTTATGTTTTATTAGTTCTTCAAGGATGAACTTTTGATTTTATTCTTGGCCAAATAGTCTTTGAACTTGAACTTTCTATATATACTAATATATTCCTTTTGATGTTTCATCCCAAGTTCAAATATGACTTTTGGAAAAAAAAATCTGCTCATGGATTCCATGAAATTGAATTTTCTATGAATATAAATAGATTCCTTCTGATGCTTTATCAATGCTTTAAGGATGACCTTTTGATTTTATTCTTGGCCAAATAGTCTTTCAATTTGAACTTTCTATATATACTAATATATTCCTTTTGATGTTTCATCCCAAGTTCAAATATGACTTTTGGAAAAATGTCTGTCCCAGGATTCCATGAAATTGAATTTTCTATACATATAAATAGATTCCTTGCTGATGCTCTATCAGTGCTTTAAGGATGACCTTTTGATCTTATTCTTGGCCAAATAGTCTTTCAACTTGAACTTTCTATATATACAAATATATTCCTTTAAATGTTTCACCCCAAGTTCAAATATGACTTTTGGAAAAAAAATTCTGTCCCTGGATTCCATGAAACTGAATTTTCTATAAATATAAATAGATTCCTTCTTATGCTTTATCAGTGCTTTAAGGATGACCTTTTGATTTTAGGCTTGGCCAAATAGTCTTTCAACTTGAACTTTCTATATATACTAATATATTCCTTTTGATGTTTCATCCCAAGTTCAAATATGACTTTTGGAAAAATGTTCCGCCCCTGGATTCCATGAACTTGAACTTTCTATAGAAATAAATAGATTCCTTCTGAGGCTTTATCAGTGCTTTAAGGATGACCTTTTGATTTTATTCTTGGCCAAATAGTCTTTGATCTTGAACTTTCTATATATACTAATATATACCTTTTGATGTTTCATCCCAAGTTCATATATGACTTTTGGAAAAAAATTCTGTCCCTGGATTCCGTAAAATTGAATTTTCTATACATATAAATAGATTCCTTCTGATGCTTTATCAGTGCTTTAAGGATGACCTTTAGATCTAATCCTTGGCCAAATAGTCTTTGAACTTGATCTTTCTATATATACTAATATATTCCTTCTCAAGTTTCATCCCAGGTTCAAATATGACCTTTGGAAAAATGTTCTGCCCCTGGATTCCATGAACTTGAACTTTCTTTAGATATAAATAGATTCCTTCTGATGCTTCATCAGTGCTTTAAGGATGACCTTTTTAACTAATTAGTGGCCAAATAGTCTTTGAACTTGAATCTTCTATACAGCCTTATGACTTTCAGTTGTTTCATCAGTAGAGCAAGGATGACATTTTTTGCCAAAAAAAAAAAAAAAAAATTCTGACTCCGGATCCCATGAACTTTCTATGTATACATATAGATTCCTTCTTCTGTTTCATCTTTGGTTCAAGCATGGCTTTTTGAGTATATTTTTGGAAAAAGAGTCATTGAACTTTAAATTTAAATTTACACGTATAGGCTTTCTGATTTTTTATCAGAAGTTCAAATATAACTTTTTGAACATGATTTTCTGCCCCTAGATTCCATGAACTTGAACTTTATATAAATATAAATAGATTCCTTCTGATGTTTTATTTCGTTCCCTTTCGTTCAGTCACTCCGACGTAACGTCAGTGACTGACGAATGGGGGTTTCGCTTAGAAGCCTGTCATCACCGAGACTAGAAAGCGCCCAATGGCAATGCCAATGCCATGGGCATGCGAGATTTGCATGCGTAACTCCGCCTACCCACGTGGGTATATAAGGAAGTAGCTGGCATCATCGCATTATGTTTTAATGCTTCGGAGCCAAGGGTTTAATACCTTTCACTCCTATAAGCCTTCTGAGTTAAGTCAGTTCTTCGAGACGATCAGGATCTTCCAGTCTTCCGGTGTTGGTGTTCGGCGCGTTCCAGCGGTCACATACTTCCTGCCTGCTGGTCAGACGATTGGTTTCCAGTTGGTGTGTGGTCCCCTGGGCGCTTCGGCATCGACTGCGAGGTTAATCCTCTCACAAAAGAGCTCACACGTGGCACGTCCTTTTCAGGATGTCTCGCCCATGTGCTTCTGGGTGTGGCCGGTCTCTACACTCTTCTGATGGGCACTCGCACTGTCTGGCATGTTTGGGCTTTCAGCATGCTCAGGCGGCGCTTGTGGATGAGTCATGTTCCCACTGCGGGAACATGGCCATCTCCATGTTGCGGTCGAGACTCAATGATCTCCGTGCGGCCGCCGGAGTGAGAGTCCCCTCCGTCACCCCCCGATCTGACGTGTCCGCGGCCTCGGTCTCATCCGGTCCGCGGGGCGTCTCTTCGGCTGGTGGCCAGGGTGACCTGAGGGTGATGGTGTGGAACACAGCTCCGATGCTCATGCCTCGGCCCACACCCCCCTCTGTTGCACCGGTACCCGCGAGCGTTGTGATGGAGCCCGCGGCCTCGGTCTCGGCCGGTCTGCGGGTTTCGTTCGGCGCTCCAGAGGAGGACGAGATGTCAGTGACCGCATCACAAGGTGTCTTCTCGCGAGCGTTTGGCAACCTCTTCCGCCTTCTCCGCCCTCAATGGGGCGGCGGCTAGAGGGTACACTGGGGTCCCCCCGGTGGAGCGTTCTGTGGCGATGCAACTGTGTCCCAAGAGCGCCTCCTCCTGGCGTGGCGATCCTAAGCACCCCTCCAAGGCCTGTAGATTAACATCTTCCATGGTGTCGAAGACCTACAGAGCTGCGGGGCAGGCCGCCGCTTCTTTGCATGCCATGGCAACCCTCCAGGCCTACCAGGCCAAGTTGCTGTGCGACATGCACGAGGGTGGAGCCGACCCAGGGCTCAGAGATGAGCTGCGTGCCGCGACCGACCTCGCTCTCCGAGCGACGAAGGTTACCGCACGCTCCCTGGGCCGGGTGATGTCCACATGTGTGGTCCAGGACAGACATCTATGGCTCAACCTGGCCGATATGCGGGACGCCGAGCGGACTCGTTTCCTCGACGCCCCCATATCCCAGGCTGGGCTATTCGGCGGTGCGGTCGAGAGATTCGCCCAACAGTTCTCGGCCGCCCAGAAGCAGACTGAGGCTATCAAGCACATACTGCCCCCGCGGCCCGCTGCTGCACCCCAAGTGCCACCGGCACAGTCGCCTCAGCTGCCTCGCCGCCGAGGGCGGCCTCCTGCGGTCCCCCCCGCTCCCACGCGGCCACAGCAGCAGCCTTCACCCGGGCCACGCCGCGGAGCGCGCCGCAAGAAGCCGCCCCAGTCCGCGCCAGCCCCGCGGCCCGCTAAACGCCAGGCCAAGCGGCGCTCCTGACGCGGACAGCTCAGAGATGGGCAGTTCTTTCCAGGAGACGGCAGCAGGGCCGCTCCTTCCCCCGGTGGAGGGCCGGGGAGAATCTTTCGTTCCGCTGCCGCCCCACGGGGTGGCAGCACCCTAATGTGGTTAAAGAAAGAACTGACAAACCCATCTCTGAGCACCCAGAGACGCCGCTCTCGTCCCTCTCTGTCGCCAGCCCCCTCTCAGAGCAGACCCCAGTGGAACGCGAGTCCTTCCCTGGTCTCCTCTGTCAGGGCGCAGCTGTTACCGCCGCCCCGACACCGGGCCGCTACGCCACCCGAGTCCGGGCCGGTAACGCTGCCTTGCTGCCCCACCGAGGGTACGCCGGTGCTCCGCATGACCCCGTTGGTACACTCCCTGAGAGTGTGGCTACAGCTCCAGGGACTGTCCCGCTGGGTCGCACGGACCATCCGGCTCGGCTACGCGATTCAGTTCGCGCGAGCTCCTCCCCGCTTCCGGGGTGTCCGGTACACCATGGTGGGGTCCAATGCCCCAGTCATGCGTGCGGAGATCGCGACCCTACTGGCGAAGGGTGCGGTCGAGCTCGTCCCTCCAGCCGAGATGAAGTCCGGCTTCTACAGCCCTTACTTCATTGTACCGAAGAAATCCGGTGGGTTACGACCGATCCTGGACCTTCGCGTCCTGAACCGATCCCTGTACAGGCTTCCGTTCAGGATGTTGACTGCGAAACGCCTTTTCGAATGCGTTCGTCCATGCGATTGGTTTGCAGCGATCGACCTGAAGGACGCGGCTTGCGCGCGCAGTCACTGCTGACTTGCCTCAGGCAGATAGAGAGCAAGAGTGCGGTTCCACTGAAACTATTTCAGAGGCTCCTGGGGTATATGGCATCTGCAGCCGCGGTGACGCCGCTCAGATTGCTTCATATGAGACCGCTTCAGCACTGGCTTCGCGATCGAGTCCCGAGATGGGCATGGCAGTCTGGCACGCTCCGGGTCCCAGTGACTCAGGCCTGCAGACAGACACTCACCCAGTGGTCAAACCTCAGTTTTCTATGGGCAGGTGTGCCCTTAGAACGAGTTTCCCGGCATGTTGTTGTGTCAACAGATGCGTCCACCACGGGTTGGGGTGCCATGTGCAATGGACATGCAGCCGCCGGCTCTTGGTCAGAGAGCCAGAGCCACCTGCATATCAATTGCCTCGAGTTGCTGGCAGTACGGTTCGCCCTACACCGCTTCCGAGCGTTGCTGAAGTGTCAACACGTACTAGTCAGATCGGATAACACGGCCGTAGTAGCGTACATCAACCACCAGGGCGGTCTACGCTCCCGCCGCATGTCTCAACTCGCCCGCCATCTCGTCTTATGGAGTCAGAAGCGCCTGAGGTCCCTTCGTGCTGTCCATATCCCGGGGATCCTGAACCGTGCAGCCGACGAGCTCTCACGGGTTCAGCCAATCCCTGGGGAGTGGAGACTCCATCCCCAGTCGGTCCAGCTGATTTGGGATCAGTTCGGGGACGCACAGGTAGATCTGTTTGCCTCCCACGACTCGTCCCACTGCAGCCTGTACTATTCCCTGACCGAGGGCACGCTCGGCACGGATGCACTGGCGCACAGCTGGCCGCGGGGCCTGCGTTTCCCCCAGTGAGCCTTCTTGCACGTGTTCTGTGCAAGGTTAGGGAGGACAAGGAGCAGGTCATCTTGGTCGCCCGTACTGGCACGGCCGGACCTGGTTCCCAGAACTAGTGCTCCTTGCGACAGCCCCTCCCTGGCCAATCCCTCTGAGACAAGACCTACTCTCTCAGAGACGGAGCACCCTGTGGCACCCGCGTCCCGATCTTTGGAACCTCCACGTGTGGCTCCTGGACGGGACGCGGCAGGTTTGAGTACCCTACCACCTCCGGTGGTGGCTACCATCACTTCCGCTCGGGCCGAGTCCACGAGACAGGCCTATGCGTTGAAGTGGAACCTCTTCGTCAATTGGTGCTCTTCTCGCCAAGAAGACCCCTGGAAATGCCCGATCGGGTCTGTGCTCTCTTTCCTCCAGGAAGGGTTGGATCGAAGGCTGTCTCCATCCACCCTGAAGGTTTATGTGGCCGCTATTGCCGCCTACCATGACCTCTTGGACGGGAAAACGGTAAGTAAGCACGACCTGGTCATCAGGTTCCTGAGGGGTGCAAGGAGACTACATCCTCCTCGTGCTCCTCTCGTACCCTCTTGGGACCTCTCAGTAGGTTTAAGTGCTCTGCAGAGGGCCCCATTTGAGCCTTTGCGGTCAGTAGATGTTAAGTTCTTGTCTATGAAGACAGCGCTCCTGACCGCACTGGCCTCCATCAAGAGGGTAGGGGACCTGCAGGCATTTTCGGTTGACGAAGCGTGCCTGGAATTCGGGCCGGCTGACTCTCACGTGATCCTGAGACCCCGGCCTGGATATGTGCCCAAGGTTCCCACCACTCCGTTCAGAGACCAGGTGGTGAACCTGCAAGCGCTGCCTTTGGAGGAGGCAGACCCAGCCTTGGCACTGCTCTGTCCAGTACGCGCCCTTCGTGCTTACGTAGACAGGACGCAGTGTTTCAGGACCTCAGACCAGCTCTTTGTCTGTTATGGTGGGAAGCTGAAAGGGAAGGCTCTCTCAAAGCAAAGGCTGTCTCACTGGATAGTGGACACCATTGTTTTGGCGTACCAGCAGCAGGGACGCCCATGTCCCCTTGGGGTCAGGGCCCATTCCACCCGGAGTGTGGCCTCCTCTTGGGCGTTAGCACATGGCGCTCCGCTGACAGACATCTGCAGAGCTGCAGGCTGGGCGACACCAAACACATTCGCCAGGTTTTATAACCTCCGAGTGGAGCCTGTATCCGACTATGTACTCGCCTCTACAAGTGGCCGGTAATGGATTGGCTCAGGTGTCTTCGCTTGCTCGCCATTCCACTCCACGGACTGGATACGTGCGATATTCTTCTCAGGTGAGTTCCCCTAGAGCCCTGAGCTCCTCCAGCACTGACGACGCCGATGCCAGTAAGTCTGCCCTTAGCCCAGACACTCGTGTCCGGCCAGGTTCCCCATGTGCATGGTTCCCCTCCGGCGACCCCCACATGTGTATTTCCACCGTAAGCCTCCCTGAGCGGGTGCATTCCCTTGGCAACCTTGCCACCCCCTGGGGTTAAAAATCCACCTGCGGCTGGTACCCCAGTGATCTTCCGTATGCAGCCCCCCGGGGTCATACGTGTATTCCTAAGTCCTCCCTATGGGTAGGCATCTTGGCGCATATCTCCTTCTGGAATATGCCTCCCAGTGTACCTTGGTATTCCTGCGTTAAGTAGAGGCCTTTGACCGTCCTAACTTGCATCAGGGTTCTCACGCTTGCGCAGGGCACTGGAAGACAGCCGAGTGGCGTTATTGCATTGGGATCCCCATTCGTCAGTCACTGACGTTACGTCGGAGTGACTGAACGAAAGGGAACATCTCGGTTACGTATGTAACCCTCGTTCCCTGAGGAGGGAACGGAGACGTAACGTCCCGTTGCCACATCCGCTGTACCGCTGGAACGCAGTTCAACTTGGCTCCTCAGCAGGTAAAACATAATGCGATGATACCAGCTACTTCCTTATATACCCACGTGGGTAGGCGGAGTTACGCATGCAAATCTCGCATGCCCATGGCATTGGCACTGCCATTGGGCGCTTTCTAGTCTCGGAGATGACAGGCTTCTAAGCGAAACCCCCATTCGTCAGTCACTGACGTTACGTCTCCGTTCCCTCCTCAGGGAACGAGGGTTACATACGTAACCGAGACGTTCTTCAAGGATGAACTTTTGATTTTATTCTTGGCCAAATAGTCTTTGAACTTGAACCTTCTATATATACTAATATATACCTTTTGATGTTTCATCCCAAGTTCAAATATGACTTTTGGAAAAAAATTCTGTCCCTGGATTCCATGAAATAGAATTTTCTATACATAAAAATAGATTCCTTCTGATGCTTTATCAGTGCTCTAAGGAGACCAAATAGTCTTTCAACTTGAACTTTCTATATATACTAACATATTCCTTTTGATATTTCATCCCAAGTTCAAATATGACTTTTTGGAAAAATGCCTGTCCCTGGATTCCATGAAATTGAATTTTCTATACATATAAATAGATTCCTTCTGATGCCTTATCAGTGCTTTAAGGATGACCTTTTGATTTTATTCTTGGCCAAATAGTCTTTGATCTTGAACTTTCTATATATACTAATATATACCTTTTGATGTTTCATCCCAAGTTCAAATATGACTTTTGGAAAAAAAAGTAATTGTCCCTGGATTCCATGAAATTGAATTTTCTATACATATAAATAGATTCCTTCTGATGCTTAATCAGTGCTCTAAGGAGACCAACTAGTCTTTCAACTTGAACTTTCTATATATACTAATATATTCCTTTTAATGTTTCATCCCAAGTTCAAATATGACTTTTGGAAAAAAAATTCTGTCCCTGGATTCCATGAAATTGAATTTTCTATACATATAAATAGATTCCTTCTGATGCTTTATCAGTGCTTTAAGGATGACCTTTTGATCTTATTCTTGGCCAAATAGTCTTTCAAGTTGAACTTTCTACATATACAAATATATTCCTTTTAATGTTTCATCCCAAGTTCAAATATGACTTTTGGAAAAAAAAAATCTGTCCCTGGATTCCATGAAATTGAATTTTCTATACATATAAATAGATTCCTTCTGATGCTTTATCAGTGCTTTAAGGATTACCTTTTGATTTTATTCTTGGCCAAATAGTCTTTCAACTTGAACTTTCTCTATATACTAATATATTCCTTTTGATGTTAAATACCAAGTTCAAAAATGACTTTTGGAAAAATTTCTGTCCCTAGATTCCATGAAATTGATTTTTCTATACATATAAATAGATTCCTTCTGATGCTTTATCAGTGTTTTAAGGATGACCTTTTGATCTTATTCTTGGCCAAATAGTCTTTGAACTTGAACTTTCTATATATACTAATATATTCCTTTTGATGTTTCATCCCAAGTTCAAATATGACTTTTGGAAAAATGTCTGTCCCTGGATTCCATGAACTTGAACTTTCTATAGATATAAATAGATTCCTTCTGATGCTTTATCAGTGCTCTAAGGAGACCAACTAGTCTTTCAACTTGAACTTTCTATATATACTAATATATTCCTTTTAATGTTTCATCCCAAGTTCAAATATGACTTTTGGAAAAAAAATTCTGTCCCTGGATTCCATGAACTTGAACTTTCTATAGATATAAATAGATTCCTTCTGATGCTTTATCAGTGCTTTAAGGATGACCTTTTGTACTTATTTGTGGCCAAATAGTCATTGAACTTGAATCTTCTACAGACTTATGACTTTCAGTTGTTTCATCAGTAGAGCAAGGATGCCATTTTTTGACAAAAAAATAATAATTTCTGACTCCGGATCCCATGAACTTGAACTTTCTATGCATACATATAGATTCCTTCTTCTGTTTCATCTTTAGTTCAAGAATGGCTTTTTGAATATATTTTTGGACAAAGAGTCTTTGAACTTTACATTTAAATTCACACGTATAGGCTTTCAGATGTTTTATCAGAAGTTCAAATATGACTTTTAAAAAAAAAAAAATTCTACTTATGGACCATGAACTTGAACTTTCTATACATTTAAATAGATTCCCTCTGATGTTTTATTAGTTCTTTAAGGATGACCCTTTGAACTTAATTGTGGCCAAAGATTCTTTGAACTTGAATCTTCTATACAGAATTATGAATTTCAGTTGTTTCATCAGTAGATCAAGGATGATATTTTTTGACAAAAAAAATAAAAATAAATAAAAACTGACTCTGGATCCCAAGAATTTGAACTTTCTATGTATACATACAGATTCCTTCTTCTGTTTCATCTTTAGTTCAAGCATGGATTTTGAATATATTTTTGGAAAAATAGTCTTTGAACTTTAAATTTAAATTTACATGTATAGGTTTTCTGTTTTTTTTATCAGAAGTTCAAATATAATTTTTTTCTGCCCCTAGATTCCATGAACTTGAACTTTCTATACATATAAATAGATTCCTTCTGATCTATTTATATGATTAATGTTTCATCCCAAGTTCAAATAGGACTTTTGGAAAAATGTTCTGCCCCTTGATTCCATGAACTTGAACTTTCTATAGAAATAAATAGATTCCTTCTGATGCTTCATCAGTGCTTTAAGGATGACCTTTTTAACTAATTCGTGGCCAAATAGTCTTTGAACTTAAATCTTCTATACAGACTTAGGACTTTCAGTTGTTTCATCAGTAGAGCAAGGATGACATTTTTTGCCAAGAAATTTTTTTTAAAAAAAAATTCTGACTCCGGATCCATTGAAATTGAACTTTCTATGTATACATAAAGATTCCTTCTTCTGTTTCATCTTTAGTTCAAGAATGGCTTTTTAAATATATTTTTGGACAAAGATTATTTGAACTTTACTTTTAAATTCACAAGTATAAGCTTTCAGATGTTTTATCAGAAGTTCAAATATGACTTTTGAAAAAAAAAATCTGCTCATGGATTCGATAAACTTGAACTTTCTATACATTTAAATAGACTCCTTCTTATGTTTTATTAGTTCTTTAAGGATGACCCTTTGAACTTATTTGTGGCCAAAGATTCTTTGAACTTGAATCTTCTATACAGACTTATGAATTTCAGTTGTTTCATCAGTAGAGCAAGGATGGCATTTTTTGACAAAAAAATAATAATTTCTGACTCCGGATCCCATGAACTTGAACTATGCATACATATAGATTCCTTCTTCTGTTCCATCTTTAGTTCAAGAACAGCTTTTTGAATATATTTTTTGACAAAGTGTCTTTGAACTTTAAATTTAAATTTACACGTATAGGCTTTCCGATTTATTATCAGAAATTCAAATATGACTTTTTGAACATTTTTTTCTGTCCCTAGAGTCTATGAACTTGAACTTTCTATACATATAAATAGATTCTTGCTGATTTTTTATTAGTTATTTAAGGATGGCCTTTTGAGCTTATTTGTGGTCAAAGAGTCTTTGAACTTGAATCTTCTATACAGACTTATGACTTTCTGTTGTTTCATCAGTAGAGCAAGGATGACATTTTTTGACAAAAAAAATAATTTCTGACTCCGGATCTCATAAACTTGAACTTTCTATGCATACATATAGATTCCTACTTCTGTTTCATCTTTTGTTCAAGAATGTTTTTTTTTATATATTTTTGGACAAAGAGTCTTTGAACTTTACATTTAAATTCACACATATAGGCTTTCAGATGTTTTATCAGAAGTTCATATATAATTTTTTTAACATTTTTTTCTGCCCCTAGATTCCATGAACTTGAACTTTCTATACATATAAATAGATTCCTTCAGATGTTTTATTAGATCTTCAAGGATGAACTTTTGATTTTATTCTTGTCCAAATAATCTTTGAACTTGAACTTTCTATATATACTAATATATTCCTTTTGATGTTTCATCCCAAGTTCAAATATGACTTTTGGAAAAAAAATTCTGCTCATGGATTCCATGAAATTGAATTTTCTATAAATATAAATAGATTCCTTATGATGCTTTATCAGTGGTTTAAGGATGACCTTTTAAATTTTATTCTTGGCCAAATAGTCTTCCAACTTGAACTTTCTATATATACTAATATATTCCTTTTGATGTTTCATTCCAAGTTCAAATATGACTTTTGGAAAAATGTCTGTCCCTGGATTCCATGAAATTGAATTTTCTATACATATAAATAGATTCCTTCTGATGCTTTATCAGTGTTTTAAGGATGACCTTTAGATCTAATTCTTGGCCAAATAGTCTTTGATCTTGAACTTTCTATATATACTAATATATTCCTTCTCATGTTTCATCCCAAGTTCAAATATGACCTTTGGAAAAATGTTCTGCCCCTGGATTCCATGAACTTGAACTTTCTTTAGATATAAATAGATTCCTTCTGATGCTTCATCAGTGCTTTAAGGATGACCTTTTTAACTAATTTGTGGCCAAATAGTCTTTGAACTTGAATCGTCTTTACAGACTTAGGACTTTCAGTTGTTTCATCAGTAGAGCAAGGATGACATTTTTTGCCAAAAAAAAAAAAAAAAAAATTCTGACTCCGGATCCCATGAACTTGAACTTTCTATGTATACATATAGATTCCTTCTTCTGTTTCATCTTTAGTTCAAGAATGGCTTTTTGAGTACATTTTTGGAAAAAGAGTCTTTGAACTTTAAATATAAATTTACACGTATAGGCTTTCTGATTTTTTATCAGAAGTTCAAATATAACTTTTTGAACATGTTTTTCTGCCCCTAGATTCCATGAACCTGAACTTTCTATAAATATAAATAGATTCCTTCTGATGTTTTATTAGTTCTTCAAGGATGAACTTTTGAGTTTATTCTTGGCCTAATAGTCTTTGAACTTGAACCTTCTATATATACTAATTTAATCCTTTTGATGTTTCATCCCAAGTTCAAATATGACTTTTGGAAAAAAATTCTGTCCCTGGATTCCATGAAATTGGATTTTCTATACATATAAGTAGATTCCTTCTGATGCCTTATCAGTGCTTTAAGGATGACCTTTTGATTTTATTCTTGGCCAAATAGTCTTTGATCTTGAACTTTCTATATATACTAATATATACCTTTTGATGTTTCATCCCAAGTTCAAATGTGACTTTTGGAGAAAAAAAAAATTGTCCCTGGATTCCATGAAATTGAATTTTCTATACATATAAATAGATTCCTTCTGATGCTTTATCAGTGCTTTAAGGATGACCTTTTGATTTTATTCTTGGCCAAATAGTCTTTCAATTTGAACTTTCTATATATACTAATATATTCCTTTTGATGCTTCATCCCAAGTTCAAAAATGACTTTTGGAAAAATTTCTGTCCCTGGATTCCATGAAATTGAATTTTCTATACATATAAATAGATTCCTTCTGATGCTTTATCAGTGCTTTAAGGATGACCTTTTGATCTTATTCTTGGTCAAATAGTCTTTCAACTTGAACTTTCTATGTATACAAATATATTCCTTTTAATGTTTCATCCCAAGTTCAAATATGACTTTTGGAAAAATGTTCTGCCCCTTGATTCCATGAACTTGAACTTTCTATAGAAATAAATAGATTCCTTCTGATGCTTTATCAGTGCTTTAAGGATGACCTTTTGATTTGATTCTTGGCCAAATAGTCTTTGAACTTGAACTTTCTATATATACTAATATATACCTTTTGATGTTTCATCCCAAATTCAAATATGACTTTTGGAAAAAAAATTGTCCCTGGATTCCATGAAATTGAATTTTCTATAAATATAAATAGTCTCCTTCTGATGCTTTATCAGTGCTTTAAGGATGACCTTTTTATTTTATTCTTGGCCAAATAGTTTTTCAACTTGAACTTTCTATATATACTAATATATTCCTTTTGATGTTTCATCCCAAGTTCAAATATGACTTTTGGAAAAATGTTCCGCCCCTGGATTCCATGAACTTGGACTTTCTATAGAAATAAATAGATTCCTTCTGAGGCTTTATCAGTGCTTTAAGGATGACCTTTTGATTTTATTCTTGGCCAAATAGTCTTTGATCTTGAACTTTCTATATATACTAATATATACCTTTTGATGTTTCATCCCAAGTTCAAATATGACTTTTGGAAAAACATTCTGTCCCTGGATTCCGTGAAATTAATTTTTTTCTATACATATAAATAGATTCCTTCTGATGCTTTATCAGTGCTTTAAGGATGACCTTTACATCTAATTCTTGGCCAAATAGTCTTTGAACTATGTTATTCCTTCTCAAGTTTCATCCCAAGTTCAAATATGACCTTTGGAGAAATGTTCTGCCCCTGGATTCCATGAAATTTAATTTTCTATACATATAAATAGATTCCTTCTGATGCTTTATCAGTGCTTTAAGGAGACCAAATAGTCTTTCAACTTGAACTTTCCAAATATACTAATATATTCCTTCTGATGTTTCATCCCAAGTTCAAATATGACTTTTGGAAAAATGCTCTGCCCCTGGATTCCATGAACTTGAACTTTCTATAGATATAAATAGATTCCTTCTGATGCTTCATCAGTGCTTTAATGATGACCTTTTTATCTTATTTGTGGCCAAAAAGTCCAGGCCAGACTTATGACTTTCAGTTGTTTCATTAATAGAGCAAGGATGACATTTTTTTTTACAAATTTTTTCTGGCTCCGGACCCCATGAACTTGAACTTTCTATGCATACATAAAGATTCCTTCTTCTGTTTCATCTTTAGTTCAAGAATGGCTTTTTAAATATATTTTTGGACAAAGATTATTTGAACTTTACATTTAAATTCACAAGTATAGGCCTTCAGATTTTTTATCAGAAGTTCAAATATGACTTTTGAAAAAAAAAATCTGCTCATGGATTCGATGAACTTGAACTTTCTATACATTTAAATAGACTCCTTCTTATGTTTTATTAGTTCTTTAAGGATGACCCTTTGAACTTATTTGTGGCCAAAGATTCTTTGAACTTGAATCTTCTATACAGACTTTTGAATTTCAGTTGTTTCATCAGTAGAGCAAGGATGACATTTTTTGACAAAAAAAATAATAATTTCTGACTCCGGATCCCATAAACTTGAACTTTCTACGCATACATATAGATTCCTTCTTCTGTTCCATCTTTAGTTCAAGAACAGCTTTTTGAATATATTTTTTGACAACGTGTCTTTGAAGTTTAAATTTAAATTTACATGTATAGGCTTTCCGATTTATTATCAGAAATTCAAATATGACTTTTTGAAAAAATTTTCTGTCCCTAGAGTCTATGAACTTGAACTTTCTATACATATAAATAGATTCTTGCTGATTTTTTATTAGTTATTTAAGGACGGCCTTTTGAGCTTATTTGTGGTCAAAGAGTCTTTGAACTTGAATCTTCTATACAGACTTATGACTTTCTGTTGTTTCATCAGTAGAGCAAGGATGACATTTTTTGACAAAAAAAATTAATTTCTGACCCCGGATCCCATGAACTTGAACTTTCTATGCATACATATAGATTCCTTCTTCTGTTTCATCTTTAGTTTGAGTGTGACTTTTTGAAAATATTTTTGGACAAATAGTCTTTGAAAAAAACATTCTGCCCCTAGACTCAATTAACTTGAACTTTTTATACTTTACATTCTTTCTGACGTTTCATTAGTGTTTCAAGGATGACTTTTGATCTAATTCTTGGCCAAAAAGTATTTCTTTAACATTATTCATACTTGAACTAAAGATGAAACAGCAGAAGAAATTTATTAGTATGCATTCAGAATTTATTTTAATTTTTTTTGGTCAAAAAATGTCTTCCTTTACATCCTGATGAAATAACAGGTAGTGATAAAGTCTGTATTGAATGTTCAAGTTCAAAGACTATTTGGCCACAAATAAGTACAAAAGGTCATCCTTTAAAGAACTAATAAAACATCAGAAGGAATCTATTTATATGCTTAGAAAGTTCAAGTTCATGGGATCCAGGATCAGAATCTTTTTTTGTCAAAAAATCTCATCCTTGATCTACTGAAGAAACAACAGGTAGTCATAAAGTCTGTATAGAATGTTCAAGTTCAAAGACTATTTTGCCGCAAATACGTTCAAAAGGTCATCTTTTGAACCACTGTGACGTAGAATAAGAAGAAATCTATTTATATGCATACAAAGTTCAAGTTCATGGGATCCAGGGTCAGAATCTTTTTTTTTTTTTTTTTTTGTCAAAAAATCTCATCCTTGATCTACTGAAGAAACAACAGAAAAACATACATCTGTAAAGAAGGTTCAAGTTCAAAGACTCTTTGGCCAAAAATAAGTTCAAAGGGTCATCCTTGATGATCTAATAAAACATCAGAAGGAGTCTATTTATATGAATAGATAGTTCAAGTTCATGGAACTTAGGGTCAGATTTATTTTTTTTATTTTTATTTTTGTCAAAAAATGTCTTCCTCGACCAACTAATGAAACAACAGGTCTGTGTAAAGTCAGTATAGAATGTTCAAGTTCAAAGACTATTTGGCCGCAAATAAGTTCAAAAGGTCATCTTTTGAACCACTGTGACGTAGAATAAGAAGAAATCTATTTATATGCATACAAAGTTCAAGTTCATGGGATCCAGGGTCAGAATCTTTTTTTTTTTTTTTTTGTCAAAAAATCTCATCCTTGATCTACTGAAGAAACAACAGAAAAACATACATCTGTAAAGAAGGTTCAAGTTCAAAGACTCTTTGGCCATAAATAAGTTCAAAAGGTACTCTTTGAACCACTGCATCAGAAGGAATCTATTTATATGCATAGAACGTTCAAGTTCTTGGGATTCAGGGTCAGAATCTTTTTTTTATTTTTTTATTTTTAAATCTCATCCTTGATCTACTCACGAAAACAACAGAAAGTCATAAGTCTGTAAAGAAGGTTCAAGTTCAAAGACTGTTTTGGCCAAAAATGAGTTCAAAAGGTCATCCTTGAACCACTGCATCAGAATCTATTTATATGCATAGAAAGTTCAAGTTCATGGGATCCAGGGTCAGAATCTTTTTTTTTTTTTTTTTTTTTTTAAATCTCATCCTTGATCTACTGAAGAAACAACAGAAAGACATAAGTCTGTAAAGAAGGTTCAAGTTCAAAGACTCTTTGGCCAAAAATAAGTTCAAAGGTATCATCCTTGAAGAACTAATAAAACATCAGAAGGAATTTATTTATATGTATAGAAATTTCAAGTTCATAGATTCTAGGGTCAGAATTTTTTTTATTTTTTATTTTTTGTCAAAAATGTCTTCCTTGACCAACTGATGAATCAACAGGTAGTCCTAAAGTCTGTATAAAGTGTTCAACTTCAAAGACTATTTGGCCACAAATAAGTTCAAAAGGTACTCTTTGAACCACTGCATCAGAAGGAATCTATGTATATGCATAGAACGTTCAAGTTCTTGGGATTCAGGGTCAGAATCTTTTATTTTATTTTATTTTTTTAAATCTCATCCTTGATCTACTGAAGAAAAAAACAGAAAGTCATACGTCTGTAAAGAAGGTTTAAGTTCAAAGACTGTTTTGTCCAAAAATAAGTTCAAAAGGTCATCCTTGAACAACTGCACAAGAATCTATTTATATGCATAGAAAGTTCAAGTTCATGGGATTCAGGGTCAGAATCTTTTTTTTTTGTCAAAAAATCTCATCCTTGATCTACTGAAGAAAACAACAGAAAGTCATTAGTCTGTAAAGAAGGTTCAAGTTTAAAGACTCTTTTGGCCCCAAATGAGTTCAAAAGGTTATCCTTCAACCCCTGCATCAAATCTATTTATATGCATAGAACGTTCAAGTTCATGGGATCCAGGGTCAGAATCTTTTTTTTTTTTTGTCAAAAAATCTCATCCTTGATCTATTGAAGAAAACAACAGAAACTCATAAGTCTGTAAAGAAGGTTCAAGTTTAAAGACTGTTTTGGCCACAAATGAGTTCAAAAGGTCAACCTCTACATCAGAATCTATTTATAAGCATAGAACGTTCTAGCTCATGGGATCCAGAGTCAGAATCTTTTATTTTATTTTATTTTTATCAAAAAATATCATCCTTGATCTACTGAATAAACAACAGAAAGACATATGTTTGTAAAGAAGGTTCAAGTTCAAAGACTCTTTGGCCAGAAGAAAGTTTATGTTGGCCTGTATTTCACAATTTAATTCTTGAACTGCTGCTGAAATATCAGAAGAAGTCTGTGAATCCCAACTGTAACTGTCTAAACATTCATACATTCAGATAATACATAAGCTAGAAAATGTTCCATATTTAACTATTGGATATATTTATTGAACCTTCTGTGGAATAGGAACTAGTCAGAATGCACTTCAATCTTGTAAATCGATTGTGGATTCCTGTTAAAGGCAATGCATATAATTAACGCGTTGTACATTGAAGAGATTAGGGCATTTGCCTTTCATCGCTTTGCACTGCATACGGAAAAAACTCGTGCACTGAAGAATTTTGCTTGATAAAACCCTTCGTGCATTGAAGAAATCAGAGCATTTGCATTGCATTGAAATAAGAACTCGTTGGGCATTGAAGAAATAAGTACTTTTTCATTGTATTGCATGAAATAACTCGTTGTGCACTGTATATATTTTGCATTGCGTTGCAAGAAATAACCTGTTGTGCATTGAAGATATTAGCGCTTTTGCATTGATTTGCAAAATGCATCGCATAGGAAAAATTTCGTGCATTGTCGCGATTAGTTCTTTTGCATTGCATACGGAAAAACTCGGGAATTGAAGACTTGGATGCATGAATTAAAAAACCTTTTGTGCATTGACAAAATGAGTGCTTTTGTATTGCATTGCATCCAAAAACTCGTTGTGCATTGAAGATATTAGCGCTTTTGCATTGCATTGCATTGCATACGAAAAAACTTGCGACTTGAAGTCTATTGCATGCAAGCAATACAAAAAACTTTACATCGCATTACATTGCATATAAGATCTGACTGTGCATTAAAGCGTTTGCATTACATTCGAAAATACTTGTGCACTGGGGGAGATTAGTGCTTTTTACATTGCATTGAACTCGTCATGCATTAAAGATATTAGCGATTTTGCAATGCATTGCATACGATAAAACTCGTGCATTGAAGACTTGCATTCATGCATACAAAACCCTTTGTGCATTAAAAAATGAGTGCTTTTGCATGCGAAAAAACTTGTGCACTGGAGATTATTGCTTTTGCATTGCGTTGCATGAAATAACTCGTTGTGCATTGAAGATAGCGCTTTCGCATTGCTTTGCATATAAGAATTCATTTTGCAATTAAATATTAGTGCTTTTGCATTGCATACGAAAAAACTGCGCATCGAAGAGATCGTGCTTTTGCATTGATAGAACTCGTCGTGCAATTGAGGATATTAACGCTTTTGCATTGTATTGCATTGCATACGAAAAAAACATGGCACATATACATTGTATATACTGTGCAATTAAGAGATTAATTCGTTTGCGTTGCATACGAAAAACACATGTGCAATGAAAAAATTAGTGCTTTTGCATTGCTATAACTCGTTATGCATTGAAGATATTAGCGCTTTTGCATTGCATTGCATACTAAAAAACTTGTGCAATAAGGAGATTAGTGTTTTGCATTGCATTGCATTGCTTACAAAAACTTGCTGGCGCATTGAGATATTAGCGCTTTTGCATTGCATACGAAAAATCTTGTGTATTGAAGACTTGCATGCATACAAAAACTTTGTGCATTGAAAAAATATATGCTTTTGCATTGCATTGCATGAAAAAAACTTTTGCACTGGGGAGATTAGTGCTTTTGTATTGCATTGAACTCGTCATGCATTGAAGATATTAGCACTTTTGCATTGCATTGCATACGAAAAAACTTGTGCACTGGGGAGAGTAGTGCTTTTTGCATTGCATCGAACTCGTCGTGCATTGAAGAATTAGCGCTTTTGCATTGCATTGCATACGAAAAAACTTGTGCAATAAGGAGATTAGTTTTTTGCATTGCATTGCATAAAATAACTCCTTGCGCATTGAAGATTTAAGCACTTTTGCATTGCATTGCATTGCATATAAGAATTCAGGGTGTAATGAAAAGATTAGTGCTTTTGCATTGCATTGAACTCATCATGCATTGGATATAAGCGCTTTTGCATTGCATTGCATTGTATACGAAAAAACTTGTGCATTGAAGACTTGCATGCATGCATACAAAAAATGAGTGCTTTTGCATTGCATTGCAAGCGAAAAAACCTTGTGCACTGGGGAGATTAGTGCTTTTGCATTGCGAACTCATCATGCATTGAAGATATTAGCGCTTTTGCATTGCATTGCATACGAAAAACTTGTGCAATAAGGAGATTAGTGTTTTGCATTGCTTTGCATAAAATAACTCCTTGCGCTTTGAAGATATTAGCGCTTTTGCATTGCATTGCATATAAGAATTCAGGGTGTAATGAAAAGATTAGTGCTTTTGCATTGCATACGAAAAAACTTGTGCACTGGGGAGAGTAGTGCTTTTGCATTGTTGCTTTGAACTCATCATGCATTGGATATTAGCGCTTTTGCATTGCATTGCATTGTATACGAAAAAACTTGTGCATTGAAGACTTGCATGCATGCATACAAAAACTTTGTGCAATGAAAAAATGAGTGCTTTTGCATTGCATTGCATGCGAAAAAACTTGTGCACTGGGGAGATTAGTGCTTTTTGCATTGCATTGAACTCATCATGCATTGAAGATATTAGCGCTTTTGCATTGCATTGCATATAAGAATTCAGGGTGTAAAGAAAAGATTAGTGCATTGTATACGAAAAAACTTGTGCATTGAACACCTGAATGCATGCATACAAAAACTTTGTGCATTGAAAAAATCAGTGCTTTTGCATTGCAATGCATGCGAAAAAACTTGTGCACTGAGGAGATTAGTGCTTTTGCATTCATGCAAAAACATGCAAAAACTTGCTATGCATCGAAGAGATAGTGCTTTTGCATTGGATAAAATAAAATAACTCGTTATGCATTAAAAAAAATTAGTGCTTTTGCATTGGATTGCATATAAGTACTCGTTGCGCATTGAAGAAATAAGTGACTTTGCATTGCAAATAAGAATTCGCTGTGCAATGAAACGATTAGTGCATTTTCATTGCTTTGCAATGCAAACCTCGTGCAATGACGCGGTTAATGTTTTAACATTGCATTACATACGAAAAAACGTGTGCAATGAGGATTAAAGCTTTTTTGCATTGCATTGAACTTGTCATGCATTGAAGGTATTAGCGCTTTTTGCATTGCATTGCATATAAGATCTTACTGTGCATTAAAGAGATAAGTGCATTGTTAGAGAGTTATGCATTGATTTTTTTTTTTTGCATTGGATTGCTCATAAGAAATCGTTGCGCAATGAATATGGTTAGCACATTTTCCATATAATAATTCTCTGTGCAATGACGAGTTTAGTGCTTTTGCATTGCATTGCATTTAAGACTCTTTTACATTGAAGATCTCTTCAGTGGGTTTTCAATGCATTCAAATGCTGGTTTTACAAGAACTCGTGCTGCATTAAATAGATAAGTGTTTAGAACTTAGATGACTTAAGATAACTTAAATGATAAATGGAGGTTTCCCATCCAAGTACTTACCAGGAGTCCGTGACACCCTGCTGACCTTCCGAGATCAGACAAGAACGGGTGTGCCCAGAGAGGATTGCCATAAGAATCCTTTTAAATTTTACAAACAGACTTTGACGTATATGTAATGTATTTTTAAAAATGAATGTAGTCAATATTTGACCTATTAAACACATTTCTGGAAAAGGAATCCTAAATATTAAACTTTTTATATATACAGTACAAAGTTCAAATATGACTTTTTGAACGGAGAAAAAAAAATCTTACCATGGAATCAATGAGCTCGACCAATATATAGAAATTAAAAGAATCATATACTGATCAGTCAAGGAAGACCTGTTGAACTTATTTTTGGCCAACGAAGGTGTGAACTTTATATGTAAATACAGACTTAAAGACTTTCTGATGTTACATCAGAAGATCAACTTGACTTGCATGAAAAAAACTGCCCTTGAACTTGAACTTTCTAAAATACGGATTGATACCTTCCGATGTTTTTTAAAAAGTTAAAATATTTTTTAATACAGATTTTTCTTTCTTCAAACATTGAAGTGGAACTTTCTTATGCATACTAATAGATTCCTTGACTAATAGACTAATAGTGTGAATTTTTGAATATATTTTTGGGCAAAGATTTTTTGTATATTAAATTGAAATTCAAATGTATAGGTTTTCTGAAGCTTTATCAGAAGTGCGTTCAAATATGATTTTTAAAACATTTTTTTCTGCCCCTGAATTACATGAACTTGAACATTCTATACATGTAAATAAATTCCTTCTTAAGCTTCATCAAATGCTTTAAGGATGACCTTTTGAACTTATTTGTGGCCAAATAGTATTTGAACTTGAATCTTCTATACAGACTTTCGGTTGTTTCATCAGTTGAGCAAGGATGACATTTTTTGACAAAAAAAATAAAAATAAAAAATGTCTGCCCCTGGATCCCATGAACTTGAACTTTCTATGCATACATAGAGATTCCTTCTTCTGTTTCATCTTTTGTTCAAGAATAGCTTTTTGAATATATTTTTGGACAAAGAGTCTTTGAACTTTACATTTAAATTCACTCGTATTGGCTTTCAGATGTTTTATCAGAAGTTCAGATATGACTTTGGAAAAAAAAATTCTGCTCATGGATTCCATGAACACGAACTTTCTATACATTTAAATAGATTTCTTCTGATGTTTTATTAGTTCTTCAACTTTTGATCTTATTCTAGGCCAAATAGTATTTGAACTTTCTATATATACTAATATATTCCTTATGATGTTTCATCCCAAGTTCAAATATGACTTTTGGAAAAATGGTCTGCCCCTGGATTCCATGAACTTGATCTTTCTATGTATACATATAGATTCCATCTTCTGTTTCATCTTTAGCTCAAGAATGGCTTTTTGAATATATTTTTGGACAAAGAGTCTTTGAACTTTACATTTAAATTCACATGTATAGGATTTCAGATGTTTTATCAGAAGTTCAAATATGACTTTTGAAAAAAAAAATTCTACTTATGGATTCCATGAACTTGAACTTTCTATACATTTAAATAGATTCCCAATGATATTTTATTAGTTCTTTAAGGATGACCCTTTGAACTTAATTGTGGCCAAAGATTCTTTGAACTTGAATCTTCTATACAGACTTTTGAATTTCAGTTGTTTCATCAGTAGAGCAAGGATGATATTTTTTGAAAAAAATATAATAAAATTCTGACTCCGGATCCCAAGAATTTGAACTTTTTATGTATACATATAGATTCCTTCTTCTGTTTCATCTTTAGTTCAAGCATGGATTTTGAATATATTTTTGGAAAAAGAGTCTTTGAACTTTAAATTTAAATTTACACGGATAGGCTTTCTGATTTTTTATCAGAAGTTCACATATAACTTTTTGAACATTTTTTTCTGCCCTTAGATTCCATGAACTTGAACTTTCTATATATATAAACAGATTCCTTCTGATGTTTTATTAGTTCTTGAAGGATGAACTTTTGATTTTATTCTTGGCCAAATAGTCATTGAACTTAAACTTTCTATATATACTATACTCTCCTTTTATTGTTTCATCCCAATTTCAAATATGACTTTTGGGAAAAAAAATCTGTCCCTGGATTCCATGAAATTGAATTTTCTATACATATAAATAAATTGCTTCTGATGCTTTATCAGTGCTTTCAGGATGACCTTTAGATCTAATTCTTGGCCAAATAGTCTTTCAACTTAAACTTTCTATATAAACTAATATATTCCTTTTGATGTTTCATCCCAACTTCAAATATGACTTTTGGAAAAATGTTCTGCCCCTGGATTCCATGAACTTGAGCTTTCTATATAAATAAATAGATTCCTTCTGATGCCTTATCAGTGCTTTAAGGATGACCTTTTGATTTTATTCTTGGCCAAATAGTCTTTGATCTTGAACTTTCTATATATACTAATATTTACCTTTTGATGTTTCATCCCAAGTTCAAATATGACTTTTGGAGAAAAAAAAAATTGTCCCTGGATTCCATGAAATTGAATTTTCTATACATATAAATAGATTCCTTCTGATGCTTTATCAGTGCTTTAAGGATGACCTTTTGATTTTATTCTTGGCCAAATAGTCTTTCAATTTGAACTTTCTATATATACTAATATATTCCTTTTGATGTTTCATCCCAAGTTCAAAAATGACTTTTGAAAAAAATTCTGTCCCTGGATTCCATGAAATTGAATTTTCTATACATATAAATAGATTCCTTCTGATGCTTTATCAGTGCTTTAAGGATGACCTTTTGATTTTATTCTTGGCCAAATAGTCTTTGAACTTGAACTTTCTATATATACTAATATATTCCTTTTAATGTTTCATCCCAAGTTCAAATATGACTTTTGGAAAAAAAATTCTGTCCCTGGATTCCATGAAATTGAATTTTCTATACATATAAATAGATTCCTTCTGATGCTTTATCAGTGCTTTAAGGATGACCTTTTGATTTTATTCTCGGCCAAGTAGTCTTTCAACTTGAACTTTCTATATACACTAATATATTCCTTTTGATATTTCATCCCAAGTTCAAATATGACTTTTGGAAAAAAATTCTGTCCCTGGATTCCATGAAATTGAATTTTCTATAAATATAAAGAGATTCCTTCTGATGCTTTATCAGTGCTTTAAGGATGACCTTTAGATCTAATTCTTGGCCAAATAGTCTTTGACCTTGAACTTTCTATATATACTAATATATACCTTTTGATGTTTCATCCCAAGTTCAAATATGACTTTTGGAGAAAAAAAAAAATTGTCCCTGGATTCCATGAAATTGAATTTTCTATACATATAAATAGATTCCTTCTGATGCTTTATCAGTGCTTTAAGGATGACCTTTTGATTTTATTCTTGGCCAAATAGTCTTTGAACTTGAACTTTCTATATATACTAATATATTCCTTTTAATGTTTCATCCCAAGTTCAAAAATGACTTTTGAAAAAAATTCTGTCCCTGGATTCCATGAAATTGAATTTTCTATACATATAAATAGATTCCTTCTGATGCTTTATCAGTGCTTTAAGGATGACCTTTTGATTTTATTCTTGGCCAAATAGTCTTTGAACTTGAACTTTCTATATATACTAATATATTCCTTTTAATGTTTCATCCCAAGTTCAAATATGACTTTTGGAAAAAAAATTCTGTCCCTGGATTCCATGAAATTGAATTTTCTATACATATAAATAGATTCCTTCTGATGCTTTATCAGTGCTTTAAGGATGACCTTTTGATTTTATTCTCGGCCAAGTAGTCTTTCAACTTGAACTTTCTATATACACTAATATATTCCTTTTGATATTTCATCCCAAGTTCAAATATGACTTTTGGAAAAAAATTCTGTCCCTGGATTCCATGAAATTGAATTTTCTATAAATATAAAGAGATTCCTTCTGATGCTTTATCAGTGCTTTAAGGATGACCTTTAGATCTAATTCTTGGCCAAATAGTCTTTGACCTTGAACTTTCTATAGATACTAATATATACCTTTTGATGTTTCATCCCAAGTTCAAATATGACTTTTGGAGAAAAAAAAAATTGTCCCTGGATTCCATGAAATTGAATTTTCTATACATATAAATAGATTCCTTCTGATGCTTTATCAGTGCTTTAAGGATGACCTTTTGATTTTATTCTTGGCCAAATAGTCTTTCAATTTGAACTTTCTATATATACTAATATATTCCTTTTGATGTTTCATCCCAAGTTCAAAAATGACTTTTGGAAAAAAATTCTGTACCTGGATTCCATGAAATTGAATTTTCTATAAATATAAATAGATTCCTTCTGATGCTTTATCAGTGCTTTAAGGATGACCTTTAAATCTAATTCTTGGCCAAATAGTCTTTGATCTTGAACTTTCTATATATACTAATATATTCCTTCTCATGTTTCATCCCAAGTTCAAATATGACCTTTGGAAAAATGTTCTGCCCCTGGATTCCATGAACTTGAACTTTCTTTAGATATAAATAGATTCCTTCTGATGCTTCATCAGTGCTTTAAGGATGACCTTTTTAACTAATTTGTGGCCAAATAGTGTTTGAACTTGAATCTTTTATACAGACTTAGGACTTTCAGTTGTTTCATCAGTAGAGCAAGGATGACATTTTTTGCCAAAAAAAAAAACAAACAAACAAAAAAAATTCTGACTCCGGATCCCATGAACTTGAACTTTCTATGTATACATATAGATTCCTTCTTCTGTTTCATCATTAGTTCAAGAATGGCTTTTTGAATACATTTTTGGAAAAAGAGTATTTGAACTTTAAATATAAATTTACACGTATAGGCTTTCTGATTTTTTATCAGAAGTTCAAATATAACTTTTTGAACATGTTTTTCTGCCCCTAGATTCCATGAACTTGAACTTTCTATAAATATAAATAGATTCCTTCTGATGTTTTATTAGTTCTTCAAGGATGAACGTTTGATTTTATTCTTGGCCTAATAGTCTTTAAACTTGAACGTTCTATATATACTAATTTAATCCTTTTGATGTTTCATCCCAAGTTCAACTATGACTTTTGGAAAAAAATTCTGTCCCTGGATTCCATGAAATTGAATTTTCTATACATATAAGTAGTTTCCTTCTGATGCCTTATCAGTGCTTTAAGGATGACCTTTTGATTTTATTCTTGGCCAAATAGTCTTTGATCTTGAACTTTCTATATATACTAATATTTACCTTTTGATGTTTCATCCCAAGTTCAAATATGACTTTTGGAGAAAAAAAAATTGTCCCTGGATTCCATGAAATTTAATTTTCTATACATATAAATAGATTCCTTCTGATGCTTTATCAGTGCTTTAAGGATGACCTTTTGATTTTATTCTTGGCCAAATAGTCTTTGAACTTGAACTTTCTATATATACTAATATATACCTTTTGATGTTTCATCCCAAGTTCAAATATGACTTTTGGAAAAAAAAATTGTCCCTGGATTCCATGAAATTGAATTTTCTATACATATAAATAGATTCCTTCTGATGCTTTATCAGTGCTTTAAGGAGACCAACTAGACTTTCAACTTGAACTTTCTATATATACTAATATATTCCTTTTAATGTTTCATCCCAAGTTCAAATATGACTTTTGGAAAAAAAATTCTGTCCCTGGATTCCATGAAATTGAATTTTCTATACATATAAATAGATTCCTTCTGATGCTTTATCAGTGCTTTAAGGATGACCTTTGATTTTATTCTTGGCCAAATAGTCTTTCAACTTGAACTTTCTATATACACTAATATATTCCTTTTGATATTTCATCCCAAGTTCAAATATGACTTTTGGAAAAAAATTCTGTCCCTGGATTCAATGAAATTGAATTTTCTATAAATATAAAGAGATTCCTTCTAATGCTTTATCAGTGCTTTAAGGATGACCTTTAGATCAAATTCTTGGCCAAATAGTCTTTGACCTTTAACTTTCTATATATACTAATATATACCTTTTGATGTTTCATCCCAAGTTCAAATATGACTTTTGGAGAAAAAAAAATTGTCCCTGGATTCCATGAAATTGAATTTTCTATACATATAAATAGATTCCTTCGGATGCTTTATCAGTGCTTTAAGGATGACCTTTTGATTTTATTCTTGGCCAAATAGTCTTTCAATTTGAACTTTCTATATATACTAATATATTCCTTTTGATGTTTCATCCCAAGTTCAAAAATGACTTTTGGAAAAATTTCTGTCCCTGGATTCCATGAAATTGAATTTTCTATACATATAAATAGATTCCTTCTGATGCTTTATCAGTGCTTTAAGGATGACCTTTTGATTTTATTCTTGGCCAAATAGTTTTTCAATTTGAACTTTCTATATATACTAATATATTCCTTTTGATGTTTCATCCCAAGTTCAAAAATGACTATTGGAAAAATGTCTGTCCCTGGATTCCATGAACTTGAACTTTCTATAGATATAAATAGATTCCTTCTGATGCTTCATCGGTGCTTTAAGAATGACCTTTTCATCTTATTCTTGGCCAAATAGTCTTTCAACTTGAACTTTCTATATACACTAATATATTCCTTTTGATATTTCATCCCAAGTTCAAATATGACTTTTGGAAAAAAATTCTGTCCCTGGATTCCATGAAATTGAATTTTTTATAAATATAAAGAGATTGCTTCTGATGCTTTATCAGTGCTTTAAGGATGACCTTTAGATCTAATTCTTGGCCAAATAGTCTTTGATCTTGAACTTTCTATATATACTAATATATTCCTTCTCATGTTTCATCCCAAGTTCAAATATGACCTTTGGAAAAATGTTCTGCCCCTGGATTCCATGAACTTGAACTTTCTTTAGATATAAATAGATTCCTTCTGATGCTTCATCAGTGCTTTAAGGATGACCTTTTTAACTAATTTGTGGCCAAATAGTCTTTGAACTTGAATCTTCTATACAGACTTAGGACTTTCAGTTGTTTCATCAGTAGAGCAAGGATGACATTTTTTGCCAAAAAAAAAAAAAAACACAAAAAAAAATTCTGACTCCGGATCCCATGAACTTGAACTTTCTATGTATACATATAGATTCCTTCTTCTGTTTCATCTTTAGTTCAAGGATGGCTTTTTGAATACATTTTTGGAAAAAGAGTCTTTGAACTTTAAATATAAATTTACATGTATAGGCTTTCTGATTTTTTATCAGAAGTTCAAATATAACTTTTTGAACATGTTTTTCTGCCCCTAGATTCCATGAACTTGAACTTTCTATAAATATAAATAGATTCCTTCTGATGTTTTATTAGTTCTTCATGGATTAACTTTTGATTTTATTCTCTGCCTAATAGTCTTTGAACTTGAACCTTCTATATATACTAATTTAATCCTTTTGATGTTTCATCCCAAGTTCAAATATGACTTTTGGAAAAAAATTCTGTCCCTGGATTCCATGAAATTGAATGTTCTATACATATAAGTAGATTCCTTCTGATGCCTTATCAGTGCTTTAAGGATGACCTTTTGATTTTATTCTTGGCCAAATAGTCTTTGACCTTGAACTTTCTATATATACTAATATATACCTTTTGATGTTTCATCCCAAGTTCAAATATGACTTTTGGAAAAATGTCTGTCCCTGGATTCCATGAACTTGAACTTTCTATAGATATAAATAGATTCCTTCTGATGCTTTATCGGTGCTTTAAGAATGACCTTTTGATTTTATTCTTGGCCAAATAGTCTTTCAATTTGAACTTTCTATATATACTAATATATTCCTTTTGATGTTTCATCCCAAGTTCAAAAATGACTTTTGGAAAAATTTCTGTCCCTGGATTCCATGAAATTGAATTTTCTATACATATAAATAGATTCCTTCTGATGCTTTATCAGTGCTTTAAGGATGACCTTTTGATTTTATTCTTGGCCAAATAGTTTTTCAATTTGAACTTTCTATATATACTAATATATTCCTTTTGATGTTTCATCCCAAGTTCAAAAATGACTATTGGAAAAATGTCTGTCCCTGGATTCCATGAACTTGAACTTTCTATAGATATAAATAGATTCCTTTTGATGCTTCATCGGTGCTTTAAGAATGACCTTTTCATCTTATTCTTGGCCAAATAGTCTTTCAACTTGAACTTTCTATATATACTAATATATTCCTTTTAATGTTTCATCCCAAGTTCAAATATGACTTTTGGAAAAATGTTCTGCCCCTTGATTCCATGAACTTAAATTTTCTATACATATAAATAGATTCCTTCTGATGCTTTATCAGTGCTTTAAGGATGACCTTTTGAACTTATTTGTGGCCAAATAGTCATTGAACTTGAATCTTCTATACAGACTTATGACTTTCAGTTGTTTCATCAGTAGAGCAAGGATGCCATTTTTTGACAAAAAAATAATAATTTCTGACTCCGGATCCCATGAACTTGAACTTTCTATGCATACATATAGATTCCTTCTTCTGTTTCATCTTTAGTTCAAGAATGGCTTTTTGAATATATTTTTGGACAAAGAGTCTTTGAACTTTACATTTAAATTCACACGTTTAGGCTTTCAGATGTATTATCAGAAGTTCAAATATGACTTTTGAAAAAAAAATTCTACTTATGGATTCCATGAACTTGAACTTTCTATACATTTAAATAGATTCCCTCTGATGTTTTATTAGTTCTTTAAGGATGACCCTTTGAACTTAATTGTGGCCAAAGATTCTTTGAACTTGAATCTTCTATACATACTTATGAATTTCAGTTGTTTCATCAGTAGATCAAGGATGATATTTTTTGACAAAAAAAAAAAAAAAAAAACTGACTCCGGATCCCAAGAATTTTAACTTTCTATGTATACATACAGATTCCTTCTTCTGTTTCATCTTTAGTTCAATCATGGATTTTGAATATATTTTTGGAAAAATAGTCTTTGAACTTTAAATTTAAATTTACACGAACAGGCTTTCTGATTTTTTTTTATCAGAAGTTCAAACATAACTTTTTGAACATTTTTTTCTGCCCCTAGATTCCATGAACTTGAACTTTCTGTACATATAAATAGATTCCTTCTGATGTTTTATTAGTTCTTCAAGGATGAACTTTTGATTTCATTCTTGGCCAAATAGTCTTTGAACTTGAACTTTCTATATATACTAATATATTCCTTTTGATGTTTCATCCCAAGTTCAAATATGACTTTTGGAAAAAAAAATCTGCTCATGGATTCCATGAAATTGAATTTTCTATGAATATAAATAGATTCCTTCTGATACTTTATCAATGCTTTAAGGATGACCTTTTGATTTTATTCTTGGCCAAATAGTCTTTCAATTTGAACTTTCTATATATACTAATATATTCCTTTTGATGTTTCATCCCATGTTCAAATATGACTTTTGGAAAAATGTCTGTCCCAGGATTCCATGAAATTGAATTTTCTATACATATAATAGATTCCTTGCTGATGCTCTATCAGTGCTTTAAGGATGACCTTTTGATCTTATTCTTGGCCAAATAGTCTTTCAACTTGAACTTTCTATATATACAAATATATTCCTTTTAATGTTTCATCCCAAGTTCAAATATGACTTTTGGAAAAAAAATTCTGTCCCTGGATTCCATGAACTTGAACTTTCTTTAGATATAAATAGATTCCTTCTGATGCTTCATCAGTGCTTTAAGGATGACCTTTTTAACTAATTTGTGGCCAAATAGTCTTTGAACTTGAATCGTCTATACAGACTTAGGACTTTCAGTTGTTTCATCAGTAGAGCAAGGATGACATTTTTTGCCAAAAAAAAAAAAAAAAAAAAATTCTGACTCCGGATCCCATGAACTTGAACTTTCTATGTATACATATAGATTCCTTCTTCTGTTTCATCTTTAGTTCAAGAATGGCTTTTTGAGTACATTTTTGGAAAAAGAGTCTTTGAACTTTAAATATAAATTTACACGTATAGGCTTTCTGATTTTTTATCAGAAGTTCAAATATAACTTTTTGAACATGTTTTTCTGCCCCTAGATTCCATGAACCTGAACTTTCTATAAATATAAATAGATTCCTTCTGATGTTTTATTAGTTCTTCAAGGATGAACTTTTGAGTTTATTCTTGGCCTAATATGCTTTGAACTTGAACCTTCTATATATACTAATTTAATGCTTTTGATGTTTCATCCCAAGTTCAAATATGACTTTTGGAAAAAAATTCTGTCCCTGGATTCCATGAAATTGGATTTTCTATACATATAAGTAGATTCCTTCTGATGCCTTATCAGTGCTTTAAGGATGACCTTTTGATTTTATTCTTGGCCAAATAGTCTTTGATCTTGAACTTTCTATATATACTAATATATACCTTTTGATGTTTCATCCCAAATTCAAATATGACTTTTGGAGAAAAAAAAAATTGTCCCTGGATTCCATGAAATTGAATTTTCTATACATATAAATAGATTCCTTCTGATGCTTTATCAGTGCTTTAAGGATGACCTTTTGATTTTATTCTTGGCCAAATAGTCTTTCAATTTGAACTTTCTATATATACTAATATATTCCTTTTGATGCTTCATCCCAAGTTCAAAAATGACTTTTGGAAAAATGTCTGTCCCTGGATTCCATGAAATTGAATTTTCTATACATATAAATAGATTCCTTCTGATGCTTTATCAGTGCTTTAAGGATGACCTTTTGATCTTATTCTTGGCCAAATAGTCTTTCAACTTGAACTTTCTATGTATACAAATATATTCCTTTTAATGTTTCATCCCAAGTTCAAATATGACTTTTGGAAAAATGTTCTGCCCCTTGATTCCATGAACTTGAACTTTCTATAGAAATAAATAGATTCCTTCTGATGCTTTATCAGTGCTTTAAGGATGACCTTTTGATTTTATTCTTGGCCAAATAGTCTTTGAACTTGAACTTTCTATATAAACTAATATATACCTTTTGATGTTTCATCCCAAGTTCAAATATGACTTTTGGAAAAAAAATTGTCCCTGGATTCAATGAAATTGAATTTTCTATAAATATAAATAGATTCCTTCTGATGCTTTATCAGTGCTTTAAGGATGACCTTTTGATTTTATTCTTGGCCAAATAGTCTTTCAACTTGAACTTTCTATATATACTAATATATTCCTTTTGATGTTTCATCCCAAGTTCAAATATGACTTTTGGAAAAATGTTCCGCCCCTGGATTCCATGAACTTGAACTTTCTATAGAAATAAATAGATTCCTTCTGAGGCTTTATCGTGCTTTAAGGATGACCTTTTGATTTTATTCTTGGCCAAATAGTCTTTGATCTTGAACTTTCTATATATACTAATATATACCTTTTGATGTTTCATCCCAAGTTCAAATATGACTTTTGGAAAAACATTCTGTCCCTGGATTCCGTGAAATTGAATTGAATAGATTCCTTCTGATGCTTTATTAGTGCTTTAAGGATGACCTTTAGATCTAATTCTTGGCCAAATAGTCTTTGAACTTGATCTTTCTATATATACTAATATATTCCTTCTCAAGTTTCATCCCAAGTTCAAATATGACCTTTGGAAAAATGTTCTGCCCCTTGGATTCCATGAAATTTAATTTTCTATACATATAAATAGATTCCTTCTGATGCTTTATCAGTGCTTTAAGGAGACCAAATAGTCTTTCAACTTGAACTTTCTAAATATACTAATATATTCCTTCTGATGTTTCATCCCAAGTTCAAATATGACTTTTGGAAAAATGCTCTGCCCCTGGATTCCATGAACTTGAACTTTCTATAGATATAAATAGATTCCTTCTGATGCTTCATCAGTGCTTTAATGATGACCTTTTTATCTTATTTGTGGCCAAAAAGTCTTTGAACTTGAATCTTCTATACAGACTTATGACTTTCCGTTGTTTCATCAATAGAGCAAGGATGACATTTTTTTGTACAAATTTTTTCTGGCTCCGGACCCCATGAACTTGAACTTTCTATGCATACATAAAGATTCCTTCTTCTGTTTCATCTTTAGTTCAAGAATGGCTTTTTAAATATATTTTTGGACAAAGATTATTTGAACTTTACATTTAAATTCACAAGTATAGGCTTTCAGATTTTTTATCAGAAGTTCAAATATGACTTTTGAAAAAAAAAATCTGCTCATGGATTCGATGAACTTGAACTTTCTATACATTTAAATAGACTCCTTCTTATGTTTTATTAGTTCTTTAAGGATGACCCTTTGAACTTATTTGCTGCCAAAGATTCTTTGAACTTGAATCTTCTATACAGACTTTTGAATTTCAGTTGTTTCATCAGTAGAGCAAGGATGACATTTTTTGACAAAAAAAAAATAATAATTTCTGACTCCGGATCCCATGAACTTGAACTTTCTATGCATACATATAGATTCCTTCTTCTGTTCCATCTTTAGTTCAAGAACAGCTTTTTGAATATATTTTTTGACAAAGTGTCTTTGAAGTTTAAATTTAAATATACATGTATAGGCTTTCCGATTTATTATCAGAAATTCAAATATGACTTTTTGAACATTTTTTTCTGTCCCTAGAGTCTATGAACTTGAACTTTCTATACATATAAATAGATTCTTGCTGATTTTTTATTAGTTATTTAAGGACGGCCTTTTGAGCTTATTTGTGGTCAAAGAGTCTTTGAACTTGAATCTTCTATACAGACTTATGACTTTCTGTTGTTTCATCAGTAGAGCAAGGATGACATTTTTTCACAAAAAAAAAATTAATTTCTGACCCCGGATGCCATGAACTTGAACTTTCTATGCATACATATAGATTCCTTCTTCTGTTTCATCTTTAGTGTGAGTGTGAGTGTGACTTTTTGAAAATATTTTTGGACAAATAGTCTTTGATAAAAACATTCTGCCCCTAGATTCCATTAACTTGAACTTTCTATACTTTACATTCTTTCTGACGTTTCATTAGTGTTTCAAGGATGACTTTTGATCTAATTCTTGGCCAAAAAGTATTTCTTTAACATTATTCATACTTGAACTAAAGATGAAACAGCAGAAGAAATTTATTAGTATGCATTCAGAATTTATTTTAATTTTTTTTGGTCAAAAAATGTCTTCCTTTACATCCTGACAGGTAGTCATAAAGTCTGTATTGAATGTTCAAGTTCAAAGACTATTTGGCCACAAATAAGTACAAAAGGTCATCCTTTAAAGAACTAATAAAACATCAGAAGGAATCTATTTATATGCTTAGAAAGTTCAAGTTCATGGGATCCAGGGTCAGAATCTTTTTTTGTCAAAAAATCTCATCCTTGATCTACTGAAGAAACAACAGGTAGTCATAAAGTCTGTATAGAATGTTCAAGTTCAAAGACTATTTTGCCGCAAATACGTTCAAAAGGTCATCTTTTGAACCACTGTGACGTAGAATAAGAAGAAATCTATTTATATGCATACAAAGTTCAAGTTCATGGGATCCAGGGTCAGAATCTTTTTTTTTTTTTGTCAAAAAATCTCATCCTTGATCTACTGAAGAAACAACAGAAAAACATACATCTGTAAAGAAGGTTCAAGTTCAAAGACTCTTTGGCCATAAATAAGTTCAAAGGGTACTCTTTGAACCACTGCATCAGAAGGAATCTATTTATATGCATAGAACGTTCAAGTTCTTGGGATTCAGGGTCAGAATCTTTTTTTTATTTTTTTATTTTTAAACCTCATCCTTGATCTACTCAAGAAAACAACAGAAAGTCATAAGTCTGTAAAGAAGGTTCAAGTTCAAAGACTGTTTTGGCCAAAAATGAGTTCAAAAGGTCATCCTTGAACCACTGCATCAGAATCTATTTATATGCATAGAAAGTTCAAGTTCATGGGATCCAGGGTCAGAATCTTTTTTTTGTCAAAAAATATCATCCTTGATCTACTGAAGAAACAACAGAAAGACATAAGTCTGTAAAGAAGGTTCAAGTTCAAAGACTCTTTGGCCAAAAATAAGTTCAAAGGTATCATCCTTGAAGAACTAATAAAACATCAGAAGGAATTTATTTATATGTATAGAAATTTCAAGTTCATAGATTCTAGGGTCAGAATTTTTTTTTGTTTTTTTTTTGTCAAAAATGTCTTCCTTGACCAACTGATGAATCAACAGGTAGTCCTAAAGTCTGTATAAAGTGTTCAACTTCAAAGACTATTTGGCCACAAATAAGTTCAAAAGGTACTCTTTGAACCACTGCATCAGAAGGAATCTATTTATATGCATAGAACGTTCAAGTTCTTGGGATTCAGGGTCAGAATCTTTTATTTTATTTTATTTTTTTAAATCTCATCCTTGATCTACTGAAGAAAACAACAGAAAGTCATAAGTCTGTAAAGAAGGTTTAAGTTCAAAGACTGTTTTGTCCAAAAATAAGTTCAAAAGGTCATCCTTGAACAACTGCATCAGAATCTATTTTTGCATAGAAAGTTCAAGTTCATGGGATCCCGGGTGAGAATCAATTTTTTTCAAAAAATCTCATCCTTGATCTACTGAAGAAACAACAGAAAGACATAAGTCTGTAAAGAAGGTTCAAGTTCAAAGACTCTTTTGGCCCCAAATGAGTTCAAAAGGTTATCCTTCAACCCCTGCATCAGAATCTATTTATATGCATAGACATTTCTAGTTAATGTGATCCAGGGTCAGAATCTTTTTTTTGTCAAAAAATATCATCCTTGATCTACTGAAGAAACAACAGAAAGACATAAGTCTGTAAAGAAGGTTCAAGTTCAAAGACTCTTTGGCCAAAAATAAGTTCAAAGGTATCATCCTTGAAGAACTAATAAAGCATCAGAAGGAATTTATTTATATGTATAGAAATTTCAAGTTCATAGATTCTAGGGTCAGAATTTTTTTTTTTTTTTTTTTTGTCAAAAATGTCTTCCTTGACCAACTGATGAATCAACAGGTAGTCCTAAAGTCTGTATAAAGTGTTCAACTTCAAAGACTATTTGGCCACAAATAAGTTCAAAAGGTACTCTTTGAACCACTGCATCAGAAGGAATCTATTTATATGCATAGAACGTTCAAGATCTTGGGATTCAGGGTCAGAATCTTTTTTTTTATTTTATTTTTTTAAATCTCATCCTTGATCTACTGAAGAAAACAACAGAAAGTCATAAGTCTGTAAAGAAGGTTTAAGTTCAAAGACTGTTTTGGCCAAAAATAAGTTCAAAAGGTCATCCTTGAACAACTGCATCAGAATCTATTTTTGCATAGAAAGTTCAAGTTCATGGGATCCCGGGTGAGAATCAATTTTTTTCAAAAAATCTCATCCTTGATCTACTGAAGAAACAACAGAAAGACATAAGTCTGTAAAGAAGGTTCAAGTTCAAAGACTCTTTTGGCCCCAAATGAGTTCAAAAGGTTATCCTTCAACCCCTGCATCAGAATCTATTTATATGCATAGAAATTTCTAGTTCATGTGATCCAGGGTCAGAATCTTTTTTTTGTCAAAAAATATCATCCTTGATCTACTGAAGAAACAACAGAAAGACATAAAAGTTTGTAAAGAAGGTTCAAGTTCAAAGACTCTTTGGCCAAAAATAAGTTCAAAGGGTCATCCTTGAAGAACTAATAAAACATCAGAAGGAATTTATTTATATGTATAGAAATTTCAAGTTAATAGAATCTAGGCTCAGAATCTTATTTTTTTTTTTTGTCAAAAATGTCTTCCTTGACCAACTGATGAATCAACAGGTAGTCCTAAAGTCTGTATAAAGTGTTCAACTTCAAAGACTCTTTGGAAACAAATAAGTTCAAAAGGTACTCTTTGAACCACTGCATCAGAAGGAATCTATTTATATGCATAGAACGTTTAAGTTCTTGGGATTCAGGGTCAGAATCTTTTTTTTAATTTTTTTTAAATCTCATCCTCGATCTACTGAAGAAAAAATAAAATAAAAAAATAAAGTTCAACAGGTCATCCTTGAACAACTGCACAAGAATCTATTTATATGCATAGAAAGTTCATGTTCATGGGATCCAGGGTCAGAATCTATTTTTTTCAAAAAATCTCATCCTTGATCTACTGAAGAAACAACAGAAAGACATAAGTCTGTAAAGAAGGTTCAAGTTCAAAGACTCGTTGGCCAAAAACAAGTTTAAAGGGTCATCCTTGAAGAACTAATAAAAGGAACTCTGAACCACTGCATCAGAAGGAATCTATTTATATGCATAGAACGTTCAAGTTCATGGGATTCAGGGTCAGAATCTTTTTTTTTTTGTCAAAAAATCTCATCCTTGATCTACTGAAGAAAACAACAGAAAGTCATAAGTCTGTAAAGAAGGTTCAAGTTTAAAGACTCTTTTGGCCCCAAATGAGTTCAAAAGGTTATCCTTCAACCCCTGCATCAAATCTATTTATATGCATAGAACGTTCAAGTTCATGGGATCCAGGGTCAGAATCTTTTTTTTTTTTGTCAAAAAATCTCATCCTTGATCTATTGAAGAAAACAACAGAAACTCATAAGTCTGTAAAGAAGGTTCAAGTTTATAGACTGTTTTGGCCACAAATGAGTTCAAAAGGTCAACCCCTACATCAGAATCTATTTATATGCATAGAACGTTCTAGCTCATGGGATCCAGAGTCAGAATCTTTTATTTTATTTTATTTTTATCAAAAAATATCATCCTTGATCTACTGAATAAACAACAGAAAGACATATGTTTGTAAAGAAGGTTCAAGTTCAAAGACTCTTTGGCCAGAAGAAAGTTTATGTTGGCCTGTATTTCAAAATTTCATTCTTGAACTGCTGCTGAAATATCAGAAGAAGTCTGTGAATCCCAGCTGTAACGTCTAAACATTCATACATTCAGATAATACATAAGCTAGAAAATGTTCCATATTTAACTATTGGATATATTTATTGAACTTTCTGTGGAATAGGAACTAGTCAGAATGCACTTCAATCTTGTAAGTCGATTGTGGATTCCTGTTAAAGGCAATGCATATAATTAACGCGTTGTACATTGAAGAGATTACATTTGCCTTTCATCGCTTTGCACTGCATACGAAAAAAACTCGTGAACTGAAGAATTTTGCTTGCATTGAATTTTCCATGCACTGAAGAATTTTGCATGCGTTGTATAAAACCCTTCGTGCATTGAAGAAATCAGAGCATTTGCATTGCATTGAAATAAGAACTCGTTGGGCATTGAAGAAATAAGTACTTTTTCATTGTATTGCATGAAATAACTCGTTGTGCACTGTATATATTTTGCATTGCGTTGCAAGAAATAACTCGTTGTGCATTGAAGATATTAGAACTTTTGCATTGATTTGCATCGCATAGGAAAAATTTCGTGCATTGACGCGATTACTTCTTTTGCATTGCATACGGAAAAACTCGGGAATTGAAGACTTGGATGCATGAATAAAAAAACCTTTTGTGCATTGACAAAATGAGTGTTTTTGTATTGCATTGCATCCAAAAACTCGTTGTGCATTGAAGATTTTAGCGCTTTTGCATTGCATTGCATTGCATACGAAAAAACTTGCGACTTGAAGTCTATTGCATGCAAGCAATACAAAAAACTTTACATTGCATTACATTGCATATAAGATCTGACTGTGCATTAAAGCGTTTGCATTACATTCGAAAATACTTGTGCACTGGGGGAGATTAGTGCTTTTTGCATTGCATTGAACTAGTCATGCATTATTTTGCAATGCATTGCATACGATAAAACTCATGCATTGAAGACTTGCATTCATGCATACAAAACCCTTTGTGCATTAAAAAATGAGTGCTTTTCTATGCGAAAAAACTTGTGCACTGCTTTTGTGAGATTATTGCTTTTGCATTGCGTTGCATGAAATAACTCGTTGTGCATTGAAGATAGCGCTTTCGCATTGCTTTGCATATAAGAATTCACTTTGCAATTAAATATTAGTGCTTTTGCATTGCATACGAAAAAACTGCGCATCGAAGAGATCGTGCTTTTGCATTGATAGAACTCGTCGTGCAATTGAGGATATTAACGCTTTTGCATTGTATTGCATTGCATACGAAAAAACATGGCACATATACATTTTATATACTGTGCAATTAAGAGATTAATTCGTTTGCATTGCATACGAAAAACACATGTGCAATGAAAAAAATAGTGCTTTTGCATTGCTATAACTCGTTATGCATTGAAGATATTAGTGCTTTTGCATTGCATTGCATACTAAAAAACTTGTGCAATAAGGAGATTAGTGTTTTGCATTGCATTGCATTGCTTACAAAAACTTGCTGGCGCATTGAAGATATTAGCGCTTTTGCATTGCATACGAAAAATCTTGTGTATTGAAGACTTGCATGCATACAAAAACTTTGTGCATTGAAAAAATATATGCTTTTGCATTGCATTGCATGAAAAAAACTTTTGCACTGGTGAGATTAGTGCTTTTGTATTGCATTGAACTCGTCATGCATTGAAGATATTAGCATTTTGCATTGCATTGCATACGAAAAAACTTGTGCACTGGGGAGATTAGTCCTTTTGCATTGCGAACTCATCATGCATTGAAGATATTAGCGCTTTTGCATTGCATTGCATACGAAAAAACTTGTGACTTGAAGTCTATTGCATGCAAGCAATACAAAAAACTTTACATTGCATTACATTGCATATAAGATCTGACTGTGCATTAAAGCGTTTGCATTACATTCGAAAATACTTGTGCACTGGGGGAGATTAGTGCTTTTTGCATTGCATTGAACTCGTCATGCATTATTTTGCAATGCATTGCATACGATAAAACTCATGCATTGAAGACTTGCATTCATGCATACAAAACCCTTTGTGCATTAAAAAATGAGTGCTTTTGCATGCGAAAAAACTTGTGCACTGCTTTTGTGAGATTATTGCTTTTGCATTGCGTTGCATGAAATAACTCGTTGTGCTTTGAAGATAGCGCTTTCGCATTGCTTTGCATATAAGAATTCACTTTGCAATTAATATTAGTGCTTTTGCATTGAATACGAAAAAACTGCGCATCGAAGAGATCGTGCTTTTGCATTGATAGAACTCGTCGTGCAATTGAGGATATTAACGCTTTTGCATTGTATTGCATTGCATACGAAAAAACATGGCACATATACATTTTATATACTGTGCAATTAAGAGATTAATTCGTTTGCGTTGCATACGAAAAACACATGTGCAATGAAAAAAATAGTGCTTTTGCATTGCTATAACTCGTTATGCATTGAAGATATTAGCGCTTTTGCATTGCATTGCATACTAAAAAACTTGTGCAATAAGGAGATTAGTGTTTTGCATTGCATTGCATTGCTTACAAAAACTTGCTGGCGCATTGAAGATAGCGCTTTTGCATTGCATACGAAAAATCTTGTGTATTGAAGACTTGCATGCATACAAAAACTTTGTGCATTGAAAAAATATATGCTTTTGCATTGCATTGCATGAAAAAAACTTTTGCACTGGTGAGATTAGTGCTTTTGTATTGCATTGAACTCGTCATGCATTGAAGATATTAGCATTTTGCATTGCATTGCATACGAAAAAACTTGTGCACTGGGGAGATTAGTCCTTTTGCATTGCGAACTCATCATGCATTGAAGATATTAGCGCTTTTGCATTGCATTGCATACGAAAAAACTTGCGACTTGAAGTCTATTGCATGCAAGCAATACAAAAAACTTTACATTGCATTACATTGCATATAAGATCTGACTGTGCATTAAAGCGTTTGCATTACATTCGAAAATACTTGTGCACTGGGAGAGATTAGTGCTTTTTGCATTGCATTGAACTCGTCATGCATTATTTTGCAATGCATTGCATACGATAAAACTCATGCATTGAAGACTTGCATTCATGCATACAAAACCCTTTGTGCATTAAAAAATGAGTGCTTTTGCATGCGAAAAAACTTGTGCACTGCTTTTGTGAGATTATTGCTTTTGCATTGCGTTGCATGAAATAACTCGTTGTGCTTTGAAGATAGCGCTTTCGCATTGCTTTGCATATAAGAATTCACTTTGCAATTAAATATTAGTGCTTTTGCATTGCATACGAAAAAACTGCGCATCGAAGAGATCGTGCTTTTGCATTGATAGAACTCGTCGTGCAATTGAGGATATTAACGCTTTTGCATTGTATTGCATTGCATACGAAAAAACATGGCACATATACATTTTATATACTGTGCAATTAAGAGATTAATTCGTTTGCGTTGCATACGAAAAACACATCTGCAATGAAAAAAATAGTGCTTTTGCATTGCTATAACTCGTTATGCATTGAAGATATTAGCGCTTTTGCATTGCATTGCATACTAAAAAACTTGTGCAATAAGGAGATTAGTGTTTTGCATTGCATTGCATTGCTTACAAAAACTCGCTGGCGCATTGAAGATAGCGCTTTTGCATTGCATACGAAAAATCTTGTGTATTGAAGACTTGCATGCATACAAAAACTTTGTGCATTGAAAAAATATATGCTTTTGCATTGCATTGCATGAAAAAAACTTTTGCACTGGTGAGATTAGTGCTTTTGTATTGCATTGAACTCGTCATGCATTGAAGATATTAGCATTTTGCATTGCATTGCATACGAAAAAACTTGTGCACTGGGGAGATTAGTCCTTTTGCATTGCGAACTCATCATGCATTGAAGATATTAGCGCTTTTGCATTGCATTGCATACGAAAAAACTTGTGCAATAAGGAGATTAGTGTTTTGCATTGCTTTGCATAAAATAACTCCTTGCGCTTTGAAGATATTAGCGCTTTTGCATTGCATTGCATATAAGAATTCAGGGTGTAATGAAAAGATTAGTGCTATTGCATTGCATACGAAAAAACTTGTGCACTGGGGAGAGTAGTGCTTTTGCATTGTGCATTGAACTCATCATGCATTGGATATTTGCGCTTTTGCATTGCATTGTATACGAAAAAACTTGTGCATTGAAGACTTGCATGCATGCATACAAAAACTTTGTGCAATGAAAAAATGAGTGCTTTTGCATTGCATTGCATGCGAAAAAACTTGTGCACTGGGGAGATTAGTGCTTTTTGCATTGCATTGACCTCATCATGCATTGAAGATATTAGCACTTTTGCATTGCATTGCATACGAAAAAACTTGTGCACTGGGGAGAGTAGTGCTTTTTGCATTGCATCGAACTCGTCGTGCATTGAAGATATTAGCGCTTTTGCATTGCATTGCATAGGAAAAAACTTGTGCAATAAGGAGATTAGTGTTTTGCATTGCTTTGCATAAAATAACTCCTTGCGCTTTGAAGATATTAGCGCTTTTGCATTGCATTGCATATAAGAATTCAGGGTGTAATGAAAAGATTAGTGCTTTTGCATTGCATACGAAAAAACTTGTGCACTGGGGAGAGTAGTGCTTTTGCATTGTGCATTGAACTCATCATGCATTGGATATTTGCGCTTTTGCATTGCATTGCATTGTATACGAAAAAACTTGTGCATTGAAGACTTGCATGCATGCATACAAAAACTTTGTGCAATGAAAAAATGAGTGATTTTGCATTGCATTGCATGCGAAAAAACTTGTGCACTGGGGAGATTAGTGCTTTTTGCATTGCATTGACCTCATCATGCATTGAAGATATTAGCACTTTTGCATTGCATTGCATACGAAAAAACTTGTGCACTGGGGAGATTAGTGCTTTTGCATTGCGAACTCATCATGCATTGAAGATATTAGCGCTTTTGCATACGAAAACACTTGTGCAATAAGGAGATTAGCGTTTTGCATTGCTTTGCATAAAATAACTCCTTGCGCTTTTAAGATATTAGCGCTTTTGCATTGCATTGCATATAAGAATTCAGGGTGTAATGAAAAGATTAGCGCTTTTGCATTGCATTGCATACGAAAAAACTTGTGCATTGAAGACTTGCATGCATGCATACAAAAACTTTGTGCAATGAAAAAATGAGTGTTTTTGCATTGCGAACTCATCATGCATTGAAGATATTAGCGCTTTTGCATTGCATTGCATACGAAAAAACTTGTGCACTGGGGAGATTAGTGCTTTTTGCATTGCATTGAACTCATCATGCATTGAAGATATTAGCGCTTTTGCATTGCATTGCATACGAAAAAACTTGAGCACTGGGGAGAGTAGTGCTTTTGCATTGTGCATTGAACTCATCATGCATTGGATATTTGCGCTTTTGCATTGCATTGCATTGTATACGAAAAAACTTGTGCATTGAAGACTTGCATGCATGCATACAAAAACTTTGTGCAATGAAAAAATGAGTGCTTTTGCATTGCATTGCATGCGAAAAAACTTGTGCACTGGGGAGATTAGTGCTTTTTGCATTGCATTGAACTCATCATGCATTGAAGATATTAGCGCTTTTGCATTGCATTGCATACGAAAAAACTTGGGCACTGGGGAGAGTAGTGCTTTGCATTGCATCGAACTTATCATGCATGAAGGTATTAGCGCTTTTGCAATGCATTGCATACGAAAAACCTTGTGCACTAAGGAGATTAATGCTTTTGCATTACATAGCATCAATGAGATAGTGATTTTGCATTGCATAAAATAACTCGTTGCGCATTGAAGATATTAGCGCTTTTGCATTGCATTGCATACGAAAAAACTTGTGCATTGAAGACTTGCATGCATGCATACAAAAACTTTGTGCATTGAAAAAATGAGCACAAAAAAAGCATTGCATTGCATATGAAGATATTAGCGCTTTTGCATTGCATTGCATATAAGAATTCAGGGTGTAAAGAAAAGATTAGTGCATTGCATACGAAAAAACTTGTGCATTGAACACCTGAATGCATGCATACAAAAACGTTGTGCATTGAAAAAATCTGTGCTTTTGCATTGCAATGCATGCGAAAAAACTTGTGCACTGAGGAGATTAGTGCTTTTGCATTCATGCAAAAACATGCAAAAACTTGCTGTGCATCGAAGAGATAGTGCTTTTGCATTGGATAAAAAAAAAAACTCGTTATGCATTAAAAAGATTAGTGCTTTTGCATTGGATTGCTCATAAGAAATCGTTGCGCAATGAATATGGTTAGCACATTTTCCATATAATAATTCTCTGTGCAATGACGAGTTTAGTGCTTTTGCATTGCATTGCATTTAAGACTCTTTTACATTGAAGATCTCTTCAGTGGGTTTTCAATGCATTCAAATGCTGGTTTTACAAGAACTCGTGCTGCATTAAATAGATAAGTGTTTAGAACTTAGATGACTTAAGATAACTTAAATGATAAATGGAGGTTTCCCATCCAAGTACTATCCAGGAGTCCGTGACACCCTGCTGACCTTCCGAGATTAGACAAGAACGGGTGTGCCCAGAGAGGATTGACATAAGAATCCTTTTAAATTTTACAAACAGACTTTGATGTATATGTAATGTATTTTTAAAAATGAATGTAGTCAATATTTGACCTATTAAACACATTTCTGGAAAAAGGAATCCTAAATATTAAACTTTTTATATATACAGTACAAAGTTCAAATATGACTTTTTGAACGGAGAAAAAAAAATCTTACCATGGAATCAATGAGCTCGACCAATATATACAAATTAAAAGAATCATATACTGATCAGTCAAGGAAGACCTGTTGAACTTATTTTTGGCCAACGAAGGTGTGAACTTTATATGTAAATACAGACTTAAAGACTTTCTGATGTTACATCAGAAGATCAACTTGACTTGCATGAAAAAAAACTGCCCTTGAACTTGAACTTTCTAAAATACGGATTGATACCTTCTGATGTTTTTAAAAAAGTTAAAATATTTTTTTAATACAGATTTTTCTTTCTTCAAACATTGAAGTGGAACTTTCTTATGCCTACTAATTGATTCCTTGACTAATAGACTAATAGTGTGAATTTTTGAATATATTTTTGGGCAAAGATTTTTTGTATATTAAATTCAAATTCAAATGTATAGGTTTTCTGAAGCTTTATCAGAAGTGCGTTCAAATATGGTTTTTAAAAAAAAATTTTCTGCCCCTGAATTACATGAACTTGAACATTCTATACATGTAAATAAATTCCTTCTTAAGCTTCATCAAGTGCTTTAAGGATGACCTTTTGAACTTATTTGTGGCCAAATAGTCTTTGAACTTGAATCTTCTATACAGACTTTCGGTTGTTTCATCAGTAGAGCAAGAATGACATTTTATGACAAAAAAAAAAAAAAAAAATGTCTGCCCCTGGATCCCATGAACTTGAACTTTCTATGCATACATATAGATTCCTTCTTCTGTTTCATCTTTTGTTCAAGAATAGCTTTTTGAATATATTTTTGGACAAAGAGTCTTTGAACTTTACATTTAAATTCACTCATATAGGCTTTCTGATGTTTTATCAGAAGTTCAGATATGACTTTGGAAAAAAAAATTCTGCTCATGGATTCCATGAACACGAACTTTCTATACATTTAAATAGATTTCTTCTGATGTTTTATTAGTTCTTCAACTTTTGATCTTATTCTAGGCCAAATAGTATTTGAACTTTCTATATATACTAATATATACCTTTTGATGTTTCATCCCAAGTTCAAATATGACTTTTGGAAAAAAAAATTCTGTCCCTGGAATCCATGAAATTGAATTTTCTATACATATAAATAGATTCCTTGATGCTTTATCAGTGCTCTAAGGAGACCAAATAGTCTTTCAACTTGAACTTTCTATATATACTAATATATTCCTTTTAATGTTTCATCCCAAGTTCAAATATGACTTTTGGAAAAAAAATCTGCCCCTGGATTCCATGAAATTGAATTTTATATACATATAAATAGATTCCTTCTGATGCTTTATCAGTGCTTTAAGGATGACCTTTAGATCTAATTCTTGGCCAAATAGTATTTGATCTTGAACTTTCTATATATACTAATATATTCCTTCTCATGTTTCATCCCAAGTTCAAATATGACTTTTGGAGAAAAAAAAATTGTCCCTGGATTCCATGAAATTGAATTCTCTATACATATAAATAGATTCCTTCTGATGCTTTATCAGTGCTTTAAGGATGACATTTTGATTTTATTCTTGGCCAAATAGACTTTCAATTTGAACTTTTTATATATACTAATATATTCCTTTTGATGTTTCATCCCAAGTTCAAAAATGACTTTTGGAAAAATTTCTGTCCCTGGATTCCATGAAATTGATTTTTCTAATCATATAAATAGATTCCTTCTGATGCTTTATCAGTGCTTTAAGGATGACCATTTGATCTTATTCTTGGCCAAATAGTCTTTGAACTTGAACTTTCTATATATACTAATATATTCCTTTTGATGTTTCATCCCAAGTTCAAATACGACTATTGGAAAAATGTCTGTCCCTGGATTCCATGAACTTGAACTTTCTATAGAAATAAATAGATTCCTTCTGATGCTTTATCAGTGCTTTAAGGATGACCTTTTGATTTTATTCTTGGCCAAATAGTCTTTGAACTTGAACTTTCTATATATACTAATATATACCTTTTGATGTTTCATCCCAAGTTCAAATATGACATTGGAAAAAAAATTGTCCCTGGATTCCATGAAATTGAATTTTCTATACATATAACTAGATTCCTTCTGATGCTTTATCAGTGCTCTAAGGAGACCAACTAGTCTTTCAACTTGAACTTTCTATATATACTAATATATTCCTTTTAATGTTTCATCCCAAGTTCAAATATGACTTTTGGGAAAAAAAATCTGTCCCTGGATTCCATGAAATTGAATTTTCTATACATATAAATAGATTCCTTCTGATGCTTTATCAGTGCTTTAAGGATGACCTTTTGATTTTATTCTTGGTCAAATAGTCTTTCAACTTGAACTTTCTATATATACTAATATATTCCTTTTGATATTTCATCCCAAGTTCAAATATGACTTTTGGAAAAAAATTCTGTCCCTGGATTCCATGAAATTGAATTTTCTATAAATATAAAGAGATTCCTTCTGATGCTTTATCAGTGTTTTAAGGATGACCTTTAGATCTAATTCTTGGCCAAATAGTCTTTGATCTTGAACTTTCTATATATACTAATATTTTCCTTCTCATGTTTCATCCCAAGTTCAAATATGACCTTTGGAAAAATGTTCTGCCCCTGGATTCCATGAACTTGAACTTTCTTTAGATATAAATAGATTCCTTCTGATGCTTCATCAGTGCTTTAAGGATGACCTTTTTAACTAATTTGTGGCCAAATAGTCTTTGAACTTGAATCTTCTATACAGACTTAGGACTTTCAGTTGTTTCATCAGTAGAGCAAGGATGACATTTTTTGCCAAAAAAAAAAAAAAAAAAAAAATACAATTCTGACTCCGGATCCCATGACCTTGAACTTTCTATGTATACATATAGATTCCTTCTTCTGTTTCATCATTAGTTCAAGAATGGCTTTTTGAATACATTTTTGGAAAAAGAGTCTTTGAACTTTAAATATAAATTTACACGTATAGGCTTTCTGATTTTTTATCAGAAGTTCAAATATAACTTTTTGAACATGTTTTTCTGCCCCTAGATTCCATGAACTTGAACTTTCTATAAATATAAATAGATTCCTTCTGATGTTTTATTAGTTCTTCAAGGATGAACTATTGATTTTATTCTTGGCCTAATAGTCTTTGAACTTGAACCTTCTATATATACTAATTTAATCCTTTTGATGTTTCATCCCAAGTTCAAATATGACTTTTGGAAAAAAATTCTGTCCCTGGATTCCATGAAATTGAATTTTCTATACATATAAGTAGATTCCTTCTGATGCCTTATCAGTGCTTTAAGGATGACCTTTTGATTTTATTCTTGGCCAAATAGTCTTTGATCTTGAACTTTCTATATATACTAATATTTACCTTTTGATGTTTCATCCCAAGTTCAAATATGACTTTTGGAGAAAAAAAAATTGTCCCTGGATTCCATGAAATTGAATTTTCTATACATATAAATAGATTCATTCCGATGCTTTATCAGTGCTTTAAGGATGACCTTTTGATTTTATTCTTGGCCAAACAGTCTTTCAATTTGAACTTTCTATATATACTAATATATTCCTTTTGATGTTTCATCCCAAGTTCAAAAATGACTTTTGGAAAAATTTCTGTCCCTGGATTCCATGAAATTTAATTTTCTATACATATAAATAGATTCCTTCTGAAGCTTTATCAGTGCTTTAAGGATGACCCTTTGATCTTATTCTTGGCCAAATAGTCTTTGAACTTGAACTTTCTATATATACTAATATATTCCTTTTGATGTTTCATCCCAAGTTCAAATACGACTATTGGAAAAATGTCTGTCCCTGGATTCCATGAACTTGAACTTTCTATAGATATAAATAGATTCCTTCTGATGCTTCATCGGTGCTTTAAGAATGACCTTTTCATCTTATTCTTGGCCAAATAGTCTTTCAACTTGAACTTTCTATGTATACAAATATATTCCTTTTAATGTTTCATCCCAAGTTCAAATATGACTTTTGGAAAAATGTTCTGCCCCTTGATTCCATGAACTTGAACTTTCTATAGAAATAAATAGATTCCTTCTGATGCTTTATCAGTGCTTTAAGGATGACCTTTTGATTTTATTCTTGGCCAAATAGTCTTTGAACTTGAACTTTCTATATATACTAATTTATACCTTTTGATGTTTCATCCCAAGTTCAAATATGACTTTTGGAAAAAAAAAATTGTCCCTGGATTCCATGAAATTGAATTTTCTATACATATAAATAGATTCCTTCTGATGCTTTATCAGTGCTCTAAGGAGACCAACTAGTCTTTCAACTTGAACTTTCTATATATACTAATATATTCCTTTTAATGTTTCATCCCAAGTTCAAATATGACTTTTGGAAAAAAAATTCTGTCCCTGGATTCCATGAAATTGAATTTTCTATACATATAAATAGATTCCTTCTGATGCTTTATCAGTGCTTTAAGGATGACCTTTTGATTTTATTCTTGGCCAAATAGTCTTTCAACTTGAACTTTCTATATACACTAATATATTCCTTTTGATATTTCATCCCAAGTTCAAATATGACTTTTGGAAAAAAATTCTGTCCCTGGATTCCATGAAATTGAATTTTCTATAAATATAAAGAGATTCCTTCTGATGCTTTATCAGTGCTTTAAGGATGACCTTTAGATCTAATTCTTGGCCAAATAGTCTTTGAACTTGATCTTTCTATATATACTAATATATTCCTTCTCATGTTTCATCCCAAGTTCAAATATGACCTTTGGAAAAATGTTCTGCCCCTGGATTCCATGAACTTGAACTTTCTTTAGATATAAATAGATTCCTTCTGATGCTTCATCAGTGCTTTAAGGATGACCTTTTTAACTAATTTGTGGCCAAATAGTCTTTGAACTTGAATCTTCTATACAGACTTATGACTTTCAGTTGTTTCATCAGTAGAGCAAGGATGCCATTTTTTGAAAAAAAAAAAAAAAAAAATTCTGACTCCGGATCCCATGAACTTGAACTTTCTATGCATACATATAGATTCCTTCTTCTGTTTCATCTTTAGTTCAAGAATGGCTTTTTGAATATATTTTTGGACAAAGAGTCTTTGAACTGTACATTTAAATTCACACGTTTAGGCTTTCAGATGTATTATCAGAAGTTCAAATATGACTTTTGAAAAAAAAAATCTACTTATGGATTCCATGAACTTGAACTTTCTGTACATTTAAATAGATTCCCTCTGATGTTTTATTAGTTCTTTAAGGATGACCCTTTGAACTTAATTGTGGCCAAAGATTCTTTGAACTTGAATCTTCTATACATACTTATGAATTTCAGTTGTTTCATCAGTAGATCAAGGATGATATTTTTTGACAAAAAAAAAAAAAAAAAAAAACTGACTCCGGATCCCAAGAATTTGAACTTTCTATGTATACATACAGATTCCTTCTTCTGTTTCATCTTTAGTTCAAGCATGGATTTTGAATATATTTTTGGAAAAATAGTCTTTGAACTTTAAATTTAAATTTACACGAATAGGCTTTCTGATTTTTTATCAGAAGTTCAAACATAACTTTTTGAACATTTTTTTCTGCCCCTAGATTCCATGAACTTGAACTTTCTTTTTTTTTATTTATTTTTATTTTTTTATGCTTTATTGTCAACAAAAAGCATGTACAAAGGTCCATATCATTGTATAACAAGACACATTTCACATGCCTCAACATAAAAGAACAAAAAAACATATTAAAAAAAAAAAAAAAAAAAACAAGAGAGGGTACATAATCATTAGTTTACATATATATATTATACATATCATTGCATTTGTATTATAATTCAATGATAAGATTGAGAATATATTCTGCATGTAAGCACCACTAAATACTTTCCCTTTCTGTGAAAATGTTCAAGGAGGAGCATATATTAATTGTTTTAACTGCTTTACTATTTTTAGATTTTGACATCACATCTATATACATTTTAATTTCTTTTTCAAAGACTATGAAAAGAGGTTTACCCTTTGTAAACTTGCATCTATGAATGTGAAATTTACATAAAAATAAAATAAAATTTATAATAAAGTTTACATCCTTTAAAGAGTGTTCTTTAATATAATAACCAAAAAGCACCTGTTTATAAGATAAAGAAAATGTTTTTAAAAGGTTATCAACAATGAAGGCCTTCACATTATTCCAAAAATCCTGATTATTTTGACAAGACCAAAACAAATGAGAAATTGTTTCTGTGTAGCCTTCACAAAAAGAGCATTTTAAATCGATATCAATTTTAAATTTTTGTATAAATTCTTTTGTAGGGTAAACCCTATGAATTAATTTAAATGATATTTCCTTTACTTTATTAGTGAGGAGAAACTTTTGAGGTAGTGACCAAACTTGAGACCAGTCTATATTGTTAAATATATTGTTCCAGTAAAAAATGGCAGGCGGAGTAGAAATATTTTCTTTAAGAAACAAGGATCTAATCTTATGGTTATTCGGTTTTAACCCAGAGAAACAAATAGAGCCGACTGAGGTATGTTCAGGTCCAGGAGGACAGACAGAGAGAGTTGATGTACACATACCGCTTTTGAACAGCATATGTACACCTGAAGGTATGGCTTTAGTAAGCATCATGAATTCTTTTAAAGTAACAGGTATATTATATCTTGAGACAAAGTCTTCAAACGTAAGCAAAGTTCCATCAGTATTAAATAACTGATTCACTAATAACAACCCGTTACTAAACCAATTGTGAAAAAATAACGTTTTATTTCTATGTAAAATGTTGGCATTATTCCAGATGAGAAAACTCTGAGGGGAAAAATTGTGTTTGTAAATAAGTCTCCAGGTAGCAAGTACTTGCTGGTAAAATTTAGAGAGTTTAATTGGAATTTTTTCTATTTTATAATTACACATTAAAAGAAATTCTAACCCACCCAACTTTGAGAAAATAAACCGAGGAATTATATTCCAAATAGATGAAGGATTTTGTAGATAATGTCTTAGCCAATTAATTTTAAAGTTACCGTTTAGAGAGCCAAAATCGATAAAATTCAGACCACCTTTATTATATGAATTCAGAATTACGGATTTCTTAATATAGTGGATTTTGTTTTTCCACAAAAATTTTATCAACATGCTGTCAATTAATTTACAAGTATGTTTGTCAACAGACATTGATTGAGCAGCATATGATAATCGAGAGATGCCTTCCGCTTTCGTGAGCAGAGTTCTGCCTTTGAGTGATAGATCTCGCTGTAACCAATGATTAAGCACCTTATGTGTCTTCTCAATGATTGGAAGAAAATTGGAGGAGCATCTAATTTTATCGTCTTTTATTATTTTAATTCCTAAGTAAGTAACACTCTCTTTTACAGGGATATTACAAATTAAAGATTCTAGGCAATTACCAACTGGAAGTAGCTCACATTTGTTAATGTTAAGTCGAAGGCCTGAGGCTTTAGAAAAGGGCTCAAGAGTCTCTAATGCTACAGCAACCTGAGAGGCGTTTTTTAAAAATAAAACAGTATCGTCCGCTAAATGAACTTGAACTTTCTGTACATATAGATTCCTTCTTATGTTTTATTAGTTCTTCAAGGATGAACTTTTGATTTTATTCTTGGCCAAATAGTCTTTGAACTTGAACTTTCTATATATACTAATATATTCCTTTTGATGTTTCATCCCAAGTTCAAATATGACTTTTGGAAAAAAAAATCTGCTCATGGATTCCATGAAATTGAATTTTCTATGAATATAAATAGATTCCTTCTGATGCTTTATCAATGCTTTAAGGATGACCTTTTGATTTTATTCTTGGCCAAATAGTCTTTCAATTTGAACTTTCTATATATACTAATATATTCCTTTTGATGTTTCATCCCAAGTTCAAATATGACTTTTGGAAAAATGTCTGTCCCTGGATTCCATGAAATTGAATTTTCTATACATATAAATAGATTCCTTGCTGATGCTCTATCAGTGCTTTAAGGATGACCTTTTGATCTTATTCTTGGCCAAATAGTCTTTCAACTTGAACTTTCTATATATACAAATATATTCCTTTCAATGTTTCACCCCAAGTTCAAATATGACTTTTGGAAAAAAAATTCTGTCCCTGGATTCCATGAAACTGAATTTTCTATAAATATAAATAGATTCCTTCTTATGCTTTATCAGTGCTTTAAGGATGACCTTTTGATTTTAGGCTTGGCCAAATAGTCTTTCAACTTGAACTTTCTATATATACTAATATATTCCTTTTGATGTTTCATCCCAAGTTCAAATATGACTTTTGGAAAAATGTTCCGCCCCTGGATTCCATGAACTTGAACTTTCTATAGAAATAAATAGATTCCTTCTGAGGCTTTATCAGTGCTTTAAGGATGACCTTTTGATTTTATTCTTGGCCAAATAGTCTTTGACCTTGAACTTTCTATATATACTAATATATACCTTTTGATGTTTCATCCCAAGTTCATATATGACTTTTGGAAAAAAATTCTGTCCCTGGATTCCGTAAAATTGAATTTTCTATACATATAAATAGATTCCTTCTGATGCTTTATCAGTGCTTTAAGGATGACCTTTAGATCTAATCCTTGGCCAAATAGTCTTTGAACTTGATCTTTCTATATATACTAATATATTCCTTCTCAAGTTTCATCCCAGGTTCAAATATGACCTTTGGAAAAATGTTCTGCCCCTGGATTCCATGAACTTGAACTTTCTTTAGATATAAATAGATTCCTTCTGATGCTTCATCAGTGCTTTAAGGATGACCTTTTTAACTAATTAGTGGCCAAATAGTCTTTGAACTTGAATCTTCTATACAGCCTTATGACTTTCAGTTGTTTCATCAGTAGAGCAAGGATGACATTTTTTGCCAAAAAAAAAAAAAAAAAATTCTGACTCCGGATCCCATGAACTTGAACTTTCTATGTATACATATAGATTCCTTCTTCTGTTTCATCTTTGGTTCAAGCATGGCTTTTTGAGTATATTTTTGGAAAAAGAGTCATTGAACTTTAAATTTAAATTTACACGTATAGGCTTTCTGATTTTTTATCAGAAGTTCAAATATAACTTTTTGAACATGATTTTCTGCCCCTAGATTCCATGAACTTGAACTTTATATAAATATAAATAGATTCCTTCTGATGTTTTATTTCGTTCCCTTTCGTTCAGTCACTCCGACGTAACGTCAGTGACTGACGAATGGGGGTTTCGCTTAGAAGCCTGTCATCTCCGAGACTAGAAAGCGCCCAATGGCAGTGCCAATGCCATGGGCATGCGAGATTTGCATGCGTAACTCCGCCTACCCACGTGGGTATATAAGGAAGTAGCTGGCATCATCGCATTATGTTTTAATGCTTCGGAGCCAAGGGTTTAATACCTTTCACTCCTATAAGCCTTCTGAGTTAAGTCAGTTCTTCGAGACGATCAGGATCTTCCAGTCTTCCGGTGTTGGTGTTCGGCGCGTTCCAGCGGTCACATACTTCCTGCCTGCTGGTCAGACGATTGGTTTCCAGTTGGTGTGTGGTCCCCTGGGCGCTTCGGCATCGACTGCGAGGTTAATCCTCTCACAAAAGAGCTCACACGTGGCACGTCCTTTTCAGGATGTCTCGCCCATGTGCTTCTGGGTGTGGCCGGTCTCTACACTCTTCTGATGGGCACTCGCACTGTCTGGCATGTTTGGGCTTTCAGCATGCTCAGGCGGCGCTTGTGGATGAGTCATGTTCCCACTGCGGGAACATGGCCATCTCCATGTTGCGGTCGAGACTCAATGATCTCCGTGCGGCCGCCGGAGTGAGAGTCCCCTCCGTCACCCCCCGATCTGACGTGTCCGCGGCCTCGGTCTCATCCGGTCCGCGGGGCGTCTCTTCGGCTGGTGGCCAGGGTGACCTGAGGGTGATGGTGTGGAACACAGCTCCGATGCTCATGCCTCGGCCCACACCCCCCTCTGTTGCACCGGTACCCGCGAGCGTTGTGATGGAGCCCGCGGCCTCGGTCTCGGCCGGTCTGCGGGTTTCGTTCGGCGCTCCAGAGGAGGACGAGATGTCAGTGACCGCATCACAAGGTGTCTTCTCGCGAGCGTTTGGCAACCTCTTCCGCCTTCTCCGCCCTCAATGGGGCGGCGGCTAGAGGGTACACTGGGGTCCCCCCGGTGGAGCGTTCTGTGGCGATGCAACTGTGTCCCAAGAGCGCCTCCTCCTGGCGTGGCGATCCTAAGCACCCCTCCAAGGCCTGTAGATTAACATCTTCCATGGTGTCGAAGACCTACAGAGCTGCGGGGCAGGCCGCCGCTTCTTTGCATGCCATGGCAACCCTCCAGGCCTACCAGGCCAAGTTGCTGTGCGACATGCACGAGGGTGGAGCCGACCCAGGGCTCAGAGATGAGCTGCGTGCCGCGACCGACCTCGCTCTCCGAGCGACGAAGGTTACCGCACGCTCCCTGGGCCGGGTGATGTCCACATGTGTGGTCCAGGACAGACATCTATGGCTCAACCTGGCCGATATGCGGGACGCCGAGCGGACTCGTTTCCTCGACGCCCCCATATCCCAGGCTGGGCTATTCGGCGGTGCGGTCGAGAGATTCGCCCAACAGTTCTCGGCCGCCCAGAAGCAGACTGAGGCTATCAAGCACATACTGCCCCCGCGGCCCGCTGCTGCACCCCAAGTGCCACCGGCACAGTCGCCTCAGCTGCCTCGCCGCCGAGGGCGGCCTCCTGCGGTCCCCCCCGCTCCCACGCGGCCACAGCAGCAGCCTTCACCCGGGCCACGCCGCGGAGCGCGCCGCAAGAAGCCGCCCCAGTCCGCGCCAGCCCCGCGGCCCGCTAAACGCCAGGCCAAGCGGCGCTCCTGACGCGGACAGCTCAGAGATGGGCAGTTCTTTCCAGGAGACGGCAGCAGGGCCGCTCCTTCCCCCGGTGGAGGGCCGGGGAGAATCTTTCGTTCCGCTGCCGCCCCACGGGGTGGCAGCACCCTAATGTGGTTAAAGAAAGAACTGACAAACCCATCTCTGAGCACCCAGAGACGCCGCTCTCGTCCCTCTCTGTCGCCAGCCCCCTCTCAGAGCAGACCCCAGTGGAACGCGAGTCCTTCCCTGGTCTCCTCTGTCAGGGCGCAGCTGTTACCGCCGCCCCGACACCGGGCCGCTACGCCACCCGAGTCCGGGCCGGTAACGCTGCCTCGCTGCCCCACCGAGGGTACGCCGGTGCTCCGCATGACCCCGTTGGTACACTCCCTGAGAGTGTGGCTACAGCTCCAGGGACTGTCCCGCTGGGTCGCACGGACCATCCGGCTCGGCTACGCGATTCAGTTCGCGCGAGCTCCTCCCCGCTTCCGGGGTGTCCGGTACACCATGGTGGGGTCCAATGCCCCAGTCATGCGTGCGGAGATCGCGACCCTACTGGCGAAGGGTGCGGTCGAGCTCGTCCCTCCAGCCGAGATGAAGTCCGGCTTCTACAGCCCTTACTTCATTGTACCGAAGAAATCCGGTGGGTTACGACCGATCCTGGACCTTCGCGTCCTGAACCGATCCCTGTACAGGCTTCCGTTCAGGATGTTGACTGCGAAATGCCTTTTCGAATGCGTTCGTCCATGCGATTGGTTTGCAGCGATCGACCTGAAGGACGCGGCTTGCGCGCGCAGTCACTGCTGACTTGCCTCAGGCAGATAGAGAGCAAGAGTGCGGTTCCACTGAAACTATTTCAGAGGCTCCTGGGGTATATGGCATCTGCAGCCGCGGTGACGCCGCTCAGATTGCTTCATATGAGACCGCTTCAGCACTGGCTTCGCGATCGAGTCCCGAGATGGGCATGGCAGTCTGGCACGCTCCGGGTCCCAGTGACTCAGGCCTGCAGACAGACACTCACCCAGTGGTCAAACCTCAGTTTTCTATGGGCAGGTGTGCCCTTAGAACGAGTTTCCCGGCATGTTGTTGTGTCAACAGATGCGTCCACCACGGGTTGGGGTGCCATGTGCAATGGACATGCAGCCGCCGGCTCTTGGTCAGAGAGCCAGAGCCACCTGCATATCAATTGCCTCGAGTTGCTGGCAGTACGGTTCGCCCTACACCGCTTCCGAGCGTTGCTGAAGTGTCAACACGTACTAGTCAGATCGGATAACACGGCCGTAGTAGCGTACATCAACCACCAGGGCGGTCTACGCTCCCGCCGCATGTCTCAACTCGCCCGCCATCTCGTCTTATGGAGTCAGAAGCGCCTGAGGTCCCTTCGTGCTGTCCATATCCCGGGGATCCTGAACCGTGCAGCCGACGAGCTCTCACGGGTTCAGCCAATCCCTGGGGAGTGGAGACTCCATCCCCAGTCGGTCCAGCTGATTTGGGATCAGTTCGGGGACGCACAGGTAGATCTGTTTGCCTCCCACGACTCGTCCCACTGCAGCCTGTACTATTCCCTGACCGAGGGCACGCTCGGCACGGATGCACTGGCGCACAGCTGGCCGCGGGGCCTGCGTTTCCCCCAGTGAGCCTTCTTGCACGTGTTCTGTGCAAGGTTAGGGAGGACAAGGAGCAGGTCATCTTGGTCGCCCGTACTGGCACGGCCGGACCTGGTTCCCAGAACTAGTGCTCCTTGCGACAGCCCCTCCCTGGCCAATCCCTCTGAGACAAGACCTACTCTCTCAGAGACGGAGCACCCTGTGGCACCCGCGTCCCGATCTTTGGAACCTCCACGTGTGGCTCCTGGACGGGACGCGGCAGGTTTGAGTACCCTACCACCTCCGGTGGTGGCTACCATCACTTCCGCTCGGGCCGAGTCCACGAGACAGGCCTATGCGTTGAAGTGGAACCTCTTCGTCAATTGGTGCTCTTCTCGCCAAGAAGACCCCTGGAAATGCCCGATCGGGTCTGTGCTCTCTTTCCTCCAGGAAGGGTTGGATCGAAGGCTGTCTCCATCCACCCTGAAGGTTTATGTGGCCGCTATTGCCGCCTACCATGACCTCTTGGACGGGAAAACGGTAAGTAAGCACGACCTGGTCATCAGGTTCCTGAGGGGTGCAAGGAGACTACATCCTCCTCGTGCTCCTCTCGTACCCTCTTGGGACCTCTCAGTAGGTTTAAGTGCTCTGCAGAGGGCCCCATTTGAGCCTTTGCGGTCAGTAGATGTTAAGTTCTTGTCTATGAAGACAGCGCTCCTGACCGCACTGGCCTCCATCAAGAGGGTAGGGGACCTGCAGGCATTTTCGGTTGACGAAGCGTGCCTGGAATTCGGGCCGGCTGACTCTCACGTGATCCTGAGACCCCGGCCTGGATATGTGCCCAAGGTTCCCACCACTCCGTTCAGAGACCAGGTGGTGAACCTGCAAGCGCTGCCTTTGGAGGAGGCAGACCCAGCCTTGGCACTGCTCTGTCCAGTACGCGCCCTTCGTGCTTACGTAGACAGGACGCAGTGTTGCAGGACCTCAGACCAGCTCTTTGTCTGTTATGGTGGGAAGCTGAAAGGGAAGGCTCTCTCAAAGCAAAGGCTGTCTCACTGGATAGTGGACACCATTGTTTTGGCGTACCAGCAGCAGGGACGCCCATGTCCCCTTGGGGTCAGGGCCCATTCCACCCGGAGTGTGGCCTCCTCTTGGGCGTTAGCACATGGCGCTCCGCTGACAGACATCTGCAGAGCTGCAGGCTGGGCGACACCAAACACATTCGCCAGGTTTTATAACCTCCGAGTGGAGCCTGTATCCGACTATGTACTCGCCTCTACAAGTGGCCGGTAATGGATTGGCTCAGGTGTCTTCGCTTGCTCGCCATTCCACTCCACGGACTGGATACGTGCGATATTCTTCTCAGGTGAGTTCCCCTAGAGCCCTGAGCTCCTCCAGCACTGACGACGCCGACGCCAGTAAGTCTGCCCTTAGCCCAGACACTCGTGTCCGGCCAGGTTCCCCATGTGCATGGTTCCCCTCCGGCGACCCCCACATGTGTATTTCCACCGTAAGCCTCCCTGAGCGGGTGCATTCCCTTGGCAACCTTGCCACCCCCTGGGGTTAAAAATCCACCTGCGGCTGGTACCCCAGTGATCTTCCGTATGCAGCCCCCCGGGGTCATACGTGTATTCCTAAGTCCTCCCTATGGGTAGGCATCTTGGCGCATATCTCCTTCTGGAATATGCCTCCCAGTGTACCTTGGTATTCCTGCGTTAAGTAGAGGCCTTTGACCGTCCTAACTTGCATCAGGGTTCTCACGCTTGCGCAGGGCACTGGAAGACAGCCGAGTGGCGTTATTGCATTGGGATCCCCATTCGTCAGTCACTGACGTTACGTCGGAGTGACTGAACGAAAGGGAACATCTCGGTTACGTATGTAACCCTCGTTCCCTGAGGAGGGAACGGAGACGTAACGTCCCGTTGCCACATCCGCTGTACCGCTGGAACGCAGTTCAACTTGGCTCCTCAGCAGGTAAAACATAATGCGATGATACCAGCTACTTCCTTATATACCCACGTGGGTAGGCGGAGTTACGCATGCAAATCTCGCATGCCCATGGCATTGGCACTGCCATTGGGCGCTTTCTAGTCTCGGAGATGACAGGCTTCTAAGCGAAACCCCCATTCGTCAGTCACTGACGTTACGTCTCCGTTCCCTCCTCAGGGAACGAGGGTTACATACGTAACCGAGACGTTCTTCAAGGATGAACTTTTGATTTTATTCTTGGCCAAATAGTCTTTGAACTTGAACCTTCTATATATACTAATATATACCTTTTGATGTTTCATCCCAAGTTCAAATATGACTTTTGGAAAAAAATTCTGTCCCTGGATTCCATGAAATAGAATTTTCTATACATAAAAATAGATTCCTTCTGATGCTTTATCAGTGCTCTAAGGAGACCAAATAGTCTTTCAACTTGAACTTTCTATATATACTAACATATTCCTTTTGATGTTTCATCCCAAGTTCAAATATGACTTTTTGGAAAAATGCCTGTCCCTGGATTCCATGAAATTGAATTTTCTATACATATAAATAGATTCCTTCTGATGCCTTATCAGTGCTTTAAGGATGACCTTTTGATTTTATTCTTGGCCAAATAGTCTTTGATCTTGAACTTTCTATATATACTAATATATACCTTTTGATGTTTCATCCCAAGTTCAAATATGACTTTTGGAAAAAAAAGTAATTGTCCCTGGATTCCATGAAATTGAATTTTCTATACATATAAATAGATTCCTTCTGATGCTTAATCAGTGCTCTAAGGAGACCAACTATTCTTTCAACTTGAACTTTCTATATATACTAATATATTCCTTTTAATGTTTCATCCCAAGTTCAAATATGACTTTTGGAAAAAAAATTCTGTCCCTGGATTCCATGAAATTGAATTTTCTATACATATAAATAGATTCCTTCTGATGCTTTATCAGTGCTTTAAGGATGACCTTTTGATCTTATTCTTGGCCAAATAGTCTTTCAAGTTGAACTTTCTACATATACAAATATATTCCTTTTAATGTTTCATCCCAAGTTCAAATATGACTTTTGGAAAAAAAAAATCTGTCCCTGGATTCCATGAAATTGAATTTTCTATACATATAAATAGATTCCTTCTGATGCTTTATCAGTGCTTTAAGGATTACCTTTTGATTTTATTCTTGGCCAAATAGTCTTTCAACTTGAACTTTCTCTATATACTAATATATTCCTTTTGATGTTAAATACCAAGTTCAAAAATGACTTTTGGAAAAATTTCTGTCCCTAGATTCCATGAAATTGATTTTTCTATACATATAAATAGATTCCTTCTGATGCTTTATCAGTGTTTTAAGGATGACCTTTTGATCTTATTCTTGGCCAAATAGTCTTTGAACTTGAACTTTCTATATATACTAATATATTCCTTTTGATGTTTCATCCCAAGTTCAAATATGACTTTTGGAAAAATGTCTGTCCCTGGATTCCATGAACTTGAACTTTCTATAGATATAAATAGATTCCTTCTGATGCTTTATCAGTGCTCTAAGGAGACCAACTAGTCTTTCAACTTGAACTTTCTATATATACTAATATATTCCTTTTAATGTTTCATCCCAAGTTCAAATATGACTTTTGGAAAAAAAATTCTGTCCCTGGATTCCATGAACTTGAACTTTCTATAGATATAAATAGATTCCTTCTGATGCTTTATCAGTGCTTTAAGGATGACCTTTTGTACTTATTTGTGGCCAAATAGTCATTGAACTTGAATCTTCTACAGACTTATGACTTTCAGTTGTTTCATCAGTAGAGCAAAGATGCCATTTTTTGACAAAAAAATAATAATTTCTGACTCCGGATCCCATGAACTTGAACTTTCTATGCATACATATAGATTCCTTCTTCTGTTTCATCTTTAGTTCAAGAATGGCTTTTTGAATATATTTTTGGACAAAGAGTCTTTGAACTTTACATTTAAATTCACACGTATAGGCTTTCAGATGTTTTATCAGAAGTTCAAATATGACTTTAAAAAAAAAAAAAATTCTACTTATGGACCATGAACTTGAACTTTCTATACATTTAAATAGATTCCCTCTGATGTTTTATTAGTTCTTTAAGGATGACCCTTTGAACTTAATTGTGGCCAAAGATTCTTTGAACTTGAATCTTCTATACAGAATTATGAATTTCAGTTGTTTCATCAGTAGATCAAGGATGATATTTTTTGACAAAAAAAATAAAAATAAATAAAAACTGACTCTGGATCCCAAGAATTTGAACTTTCTATGTATACATACAGATTCCTTCTTCTGTTTCATCTTTAGTTCAAGCATGGATTTTGAATATATTTTTGGAAAAATAGTCTTTGAACTTTAAATTTAAATTTACATGTATAGGTTTTCTGTTTTTTTTTATCAGAAGTTCAAATATAATTTTTTTCTGCCCCTAGATTCCATGAACTTGAACTTTCTATACATATAAATAGATTCCTTCTGATCTATTTATATGATTAATGTTTCATCCCAAGTTCAAATAGGACTTTTGGAAAAATGTTCTGCCCCTTGATTCCATGAACTTGAACTTTCTATAGAAATAAATAGATTCCTTCTGATGCTTCATCAGTGCTTTAAGGATGACCTTTTTAACTAATTCGTGGCCAAATAGTCTTTGAACTTAAATCTTCTATACAGACTTAGGACTTTCAGTTGTTTCATCAGTAGAGCAAGGATGACATTTTTTGCCAAGAAATTTTTTTAAAAAAAAAATTCTGACTCCGGATCCATTGAAATTGAACTTTCTATGTATACATAAAGATTCCTTCTTCTGTTTCATCTTTAGTTCAAGAATGGCTTTTTAAATATATTTTTGGACAAAGATTATTTGAACTTTACTTTTAAATTCACAAGTATAAGCTTTCAGATGTTTTATCAGAAGTTCAAATATGACTTTTGAAAAAAAAAATCTGCTCATGGATTCGATAAACTTGAACTTTCTATACATTTAAATAGACTCCTTCTTATGTTTTATTAGTTCTTTAAGGATGACCCTTTGAACTTATTTGTGGCCAAAGATTCTTTGAACTTGAATCTTCTATACAGACTTATGAATTTCAGTTGTTTCATCAGTAGAGCAAGGATGGCATTTTTTGACAAAAAAATAATAATTTCTGACTCCGGATCCCATGAACTTGAACTATGCATACATATAGATTCCTTCTTCTGTTCCATCTTTAGTTCAAGAACAGCTTTTTGAATATATTTTTTGACAAAGTGTCTTTGAACTTTAAATTTAAATTTACACGTATAGGCTTTCCGATTTATTATCAGAAATTCAAATATGACTTTTTGAACATTTTTTTCTGTCCCTAGAGTCTATGAACTTGAACTTTCTATACATATAAATAGATTCTTGCTGATTTTTTATTAGTTATTTAAGGATGGCCTTTTGAGCTTATTTGTGGTCAAAGAGTCTTTGAACTTGAATCTTCTATACAGACTTATGACTTTCTGTTGTTTCATCAGTAGAGCAAGGATGACATTTTTTGACAAAAAAAATAATTTCTGACTCCGGATCTCATAAACTTGAACTTTCTATGCATACATATAGATTCCTACTTCTGTTTCATCTTTTGTTCAAAAATTTTTTTTTTATATATTTTTGGACAAAGAGTCTTTGAACTTTACATTTAAATTCACACATATAGGCTTTCAGATGTTTTATCAGAAGTTCATATATAATTTTTTTAACATTTTTTTCTGCCCCTAGATTCCATGAACTTGAACTTTCTATACATATAAATAGATTCCTTCAGATGTTTTATTAGATCTTCAAGGATGAACTTTTGATTTTATTCTTGTCCAAATAATCTTTGAACTTGAACTTTCTATATATACTAATATATTCCTTTTGATGTTTCATCCCAAGTTCAAATATGACTTTTGGAAAAAAAATTCTGCTCATGGATTCCATGAAATTGAATTTTCTATAAATATAAATAGATTCCTTATGATGCTTTATCAGTGGTTTAAGGATGACCTTTTGATTTTATTCTTGGCCAAATAGTCTTCCAACTTGAACTTTCTATATATACTAATATATTCCTTTTGATGTTTCATTCCAAGTTCAAATATGACTTTTGGAAAAATGTCTGTCCCTGGATTCCATGAAATTGAATTTTCTATACATATAAATAGATTCCTTCTGATGCTTTATCAGTGTTTTAAGGATGACCTTTAGATCTAATTCTTGGCCAAATAGTCTTTGATCTTGAACTTTCTATATATACTAATATATTCCTTCTCATGTTTCATCCCAAGTTCAAATATGACCTTTGGAAAAATGTTCTGCCCCTGGATTCCATGAACTTGAACTTTCTTTAGATATAAATAGATTCCTTCTGATGCTTCATCAGTGCTTTAAGGATGACCTTTTTAACTAATTTGTGGCCAAATAGTCTTTGAACTTGAATCGTCTTTACAGACTTAGGACTTTCAGTTGTTTCATCAGTAGAGCAAGGATGACATTTTTTGCCAAAAAAAAAAAAAAAAAAATTCTGACTCCGGATCCCATGAACTTGAACTTTCTATGTATACATATAGATTCCTTCTTCTGTTTCATCTTTAGTTCAAGAATGGCTTTTTGAGTACATTTTTGGAAAAAGAGTCTTTGAACTTTAAATATAAATTTACACGTATAGGCTTTCTGATTTTTTATCAGAAGTTCAAATATAACTTTTTGAACATGTTTTTCTGCCCCTAGATTCCATGAACCTGAACTTTCTATAAATATAAATAGATTCCTTCTGATGTTTTATTAGTTCTTCAAGGATGAACTTTTGAGTTTATTCTTGGCCTAATAGTCTTTGAACTTGAACCTTCTATATATACTAATTTAATCCTTTTGATGTTTCATCCCAAGTTCAAATATGACTTTTGGAAAAAAATTCTGTCCCTGGATTCCATGAAATTGGATTTTCTATACATATAAGTAGATTCCTTCTGATGCCTTATCAGTGCTTTAAGGATGACCTTTTGATTTTATTCTTGGCCAAATAGTCTTTGATCTTGAACTTTCTATATATACTAATATATACCTTTTGATGTTTCATCCCAAGTTCAAATGTGACTTTTGGAGAAAAAAAAAATTGTCCCTGGATTCCATGAAATTGAATTTTCTATACATATAAATAGATTCCTTCTGATGCTTTATCAGTGCTTTAAGGATGACCTTTTGATTTTATTCTTGGCCAAATAGTCTTTCAATTTGAACTTTCTATATATACTAATATATTCCTTTTGATGCTTCATCCCAAGTTCAAAAATGACTTTTGGAAAAATTTCTGTCCCTGGATTCCATGAAATTGAATTTTCTATACATATAAATAGATTCCTTCTGATGCTTTATCAGTGCTTTAAGGATGACCTTTTGATCTTATTCTTGGTCAAATAGTCTTTCAACTTGAACTTTCTATGTATACAAATATATTCCTTTTAATGTTTCATCCCAAGTTCAAATATGACTTTTGGAAAAATGTTCTGCCCCTTGATTCCATGAACTTGAACTTTCTATAGAAATAAATAGATTCCTTCTGATGCTTTATCAGTGCTTTAAGGATGACCTTTTGATTTGATTCTTGGCCAAATAGTCTTTGAACTTGAACTTTCTATATATACTAATATATACCTTTTGATGTTTCATCCCAAATTCAAATATGACTTTTGGAAAAAAAATTGTCCCTGGATTCCATGAAATTGAATTTTCTATAAATATAAATAGTCTCCTTCTGATGCTTTATCAGTGCTTTAAGGATGACCTTTTTATTTTATTCTTGGCCAAATAGTTTTTCAACTTGAACTTTCTATATATACTAATATATTCCTTTTGATGTTTCATCCCAAGTTCAAATATGACTTTTGGAAAAATGTTCCGCCCCTGGATTCCATGAACTTGGACTTTCTATAGAAATAAATAGATTCCTTCTGAGGCTTTATCAGTGCTTTAAGGATGACCTTTTGATTTTATTCTTGGCCAAATAGTCTTTGATCTTGAACTTTCTATATATACTAATATATACCTTTTGATGTTTCATCCCAAGTTCAAATATGACTTTTGGAAAAACATTCTGTCCCTGGATTCCGTGAAATTAATTTTTTTCTATACATATAAATAGATTCCTTCTGATGCTTTATCAGTGCTTTAAGGATGACCTTTACATCTAATTCTTGGCCAAATAGTCTTTGAACTATGTTATTCCTTCTCAAGTTTCATCCCAAGTTCAAATATGACCTTTGGAAAAATGTTCTGCCCCTGGATTCCATGAAATTTAATTTTCTATACATATAAATAGATTCCTTCTGATGCTTTATCAGTGCTTTAAGGAGACCAAATAGTCTTTCAACTTGAACTTTCCAAATATACTAATATATTCCTTCTGATGTTTCATCCCAAGTTCAAATATGACTTTTGGAAAAATGCTCTGCCCCTGGATTCCATGAACTTGAACTTTCTATAGATATAAATAGATTCCTTCTGATGCTTCATCAGTGCTTTAATGATGACCTTTTTATCTTATTTGTGGCCAAAAAGTCCAGGCCAGACTTATGACTTTCAGTTGTTTCATCAATAGAGCAAGGATGACATTTTTTTTTACAAATTTTTTCTGGCTCCGGACCCCATGAACTTGAACTTTCTATGCATACATAAAGATTCCTTCTTCTGTTTCATCTTTAGTTCAAGAATGGCTTTTTAAATATATTTTTGGACAAAGATTATTTGAACTTTACATTTAAATTCACAAGTATAGGCCTTCAGATTTTTTATCAGAAGTTCAAATATGACTTTTGAAAAAAAAAATCTGCTCATGGATTCGATGAACTTGAACTTTCTATACATTTAAATAGACTCCTTCTTATGTTTTATTAGTTCTTTAAGGATGACCCTTTGAACTTATTTGTGGCCAAAGATTCTTTGAACTTGAATCTTCTATACAGACTTTTGAATTTCAGTTGTTTCATCAGTAGAGCAAGGATGACATTTTTTGACAAAAAAAATAATAATTTCTGACTCCGGATCCCATAAACTTGAACTTTCTACGCATACATATAGATTCCTTCTTCTGTTCCATCTTTAGTTCAAGAACAGCTTTTTGAATATATTTTTTGACAACGTGTCTTTGAAGTTTAAATTTAAATTTACATGTATAGGCTTTCCGATTTATTATCAGAAATTCAAATATGACTTTTTGAAAAAATTTTCTGTCCCTAGAGTCTATGAACTTGAACTTTCTATACATATAAATAGATTCTTGCTGATTTTTTATTAGTTATTTAAGGACGGCCTTTTGAGCTTATTTGTGGTCAAAGAGTCTTTGAACTTGAATCTTCTATACAGACTTATGACTTTCTGTTGTTTCATCAGTAGAGCAAGGATGACATTTTTTGACAAAAAAAATTAATTTCTGACCCCGGATCCCATGAACTTGAACTTTCTATGCATACATATAGATTCCTTCTTCTGTTTCATCTTTAGTTTGAGTGTGACTTTTTGAAAATATTTTTGGACAAATAGTCTTTGAAAAAAACATTCTGCCCCTAGACTCAATTAACTTGAACTTTTTATACTTTACATTCTTTCTGACGTTTCATTAGTGTTTCAAGGATGACTTTTGATCTAATTCTTGGCCAAAAAGTATTTCTTTAACATTATTCATACTTGAACTAAAGATGAAACAGCAGAAGAAATTTATTAGTATGCATTCAGAATTTATTTTAATTTTTTTTGGTCAAAAAATGTCTTCCTTTACATCCTGATGAAATAACAGGTAGTGATAAAGTCTGTATTGAATGTTCAAGTTCAAAGACTATTTGGCCACAAATAAGTACAAAAGGTCATCCTTTAAAGAACTAATAAAACATCAGAAGGAATCTATTTATATGCTTAGAAAGTTCAAGTTCATGGGATCCAGGATCAGAATCTTTTTTTGTCAAAAAATCTCATCCTTGATCTACTGAAGAAACAACAGGTAGTCATAAAGTCTGTATAGAATGTTCAAGTTCAAAGACTATTTTGCCGCAAATACGTTCAAAAGGTCATCTTTTGAACCACTGTGACGTAGAATAAGAAGAAATCTATTTATATGCATACAAAGTTCAAGTTCATGGGATCCAGGGTCAGAATCTTTTTTTTTTTTTGTCAAAAAATCTCATCCTTGATCTACTGAAGAAACAACAGAAAAACATACATCTGTAAAGAAGGTTCAAGTTCAAAGACTCTTTGGCCAAAAATAAGTTCAAAGGGTCATCCTTGATGATCTAATAAAACATCAGAAGGAGTCTATTTATATGAATAGATAGTTCAAGTTCATGGAACTTAGGGTCAGATTTATTTTTTTTATTTTTATTTTTGTCAAAAAATGTCTTCCTCGACCAACTAATGAAACAACAGGTCTGTATAAAGTCAGTATAGAATGTTCAAGTTCAAAGACTATTTGGCCGCAAATAAGTTCAAAAGGTCATCTTTTGAACCACTGTGACGTAGAATAAGAAGAAATCTATTTATATGCATACAAAGTTCAAGTTCATGGGATCCAGGGTCAGAATCTTTTTTTTTTTTTTTTTTGTCAAAAAATCTCATCCTTGATCTACTGAAGAAACAACAGAAAAACATACATCTGTAAAGAAGGTTCAAGTTCAAAGACTCTTTGGCCATAAATAAGTTCAAAAGGTACTCTTTGAACCACTGCATCAGAAGGAATCTATTTATATGCATAGAACGTTCAAGTTCTTGGGATTCAGGGTCAGAATCTTTTTTTTATTTTTTTATTTTTAAATCTCATCCTTGATCTACTCAAGAAAACAACAGAAAGTCATAAGTCTGTAAAGAAGGTTCAAGTTCAAAGACTGTTTTGGCCAAAAATGAGTTCAAAAGGTCATCCTTGAACCACTGCATCAGAATCTATTTATATGCATAGAAAGTTCAAGTTCATGGGATCCAGGGTCAGAATCTTTTTTTTTTTTTTTTTTTTTTTTAAATCTCATCCTTGATCTACTGAAGAAACAACAGAAAGACATAAGTCTGTAAAGAAGGTTCAAGTTCAAAGACTCTTTGGCCAAAAATAAGTTCAAAGGTATCATCCTTGAAGAACTAATAAAACATCAGAAGGAATTTATTTATATGTATAGAAATTTCAAGTTCATAGATTCTAGGGTCAGAATTTTTTTTATTTTTTATTTTTTGTCAAAAATGTCTTCCTTGACCAACTGATGAATCAACAGGTAGTCCTAAAGTCTGTATAAAGTGTTCAACTTCAAAGACTATTTGGCCACAAATAAGTTCAAAAGGTACTCTTTGAACCACTGCATCAGAAGGAATCTATGTATATGCATAGAACGTTCAAGTTCTTGGGATTCAGGGTCAGAATCTTTTATTTTATTTTATTTTTTTAAATCTCATCCTTGATCTACTGAAGAAAAAAACAGAAAGTCATACGTCTGTAAAGAAGGTTTAAGTTCAAAGACTGTTTTGTCCAAAAATAAGTTCAAAAGGTCATCCTTGAACAACTGCACAAGAATCTATTTATATGCATAGAAAGTTCAAGTTCATGGGATTCAGGGTCAGAATCTTTTTTTTTTGTCAAAAAATCTCATCCTTGATCTACTGAAGAAAACAACAGAAAGTCATTAGTCTGTAAAGAAGGTTCAAGTTTAAAGACTCTTTTGGCCCCAAATGAGTTCAAAAGGTTATCCTTCAACCCCTGCATCAAATCTATTTATATGCATAGAACGTTCAAGTTCATGGGATCCAGGGTCAGAATCTTTTTTTTTTTGTCAAAAAATCTCATCCTTGATCTATTGAAGAAAACAACAGAAACTCATAAGTCTGTAAAGAAGGTTCAAGTTTAAAGACTGTTTTGGCCACAAATGAGTTCAAAAGGTCAACCTCTACATCAGAATCTATTTATAAGCATAGAACGTTCTAGCTCATGGGATCCAGAGTCAGAATCTTTTATTTTATTTTATTTTTATCAAAAAATATCATCCTTGATCTACTGAATAAACAACAGAAAGACATATGTTTGTAAAGAAGGTTCAAGTTCAAAGACTCTTTGGCCAGAAGAAAGTTTATGTTGGCCTGTATTTCACAATTTAATTCTTGAACTGCTGCTGAAATATCAGAAGAAGTCTGTGAATCCCAACTGTAACTGTCTAAACATTCATACATTCAGATAATACATAAGCTAGAAAATGTTCCATATTTAACTATTGGATATATTTATTGAACCTTCTGTGAAATAGGAACTAGTCAGAATGCACTTCAATCTTGTAAATCGATTGTGGATTCCTGTTAAAGGCAATGCATATAATTAACGCGTTGTACATTGAAGAGATTAGGGCATTTGCCTTTCATCGCTTTGCACTGCATACGGAAAAAACTCGTGCACTGAAGAATTTTGCTTGCATTGAATTTTCCATGCACTGAAGAATTTTGCATGCGTTGTATAAAACCCTTCGTGCATTGAAGAAATCAGAGCATTTGCATTGCATTGAAATAAGAACTCGTTGGGCATTGAAGAAATAAGTACTTTTTCATTGTATTGCATGAAATAACTCGTTGTGCACTGTATATAGTTTGCATTGCGTTGCAAGAAATAACCTGTTGTGCATTGAAGATATTAGCGCTTTTGCATTGATTTGCAAAATGCATCGCATAGGAAAAATTTCGTGCATTGTCGCGATTAGTTCTTTTGCATTGCATACGGAAAAACTCGGGAATTGAAGACTTGGATGCATGAATTAAAAAACCTTTTGTGCATTGACAAAATGAGTGCTTTTGTATTGCATTGCATCCAAAAACTCGTTGTGCATTGAAGATATTAGCGCTTGCATTGCATACGAAAAAACTTGCGACTTGAAGTCTATTGCATGCAAGCAATACAAAAAACTTTACATCGCATTACATTGCATATAAGATCTGACTGTGCATTAAAGCGTTTGCATTACATTCGAAAATACTTGTGCACTGGGGGAGATTAGTGCTTTTTACATTCCATTGAACTCGTCATGCATTAAAGATATTAGCGATTTTGCAATGCATTGCATACGATAAAACTCGTGCATTGAAGACTTGCATTCATGCATACAAAACCCTTTGTGCATTAAAAAATGAGTGCTTTTGCATGCGAAAAAACTTGTGCACTGGAGATTATTGCTTTTGCATTGCGTTGCATGAAATAACTCGTTGTGCATTGAAGATAGCGCTTTCGCATTGCTTTGCATATAAGAATTCATTTTGCAATTAAATATTAGTGCTTTTGCATTGCATACGAAAAAACTGCGCATCGAAGAGATCGTGCTTTTGCATTGATAGAACTCGTCGTGCAATTGAGGATATTAACGCTTTTGCATTGTATTGCATTGCATACGAAAAAAACATGGCACATATACATTGTATATACTGTGCAATTAAGAGATTAATTCGTTTGCGTTGCATACGAAAAACACATGTGCAATGAAAAAATTAGTGCTTTTGCATTGCTATAACTCGTTATGCATTGAAGATATTAGCGCTTTTGCATTGCATTGCATACTAAAAAACTTGTGCAATAAGGAGATTAGTGTTTTGCATTGCATTGCATTGCTTACAAAAACTTGCTGGCGCATTGAGATATTAGCGCTTTTGCATTGCATACGAAAAATGTTGTGTATTGAAGACTTGCATGCATACAAAAACTTTGTGCATTGAAAAAATATATGCTTTTGCATTGCATTGCATGAAAAAAACTTTTGCACTGGGGAGATTAGTGCTTTTGTATTGCATTGAACTCGTCATGCATTGAAGATATTAGCACTTTTGCATTGCATTGCATACGAAAAAACTTGTGCACTGGGGAGAGTAGTGCTTTTTGCATTGCATCGAACTCGTCGTGCATTGAAGAATTAGCGCTTTTGCATTGCATTGCATACGAAAAAACTTGTGCAATAAGGAGATTAGTTTTTTGCATTGCATTGCATAAAATAACTCCTTGCGCATTGAAGATTTAAGCACTTTTGCATTGCATTGCATTGCATATAAGAATTCAGGGTGTAATGAAAAGATTAGTGCTTTTGCATTGCATTGAACTCATCATGCATTGGATATAAGCGCTTTTGCATTGCATTGCATTGTATACGAAAAAACTTGTGCATTGAAGACTTGCATGCATGCATACAAAAAATGAGTGCTTTTGCATTGCATTGCAAGCGAAAAAACCTTGTGCACTGGGGAGATTAGTGCTTTTGCATTGCGAACTCATCATGCATTGAAGATATTAGCGCTTTTGCATTGCATTGCATACGAAAAACTTGTGCAATAAGGAGATTAGTGTTTTGCATTGCTTTGCATAAAATAACTCCTTGCGCTTTGAAGATATTAGCGCTTTTGCATTGCATTGCATATAAGAATTCAGGGTGTAATGAAAAGATTAGTGCTTTTGCATTGCATACGAAAAAACTTGTGCACTGGGGAGAGTAGTGCTTTTGCATTGTTGCTTTGAACTCATCATGCATTGGATATTAGCGCTTTTGCATTGCATTGCATTGTATACGAAAAAACTTGTGCATTGAAGACTTGCATGCATGCATACAAAAACTTTGTGCAATGAAAAAATGAGTGCTTTTGCATTGCATTGCATGCGAAAAAACTTGTGCACTGGGGAGATTAGTGCTTTTTGCATTGCATTGAACTCATCATGCATTGAAGATATTAGCGCTTTTGCATTGCATTGCATATAAGAATTCAGGGTGTAAAGAAAAGATTAGTGCATTGTATACGAAAAAACTTGTGCATTGAACACCTGAATGCATGCATACAAAAACTTTGTGCATTGAAAAAATCAGTGCTTTTGCATTGCAATGCATGCGAAAAAACTTGTGCACTGAGGAGATTAGTGCTTTTGCATTCATGCAAAAACATGCAAAAACTTGCTGTGCATCGAAGAGATAGTGCTTTTGCATTGGATAAAATAAAATAACTCGTTATGCATTAAAAAAAATTAGTGCTTTTGCATTGGATTGCATATAAGTACTCGTTGCGCATTGAAGAAATAAGTGACTTTGCATTGCAAATAAGAATTCGCTGTGCAATGAAACGATTAGTGCATTTTCATTGCTTTGCAATGCAAACCTCGTGCAATGACGCGGTTAATGTTTTAACATTGCATTACATACGAAAAAACGTGTGCAATGAGGATTAAAGCTTTTTTGCATTGCATTGAACTTGTCATGCATTGAAGGTATTAGCGCTTTTTGCATTGCATTGCATATAAGATCTTACTGTGCATTAAAGAGATAAGTGCATTGTTAGAGAGTTATGCATTGATTTTTTTTTTTTGCATTGGATTGCTCATAAGAAATCGTTGCGCAATGAATATGGTTAGCACATTTTCCATATAATAATTCTCTGTGCAATGACGAGTTTAGTGCTTTTGCATTGCATTGCATTTAAGACTCTTTTACATTGAAGATCTCTTCAGTGGGTTTTCAATGCATTCAAATGCTGGTTTTACAAGAACTCGTGCTGCATTAAATAGATAAGTGTTTAGAACTTAGATGACTTAAGATAACTTAAATGATAAATGGAGGTTTCCCATCCAAGTACTTACCAGGAGTCCGTGACACCCTGCTGACCTTCCGAGATCAGACAAGAACGGGTGTGCCCAGAGAGGATTGCCATAAGAATCCTTTTAAATTTTACAAACAGACTTTGACGTATATGTAATGTATTTTTAAAAATGAATGTAGTCAATATTTGACCTATTAAACACATTTCTGAAAAAGGAATCCTAAATATTAAACTTTTTATATATACAGTACAAAGTTCAAATATGACTTTTTGAACGGAGAAAAAAAAATCTTACCATGGAATAAATGAGCTCGACCAATATATAGAAATTAAAAGAATCATATACTGATCAGTCAAGGAAGACCTGTTGAACTTATTTTTGGCCAACGAAGGTGTGAACTTTATATGTAAATACAGACTTAAAGACTTTCTGATGTTACATCAGAAGATCAACTTGACTTGCATGAAAAAAACTGCCCTTGAACTTGAACTTTCTAAAATACGGATTGATACCTTCCGATGTTTTTAAAAAAGTTAAAATATTTTTTTAATACAGATTTTTCTTTCTTCAAACATTGAAGTGGAACTTTCTTATGCATACTAATAGATTCCTTGACTAATAGACTAATAGTGTGAATTTTTGAATATATTTTTGGGCAAAGATTTTTTGTATATTAAATTGAAATTCAAATGTATAGGTTTTCTGAAGCTTTATCAGAAGTGCGTTCAAATATGATTTTTAAAACATTTTTTTCTGCCCCTGAATTACATGAACTTGAACATTCTATACATGTAAATAAATTCCTTCTTAAGCTTCATCAAGTGCTTTAAGGATGACCTTTTGAACTTATTTGTGGCCAAATAGTATTTGAACTTGAATCTTCTATACAGACTTTCGGTTGTTTCATCAGTTGAGCAAGGATGACATTTTTTGACAAAAAAAATAAAAATAAAAAATGTCTGCCCCTGGATCCCATGAACTTGAACTTTCTATGCATACATAGAGATTCCTTCTTCTGTTTCATCTTTTGTTCAAGAATAGCTTTTTGAATATATTTTTGGACAAAGAGTCTTTGAACTTTACATTTAAATTCACTCGTATTGGCTTTCAGATGTTTTATCAGAAGTTCAGATATGACTTTGGAAAAAAAAATTCTGCTCATGGATTCCATGAACACGAACTTTCTATACATTTAAATAGATTTCTTCTGATGTTTTATTAGTTCTTCAACTTTTGATCTTATTCTAGGCCAAATAGTATTTGAACTTTCTATATATACTAATATATTCCTTATGATGTTTCATCCCAAGTTCAAATATGACTTTTGGAAAAATGGTCTGCCCCTGGATTCCATGAACTTGATCTTTCTATGTATACATATAGATTCCATCTTCTGTTTCATCTTTAGCTCAAGAATGGCTTTTTGAATATATTTTTGGACAAAGAGTCTTTGAACTTTACATTTAAATTCACATGTATAGGATTTCAGATGTTTTATCAGAAGTTCAAATATGACTTTTGAAAAAAAAAATTCTACTTATGGATTCCATGAACTTGAACTTTCTATACATTTAAATAGATTCCCAATGATATTTTATTAGTTCTTTAAGGATGACCCTTTGAACTTAATTGTGGCCAAAGATTCTTTGAACTTGAATCTTCTATACAGACTTTTGAATTTCAGTTGTTTCATCAGTAGAGCAAGGATGATATTTTTTGAAAAAAATATAATAAAATTCTGACTCCGGATCCCAAGAATTTGAACTTTTTATGTATACATATAGATTCCTTCTTCTGTTTCATCTTTAGTTCAAGCATGGATTTTGAATATATTTTTGGAAAAAGAGTCTTTGAACTTTAAATTTAAATTTACACGGATAGGCTTTCTGATTTTTTATCAGAAGTTCACATATAACTTTTTGAACATTTTTTTCTGCCCCTAGATTCCATGAACTTGAAATTTCTATATATATAAACAGATTCCTTCTGATGTTTTATTAGTTCTTGAAGGATGAACTTTTGATTTTATTCTTGGCCAAATAGTCATTGAACTTAAACTTTCTATATATACTATACTCTCCTTTTATTGTTTCATCCCAATTTCAAATATGACTTTTGGAAAAAAAAATCTGTCCCTGGATTCCATGAAATTGAATTTTCTATACATATAAATAAATTGCTTCTGATGCTTTATCAGTGCTTTCAGGATGACCTTTAGATCTAATTCTTGGCCAAATAGTCTTTCAACTTAAACTTTCTATATAAACTAATATATTCCTTTTGATGTTTCATCCCAACTTCAAATATGACTTTTGGAAAAATGTTCTGCCCCTGGATTCCATGAACTTGAGCTTTCTATATAAATAAATAGATTCCTTCTGATGCCTTATCAGTGCTTTAAGGATGACCTTTTGATTTTATTCTTGGCCAAATAGTCTTTGATCTTGAACTTTCTATATATACTAATATTTACCTTTTGATGTTTCATCCCAAGTTCAAATATGACTTTTGGAGAAAAAAAAAATTGTCCCTGGATTCCATGAAATTGAATTTTCTATACATATAAATAGATTCCTTCTGATGCTTTATCAGTGCTTTAAGGATGACCTTTTGATTTTATTCTTGGCCAAATAGTCTTTCAATTTGAACTTTCTATATATACTAATATATTCCTTTTGATGTTTCATCCCAAGTTCAAAAATGACTTTTGAAAAAAATTCTGTCCCTGGATTCCATGAAATTGAATTTTCTATACATATAAATAGATTCCTTCTGATGCTTTATCAGTGCTTTAAGGATGACCTTTTGATTTTATTCTCGGCCAAGTAGTCTTTCAACTTGAACTTTCTATATACACTAATATATTCCTTTTGATATTTCATCCCAAGTTCAAATATGACTTTTGGAAAAAAATTCTGTCCCTGGATTCCATGAAATTGAATTTTCTATAAATATAAAGAGATTCCTTCTGATGCTTTATCAGTGCTTTAAGGATGACCTTTAGATCTAATTCTTGGCCAAATAGTCTTTGACCTTGAACTTTCTATATATACTAATATATACCTTTTGATGTTTCATCCCAAGTTCAAATATGACTTTTGGAGAAAAAAAAAAATTGTCCCTGGATTCCATGAAATTGAATTTTCTATACATATAAATAGATTCCTTCTGATGCTTTATCAGTGCTTTAAGGATGACCTTTTGATTTTATTCTTGGCCAAATAGTCTTTGAACTTGAACTTTCTATATATACTAATATATTCCTTTTAATGTTTCATCCCAAGTTCAAAAATGACTTTTGAAAAAAATTCTGTCCCTGGATTCCATGAAATTGAATTTTCTATACATATAAATAGATTCCTTCTGATGCTTTATCAGTGCTTTAAGGATGACCTTTTGATTTTATTCTTGGCCAAATAGTCTTTGAACTTGAACTTTCTATATATACTAATATATTCCTTTTAATGTTTCATCCCAAGTTCAAATATGACTTTTGGAAAAAAAATTCTGTCCCTGGATTCCATGAAATTGAATTTTCTATACATATAAATAGATTCCTTCTGATGCTTTATCAGTGCTTTAAGGATGACCTTTTGATTTTATTCTCGGCCAAGTAGTCTTTCAACTTGAACTTTCTATATACACTAATATATTCCTTTTGATATTTCATCCCAAGTTCAAATATGACTTTTGGAAAAAAATTCTGTCCCTGGATTCCATGAAATTGAATTTTCTATAAATATAAAGAGATTCCTTCTGATGCTTTATCAGTGCTTTAAGGATGACCTTTAGATCTAATTCTTGGCCAAATAGTCTTTGACCTTGAACTTTCTATAGATACTAATATATACCTTTTGATGTTTCATCCCAAGTTCAAATATGACTTTTGGAGAAAAAAAAAATTGTCCCTGGATTCCATGAAATTGAATTTTCTATACATATAAATAGATTCCTTCTGATGCTTTATCAGTGCTTTAAGGATGACCTTTTGATTTTATTCTTGGCCAAATAGTCTTTCAATTTGAACTTTCTATATATACTAATATATTCCTTTTGATGTTTCATCCCAAGTTCAAAAATGACTTTTGGAAAAAAATTCTGTCCCTGGATTCCATGAAATTGAATTTTCTATAAATATAAATAGATTCCTTCTGATGCTTTATCAGTGCTTTAAGGATGACCTTTAAATCTAATTCTTGGCCAAATAGTCTTTGATCTTGAACTTTCTATATATACTAATATATTCCTTCTCATGTTTCATCCCAAGTTCAAATATGACCTTTGGAAAAATGTTCTGCCCCTGGATTCCATGAACTTGAACTTTCTTTAGATATAAATAGATTCCTTCTGATGCTTCATCAGTGCTTTAAGGATGACCTTTTTAACTAATTTGTGGCCAAATAGTGTTTGAACTTGAATCTTTTATACAGACTTAGGACTTTCAGTTGTTTCATCAGTAGAGCAAGGATGACATTTTTTGCCAAAAAAAAAAACCAAACAAACAAAAAAAATTCTGACTCCGGATCCCATGAACTTGAACTTTCTATGTATACATATAGATTCCTTCTTCTGTTTCATCATTAGTTCAAGAATGGCTTTTTGAATACATTTTTGGAAAAAGAGTATTTGAACTTTAAATATAAATTTACACGTATAGGCTTTCTGATTTTTTATCAGAAGTTCAAATATAACTTTTTGAACATGTTTTTCTGCCCCTAGATTCCATGAACTTGAACTTTCTATAAATATAAATAGATTCCTTCTGATGTTTTATTAGTTCTTCAAGGATGAACGTTTGATTTTATTCTTGGCCTAATAGTCTTTAAACTTGAACGTTCTATATATACTAATCTAATCCTTTTGATGTTTCATCCCAAGTTCAACTATGACTTTTGGAAAAAAATTCTGTCCCTGGATTCCATGAAATTGAATTTTCTATACATATAAGTAGTTTCCTTCTGATGCCTTATCAGTGCTTTAAGGATGACCTTTTGATTTTATTCTTGGCCAAATAGTCTTTGATCTTGAACTTTCTATATATACTAATATTTACCTTTTGATGTTTCATCCCAAGTTCAAATATGACTTTTGGAGAAAAAAAAATTGTCCCTGGATTCCATGAAATTTAATTTTCTATACATATAAATAGATTCCTTCTGATGCTTTATCAGTGCTTTAAGGATGACCTTTTGATTTTATTCTTGGCCAAATAGTCTTTCAATTTGAACTTTCTATATATACTAATATATTCCTTTTGATGTTTCATCCCAAGTTCAAAAATGACTTTTGAAAAAATTTCTGTCCCTGGATTCCATGAAATTGAATTTTCTATACATATAAATAGATTCCTTCTGATGCTTTATCAGTGCTTTAAGGATGACCTTTTGATTTTATTCTTGGCCAAATAGTCTTTGAACTTGAACTTTCTATATATACTAATATATACCTTTTGATGTTTCATCCCAAGTTCAAATATGACTTTTGGAAAAAAAAATTGTCCCTGGATTCCATGAAATTGAATTTTCTATACATATAAATAGATTCCTTCTGATGCTTTATCAGTGCTTTAAGGAGACCAACTAGACTTTCAACTTGAACTTTCTATATATACTAATATATTCCTTTTAATGTTTCATCCCAAGTTCAAATATGACTTTTGGAAAAAAAATTCTGTCCCTGGATTCCATGAAATTGAATTTTCTATACATATAAATAGATTCCTTCTGATGCTTTATCAGTGCTTTAAGGATGACCTTTGATTTTATTCTTGGCCAAATAGTCTTTCAACTTGAACTTTCTATATACACTAATATATTCATTTTGATATTTCATCCCAAGTTCAAATATGACTTTTGGAAAAAAATTCTGTCCCTGGATTCCATGAAATTGAATTTTCTATAAATATAAAGAGATTCCTTCTGATGCTTTATCAGTGCTTTAAGGATGACCTTTAGATCAAATTCTTGGCCAAATAGTCTTTGACCTTTAACTTTCTATATATACTAATATATACCTTTTGATGTTTCATCCCAAGTTCAAATATGACTTTTGGAGAAAAAAAAATTGTCCCTGGATTCCATGAAATTGAATTTTCTATACATATAAATAGATTCCTTCGGATGCTTTATCAGTGCTTTAAGGATGACCTTTTGATTTTATTCTTGGCCAAATAGTCTTTCAATTTGAACTTTCTATATATACTAATATATTCCTTTTGATGTTTCATCCCAAGTTCAAAAATGACTTTTGGAAAAATTTCTGTCCCTGGATTCCATGAAATTGAATTTTCTATACATATAAATAGATTCCTTCTGATGCTTTATCAGTGCTTTAAGGATGACCTTTTGATTTTATTCTTGGCCAAATAGTTTTTCAATTTGAACTTTCTATATATACTAATATATTCCTTTTGATGTTTCATCCCAAGTTCAAAAATGACTATTGGAAAAATGTCTGTCCCTGGATTCCATGAACTTGAACTTTCTATAGATATAAATAGATTCCTTCTGATGCTTCATCGGTGCTTTAAGAATGACCTTTTCGTCTTATTCTTGGCCAAATAGTCTTTCAACTTGAACTTTCTATATACACTAATATATTCCTTTTGATATTTCATCCCAAGTTCAAATATGACTTTTGGAAAAAAATTCTGTCCCTGGATTCCATGAAATTGAATTTTTTATAAATATAAAGAGATTCCTTCTGATGCTTTATCAGTGCTTTAAGGATGACCTTTAGATCTAATTCTTGGCCAAATAGTCTTTGATCTTGAACTTTCTATATATACTAATATATTCCTTCTCATGTTTCATCCCAAGTTCAAATATGACCTTTGGAAAAATGTTCTGCCCCTGGATTCCATGAACTTGAACTTTCTTTAGATATAAATAGATTCCTTCTGATGCTTCATCAGTGCTTTAAGGATGACCTTTTTAACTAATTTGTGGCCAAATAGTCTTTGAACTTGAATCTTCTATACAGACTTAGGACTTTCAGTTGTTTCATCAGTAGAGCAAGGATGACATTTTTTGCCAAAAAAAAAAAAAAACACAAAAAAAAATTCTGACTCCGGATCCCATGAACTTGAACTTTCTATGTATACATATAGATTCCTTCTTCTGTTTCATCTTTAGATCAAGGATGGCTTTTTGAATACATTTTTGGAAAAAGAGTCTTTGAACTTTAAATATAAATTTACATGTATAGGCTTTCTGATTTTTTATCAGAAGTTCAAATATAACTTTTTGAACATGTTTTTCTGCCCCTAGATTCCATGAACTTGAACTTTCTATAAATATAAATAGATTCCTTCTGATGTTTTATTAGTTCTTCATGGATTAACTTTTGATTTTATTCTTGGCCTAATAGTCTTTGAACTTGAACCTTCTATATATACTAATTTAATCCTTTTGATGTTTCATCCCAAGTTCAAATATGACTTTTGGAAAAAAATTCTGTCCCTGGATTCCATGAAATTGAATTTTCTATACATATAAGTAGATTCCTTCTGATGCCTTATCAGTGCTTTAAGGATGACCTTTTGATTTTATTCTTGGCCAAATAGTCTTTGACCTTGAACTTTCTATATATACTAATATATACCTTTTGATGTTTCATCCCAAGTTCAAATATGACTTTTGGAAAAATGTCTGTCCCTGGATTCCATGAACTTGAACTTTCTATAGATATAAATAGATTCCTTCTGATGCTTTATCGGTGCTTTAAGAATGACCTTTTGATTTTATTCTTGGCCAAATAGTCTTTCAATTTGAACTTTCTATATATACTAATATATTCCTTTTGATGTTTCATCCCAAGTTCAAAAATGACTTTTGGAAAAATTTCTGTCCCTGGATTCCATGAAATTGAATTTTCTATACATATAAATAGATTCCTTCTGATGCTTTATCAGTGCTTTAAGGATGACCTTTTGATTTTATTCTTGGCCAAATAGTTTTTCAATTTGAACTTTCTATATATACTAATATATTCCTTTTGATGTTTCATCCCAAGTTCAAAAATGACTATTGGAAAAATGTCTGTCCCTGGATTCCATGAACTTGAACTTTCTATAGATATAAATAGATTCCTTCTGATGCTTCATCGGTGCTTTAAGAATGACCTTTTCATCTTATTCTTGGCCAAATAGTCTTTCAACTTGAACTTTCTATATACACTAATATATTCCTTTTGATATTTCATCCCAAGTTCAAATATGACTTTTGGAAAAAAATTCTGTCCCTGGATTCCATGAAATTGAATTTTCTATACATATAAGTAGATTCCTTCTGATGCCTTATCAGTGCTTTAAGGATGACCTTTTGATTTTATTCTTGGCCAAATAGTCTTTGACCTTGAACTTTCTATATATACTAATATATACCTTTTGATGTTTCATCCCAAGTTCAAATATGACTTTTGGAAAAATGTCTGTCCCTGGATTCCATGAACTTGAACTTTCTATAGATATAAATAGATTCCTTCTGATGCTTTATCGGTGCTTTAAGAATGAACTTTTGATCTTATTCTTGGCCAAATAGTCTTTCAACTTGAACTTTCCATGTATACAAATATATTCCTTTTAATGTTTCATCCCAAGTTCAAATATGACTTTTGGAAAAATGTTCTGCCCCTTGATTCCATGAACTTGAATTTTCTATACATATAAATAGATTCCTTCTGATGCTTTATCAGTGCTTTAAGGATGACCTTTTGAACTTATTTGTGGCCAAATAGTCATTGAACTTGAATCTTCTATACAGACTTATGACTTTCAGTTGTTTCATCAGTAGAGCAAGGATGCCATTTTTTGACAAAAAAATAATAATTTCTGACTCCGGATCCCATGAACTTGAACTTTCTATGCATACATATAGATTCCTTCTTCTGTTTCATCTTTAGTTCAAGAATGGCTTTTTGAATATATTTTTGGACAAAGAGTCTTTGAACTTTACATTTAAATTCACACGTTTAGGCTTTCAGATGTATTATCAGAAGTTCAAATATGACTTTTGAAAAAAAAATTCTACTTATGGATTCCATGAACTTGAACTTTCTATACATTTAAATAGATTCCCTCTGATGTTTTATTAGTTCTTTAAGGATGACCCTTTGAACTTCATTGTGGCCAAAGATTCTTTGAACTTGAATCTTCTATACATACTTATGAATTTCAGTTGTTTCATCAGTAGATCAAGGATGATATTTTTTGACAAAAAAAAAAAAAAAAAAAAAATACTGACTCCGGATCCCAAGAATTTGAACTTTCTATGTATACATACAGATTCCTTCTTCTGTTTCATCTTTAGTTCAAGCATGGATTTTGAATATATTTTTGGAAAAATAGTCTTTGAACTTTAAATTTAAATTTACACGAATAGGCTTTCTGATTTTTTTTATCAGAAGTTCAAACATAACTTTTTGAACATTTTTTTCTGCCCCTAGATTCCATGAACTTGAACTTTCTGTACATATAAATAGATTCCTTCTGATGTTTTATTAGTTCTTCAAGGATGAACTTTTGATTTTATTCTTGGCCAAATAGTCTTTGAACTTGAACTTTCTATATATACTAATACATTCCTTTTGATGTTTCATCCCAAGTTCAAATATGACTTTTGGAAAAAATTCCTTTTGATGTTTCATCCCAAGTTCAAATATGACTTTTGGAAAAAAAATTCTGCTCAAGGATTCCATGAAATTGAATTTTCTATGAATATAAATAGATTCCTTCTGATGCTTTATCAATGCTTTAAGGATGACCTTTTGATTTTATTCTTGGCCAAATAGTCTTTCAATTTGAACTTTCTATATATACTAATATATTCCTTTTGATGTTTCATCCCAAGTTCAAATATGACATTTGGATAAATGTCTGTCCCAGGATTTCTATACATATAAATAGATTCCTTCTGATGCTTTATCAGTGCTTTAAAGATGACCTTTTGAACTTATTTGTGGCCAAATAGTCATTGAACTTGAATCTTCTATACAGACTTATGACTTTCAGTTGTTTCATCAGTAGAGCAAGGATGCCATTTTTTGACAAAAAAATAATAATTTCTGACTCCGGATCCCATGAACTTGAACTTTCTATGCATACATATAGATTCCTTCTTCTGTTTCATCTTTAGTTCAAGAATGGCTTTTTGAATATATTTTTGGACAAAGAGTCTTTGAACTTTACATTTAAATTCACACGTTTAGGCTTTCAGATGTTTTATCAGAAGTTCAAATATGACTTTTGAAAAAAAAATTCTACTTATGGATTCCATGAACTTGAACTTTCTATACATTTAAATAGATTCCCTCTGATGTTTTATTAGTTCTTTAAGGATGACCCTTTGAACTTAATTGTGGCCAAAGATTCTTTGAACTTGAATCTTCTATACATACTTATGAATTTCAGTTGTTTCATCAGTAGATCAAGGATGATATTTTTGACAAAAAAAAAAAAAAAAACTGACTCCGGATCCCAAGAATTTGAACTTTCTATGTATACAAACAGATTCCTTCTTTTGTTTCATCTTTAGTTCAAGCATGGATTTTGAATATATTTTTGGAAAAATAGTCTTTGAACTTTAAATTTAAATTTACACGTATAGGCTTTCTGATTTTTTTATCAGAAGTTCAAACATAACTTTTTGAACATTTTTTTCTGCCCCTAGATTCCATAAACTTGAACTTTCTGTACATATAAATAGATTCCGTCTGATGTTTTATTAGTTCTTCAAGGATGAACTTTTGATTTTATTCTTGGCCAAATAGTCTTTCAACTTGAACTTTCTATGTATACAAATATATTCCTTTTAATGTTTCATCCCAAGTTCAAATATGACTTTTGGAAAAATGTTCTGCCCCTTGATTCCATGAAATTGAATTTTCTATACATATAAATAGATTCCTTCTGATGCTTTATCAGTGCTTTAAGGATGACCTTTTGAACTTATTTGTGGCCAAATAGTCATTGAACTTGAATCTTCTATAGAGACTTATGACTTTCAGTTGTTTCATCAGTAGAGCAAGGATGCCATTTTTTGACAAAAAAATAATAATTTCTGACTCCGGATCCCATGAACTTGAACTTTCTATGCATACATATAGATTCCTTCTTCTGTTTCATCTTTAGCTCAAGAATGGCTTTTTGAATATATTTTTGTACAAAGAGTCTTTGAACTTTACATTTAAATTCACACGTTTAGGCTTTCAGATGTTTTTTCAGAAGTTCAAATATGACTTTTGAAAAAAAAAAATCTACTTATGGATTCCATGAACTTGAACTTTCTATGCATACATATAGATTCTTTCTTCTGTTCCATCTTTAGATCAAGAACAGCTTTTTGAATATATTTTTTGACAAAGTGTCTTTGAACTTTAAATTTAAATTTACACGTATAGGCTTTCCGATTTATTATCAGAAATTCAAATATGACTTTTTGAACATTTTTTTTCTGTCCCTAGAGTCTATGAACTTGAACTTTCTGTTATGACTTTCTGTTGTTTCATCAGTAGAGCAAGGATGACATTTTTTGACAAAAAAAAATTAATTTCTGACCCCGGATCCCATGAACTTGAACTTTCTATGCATACATATAGATTCCTTCTTCTGTTTCATCTTTAGTTTGAGTGTGACTTTTTGAATATATTTTTGGACAAATAGTCTTTGAAGAAAACATTCTGCCCCTAGATTCCATTAACTTGAACTTTCTATACTTTACATTCTTTCTGACGTTTCATTACTGTTTCAAGGATGACTTTTGATCTAATTCTTGGCCAAAAAGTATTTCTTTAACATTATTCATACTTGAACTAAAGATGAAACAGCAGAAGAAATTTATTAGTATGCATTCAGAATTTATTTTAATTTTTTTTGGTCAAAAAATGTCTTCCTTTACATACTGATGAAATAACAGGTAGTGATAAAGTCTGTATTGAATGTTCAAGTTCAAAGACTATTTGGCCACAAATAAGTACAAAAGGTCATCCTTTAAAGAACTAATAAAACATCAGAAGGAATCTATTTATATGCACAGAAAGATCAAGTTCATCGGATCCAGGGTCAGAATCTTTTTTTGTCAAAAAATCTCATCCTTGATCTACTGAAGAAACAACAGGTAGTCATAAAGTCTGTATAGAATGTTCAAGCGCAAAGACTATTTTGCCGCAAATACATTCAAAAGGTCATCTTTTGAACCACTGTGACGTAGAATAAGAAGAAATCTATTTATATGCATACAAAGTTCAAGTTCATGGGATCCAGGGTCAGAATCATCCCAGTAGATCAAGGATGAGATTTTTTTTGTCAAAAAATCTCATCCTTGATCTACTGAAGAAACAACAGAAAAACATACATCTGTAAAGAAGGTTCAAGTTCAAAGACTCTTTGGCCAAAAATAAGTTCAAAGGGTCATCCTTGATGAACTAATAAAACATCAGAAGGAGTCTATTTATATGAATAGATAGTTCAAGTTCATGGAACTTAGGGTCAGATTTTTTTTTTTTTTTTTTTTTTTTTTTTTTAAATGTCTTCCTCGACCAACTAATGAAACAACAGGTCTGTATAAAGTCAGTATAGAATGTTCAAGTTCAAAGACTATTTGGCCGCAAATAAGTTCAAAAGGTCATCTTTTGAACCACTGTGACGTAGAATAAGAAGAAATCTATTTATATGCATACAAAGTTCAAGTTCATGGGATCCAGGGTCAGAATCTTTTTTTTTTTTTTTTGTCAAAAAATCTCATCCTTGATCTACTGAAGAAACAACAGAAAAACATACATCTGTAAAGAATGTTCAAGTTCAAAGACTATTTGGCCGCAAATAAGTTCAAAAGGTCATCTTTGATTCACTGTGTAGTAGAATCAGAAGAAATCTATTTATATGCATAGAACGTTCAAGTTCATGGATCCAGGGTCAGAATCTTTTTTTTTTTTTTTTTTTTTCAAAAAATGCCTTCCATGATCAACTGATGAATCAACAGGTAGTCATAAAGTCTGAATAAAATGTTCAACTTCAAAGACTATTTGGCCATAAATAAGTTCAAAAGGTACTCTTTGAACCACTGCATCAGAAGGAATCTATTTATATGCATAGAACGTTCAAGTTCTTGGGATTCAGGGTCAGAATCTTTTTTTTATTTTTTTATTTTTAAATCTCATCCTTGATCTACTGAAGAAAACAACAGAAAGTCATAAGTCTGTAAAGAAGGTTCAAGTTCAAAGACTGTTTTGGCCAAAAATAAGTTCAAAAGGTCATCCTTGAACAACTGCATCAGAATCTATTTATATGCATAGAAAGTTCAAGTTCATGGGATCCAGGGTGAGAATCAATTTTTTTCAAAAAATCTCATCCTTGATCTACTGAAGAAACAACAGAAAGACATAAGTCTGTAAAGAAGGTTCAAGTTCAAAGACTCGTTGGCCAAAAATAAGTTTAAAGGGTCATCCTTGAAGAACTAATAAAAGGAACTCTGAACCACTGCATAAGAAGGAATCTATTTATATGCATAGAACGTTCAAGTTCATGGGATTCAGGGTCAGATTATTTTTTTTAATGTCAAAAAAATCTCATCCTTGATCTACTGAAGAAAACAACAGAAAGTCATAAGTATGTAAAGAAGGTTCAAGTTTAAAGACTGTTTTGGCCACAAATGAGTTCAAAAGGTCAACCCCTACATCAGAATCTATTTATATGCATAGAACGTTCTAGCTCATGGGATCCAGGGTCAGAATCTTTTTTTTTTATCAAGAAATTTCATCCTTGATCTACTGAATAAACAACAGAAAGACAAATGTTTGTAAAGAAGGTTCAAGTTCAAAGACTCTTTGGCCAGAAGAAAGTTTATGTTGGCCTGTATTTCAAAATTTCATTCTTGAACTGCTGCTGAAATATCAGAAGAAGTCTGTGAATCCCAACTGTAACTGTCTAAACATTCATACATTCAGATAATACATTAGCTAGAAAATGTTCCATATTTAACTATTGGATATATTTATTGAACCTTCTGTGGAATAGGAACTAGTCAGAATGCACTTCAATCTTGTAAGTCGAATGTGGATTCCTGTTAAAGGCAATGCATATAATTAACGCGTTGTACATTGAAGAGATTAGGGCTTTTGCCTTTCATCGCTTTGCACTGCATACGAAAAAAACTCGTGTACTGAAGAATTTTGCATGCATTGAATTTTCCATGCACTGAAGAATTTTGCATGTTGTATAAAACCCTTCGTGCATTGAAGAAATCAGAGCATTTGCATTGCATTGAAATAAGAACTCGTTGGGCATTGAAGAAATAAGTACTTTTTCATTGTATTGCATGAAATAACTCGTTGTGCACTGTATATATTTTGCATTGCGTTGCAAGAAATAACTCGTTGTGAATTGAAGATATAGCACTTTTGCATTGATTTGCATCGCATAGGAAAAATTTCGTGCATTGACGCGATTAGTGCTTTTGCATTGCATCCAAAAACTTGCTGTGCATTGAAGAGATAGTTCTTTTGCATTGCTTTGCATGAAATAACTCGTTGTGCATTGAAGATATTAGCACTTTTGCATTGCATTGCATTGCATACGAAAAAAACTTGCGACTTGAAGTCTTTTGCATGCATGCAATACAAAAAACTTTATATTGCATTACATTGCATATAAGATCTGACTTTGCATTAAAGCGTTTGCATTACATTCGAAAAAACTTGTGCACTGGAGATTATTGCTTTCGCATTGCTTTGCATATAAGAATTCGCTTTGCAATTAAATATTAGTGCTTTTGCATTGCATACGAAAAAACTGTGCATCGAAGCATTGCATACGAAAAAACTGTGCATCGAAGAGATCGTGCTTTTGCATTGATAGAACTCGTGCAATTGAGGATATTAGCGCTTTTGCATTGTATTGCATTGCATACGAAAAAACATGGCACATATACATTGCATATAAGGTCTCACTGTACAATTAAGAGATTAATTCGTTTGCAACATGCAACATGAGAAAAACACTTGTGCAATGAAAAAATTAGTGCTTTTGCATTGCTATAACTCGTTATGCATTGAAGATATTAGCGCTTTTGCATTGCATTGCATTGCATACTAAAAAACTTGTGCAATAAGGAGATTAGTGTATTGCATTTCATTGCATTGCTTACAAAAACTTGCTGGCGCATTGAAGATATTAGCGCTTTTGCATTGCATTGCATACTAAAAAACTTGTGCAATAAGGAGATTAGTGTATTGCATTTCATTGCATTGCTTACAAAAACTTGCTGGCGCATTGAAGATATTAGTGCTTTTGCATTGCATACGAAAAATCTTGTGTATTGAAGACTTGCATGCATACAAAAACTGTGCATTGCAAAAATATATGCTTTTGTTTTGCATTGCATTGCATGAAAAAAAACTTTTGCACTGGGGAGATTAGTGCTTTTGTATTGCATTGAACTCGTCATGCATTGAAGATATTAGCACTTTTGCATTGCATTGCATACGAAAAAACTTGTGCACTGGGGAGAAGTAGTGCTTTTTGCATTGCATCGAACTCGTCGTGCATTGAAGATATTAGCGCTTTTGCATTGCATTGCATACGAAAAAACTTGTGCAATAAGGAGATTAGTTTTTTGCATTGCATTGGATAAAATAACTCCTTGCGCATTGAAGATATTAGCGCTTTTGCATTGCATTGCATTGCATATAAGAATTCAGGGTGTAATGATAAGATTAGTGCTTTTGCATTGCATACGAAAAATCTTGTGTATTGAAGACTTGCATGCATACAAAAACTGTGCATTGAAAAAATATATGCTTTTGTTTTGCATTGCATTGCATGAAAAAAACTTTTGCACTGGGGAGATTAGTGCTTTTGTATTGCATTGAACTCGTCATGCATTGAAGATATTAACACTTTTGCATTGCATTGCATACGAAAAAACTTGTGCACTGGGGAGAGTAGTGCTTTTTGCATTGCATCGAACTCGTCGTGCATTGAAGATATTAGCGCTTTTGCATTGCATTGCATACGAAAAAACTTGTGCAATAAGGAGATTAGTTTTTTGCATTGCATTGGATAAAATAACTCCTTGCGCATTGAAGATATTAGCGCTTTTGCATTGCATTGCATTGCATATAAGAATTCAGGGTGTAATGAAAAGATTAGTGCTTTTGCATTGCAATGAACTCATCATGCATTGGATATTAGCGCTTTTGCATTGCATTGTATACGAAAAAACTTGTGCATTGAAGACTTGTTGCATGCATGCATACAAAAAATGAGTGCATTTGCATTGCATTGCATGCGAAAAAACCTTGTGCACTGGGGAGATTAGTGCTTTTGCATTGCGAACTCATTATGCATTGAAGATATTAGCGCTTTTGCATTGCATTGCATACGAAAAATCTTGTGCAATAAGGAGATTAGTGTTTTGCATTGCATAAAATAACTCCTTGCGCATTGAAGATATTAGCGCTTTTACATTGCATTGCATATAAGAATTCAGGGTGTAATGAAAAGATTAGTGCTTTTGCATTGCATACGAAAAAACTTGTGCACTGGGGAGAGTAGTGCTTTTGCATTGTGCATTGAACTCATCATGCATTGGATATTAGCGCTTTTGCATTGCATTGCATTGTATACGAAAAAACTTGTGCATTGAAGACTTTTGCATGCATGCATACAAAAACTTTGTGCAATGAAAAAATAAGTGCTTTTGCATTGCATTGCATGCGAAAAAACTTGTTCACTGGGGAGGTAGTGCTTTTGCATTGCATCGAACTTATCATGCATGAAGGTATTAGCGCTTTTGCAATGCATTGCATACGAAAAACCTTGTGCACTAAGGAGATTAATGCTTTTGCATTACATAGCATGCAAAAACTTGCTGTGCATCAATGAGATAGTGCTTTTGCATTGCATTGCATAAAATAACTGCTTGCGCATTGAAGATATTAGCGCTTTTGCAATGCATTGCATACGAAAAAACTTGGGCACTGGGGAGAGTAGTGCTTTTGCATTGCATCGAACTTATCATGCAAGAAGGTATTAGCGCTTTTGCAATGCATTGCATACGAAAAACCTTGTGCACTAAGGAGATTAATGCTTTTGCATTACATAGCATGCAAAAGCTTGCTGTGCATCAATGAGAAAGTGCTTTTGCATTGCTTTGCATAAAATAACTTCTTGCGCTTTGAAGATATTAGCGCTTTTGCATTGCATTGCATATAAGAATTCAGGGTGTGATGAAAAGATTAGTGCTTTTGCATTGCATACGAAAAAACTTGTGCACTGGGGAGAGTAGTGCTTTTGCATTGTGCATTGAACTCATCATGCATTGGATATTAGCGCTTTTGCATTGAATTGCATTGTATACGAAAAAACTTGTGCATTGAAGACTTGCATGCATGCATACAAAAACTTTGTGCAATGAAAAAATGAGTGCTTTTGCATTGCATTGCATGCGAAAAAACTTGTGCACTGGGGAGAATAGTGCTTTTTGCATTGCATCGAACTCATCATGCATTGAAGATATTAGCGCTTTTGCATTGCATTGCATACGAAAAAACTTGGGCACTGGGGAGAGTAGTGCTTTGCATTGCATCGAACTTATCATGCATGAAGGTATTAGCGCTTTTGCAATGCATTGCATACGAAAAACCTTGTGCACTAAGGAGATTAATGCTTTTGCATTACATAGCATCAATAGTGATCAATAGTGATTTTGCATTGCATAAAATAACTCGTTGCGCATTGAAGATATTAGCGCTTTTGCATTGCATTGCATACGAAAAAACTTGTGCATTGAAGACTTGCATGCATGCATACAAAAACTTTGTGCATTGAAAAAATGAGCACAAAAAAAGGACGCATTGCATTGCATATGAAGATATTAGCGCTTTTGCATTGCATTGCATATAAGAATTCAGGGTGTAAAGAAAAGATTAGTGCATTGCATACGAAAAAACTTGTGCATTGAACACCTGAATGCATGCATACAAAAACTTTGTGCATTGAAAAAATCTGTGCTTTTGCATTGCAATGCATGCGAAAAAACTTGTGCACTGAGGAGATTAGTGCTTTTGCATTCATGCAAAAACATGCAAAAACTTGCTGTGCATCGAAGAGATAGTGCTTTTGCATTGGATAAAATAAAATAACTCGTTATGCATTAAAAAGATTAGTGCTTTTGCATTGGATTGCATATAAGTACTCGTTGCGCATTGAAGAAATAAGTGACTTTGCATTGCAAATAAGAATTCGCTGTGCAATGAAACGATTAGTGCATTTTCATTGCTTTGCAATGCAAACCTCGTGCAATGACGCGGTTAATGTTTTAACATTGCATTACATACGAAAAAACGTGTGCAATGAGGATTAAAGCTTTTTTGCATTGCATTGAACTCGTCATGCATTGAAGATATTAGCGCTTTTTGCATTGCATTGCATATAAGATCTTACTGTGCATTAAAGAGATAAGTGCATTGTTAGAGAGTTATGCATTGATTTTTTTTTGCATTGGATTGCTCATAAGAAATCGTTGCGCAATGAATATGGTTAGCACATTTTCCATATAATAATTCTCTGTGCAATGACGAGTTTAGTGCTTTTTCATTGCATTGCATTTAAGACTCTTTTACATTGAAGATCTCTTCAGTGGGTTTTCAATGCATTCAAATGCTGGTTTTACAAGAACTCGTGCTGCATTAAATAGATAAGTGTTTAGAACTTAGATGACTTAAGATAACTTAAATGATAAATGGAGGTTTCCCATCCAAGTACTAACCAGGAGTCCGTGAGACCCTGCTGACCTTCCGAGATCAGACAAGAACGGGTGTGCCCAGAGAGGATTGCCATAAGAATCCTTTTAAATTTTACAAACAGACTTTGATGTATATGTAATGTATTTTTAAAAATGAATGTAGTCAATATTTGACCTATTAAACACATTTCTGGAAAAAGGAATCCTAAATATTAAACTTTTTATATATACAGTACAAAGTTCAAATATGACTTTTTGAACGGAGAAAAAAAAATCTTACCATGGAATCAATGAGCTCGACCAATATATACAAATTAAAAGAATCTTATACTGATCAGTCAAGGAAGACCTGTTGAACTTATTTTTGGCCAACGAAGGTGTGAACTTTATATGTAAATACAGACTTAAAGACTTTCTGATGTTACATCAGAATATCAACTTGACTTGCATGAAAAAAAACTGCCCTTGAACTTGAACTTTCTAAAATACGGATTGATACCTTCTGATGTTTTTTAAAAAGTTAAAATATTTTTTTAATACAGATTTTTCTTTCTTCAAACATTGAAGTGGAACTTTCTTATGCATACTAATAGATTCCTTGACTAATAGACTAATAGTGTGAATTTTTGAATATATTTTTGGGCAAAGATTTTTTGCATATTAAATTCAAATTCAAATGTATAGGTTTTCTGAAGCTTTATCAGAAGTGCGTTCAAATATGATTTTTAAAACATTTTTTTCTGCCCCTGAATTACATGAACTTGAACATTCTATACAAGTAAATAAATTCCTTCTTAAGCTTTATCAAGTGCTTTAAGGATGACCTTTTGAACTTATTTGTGGCCAAATAGTCTTTGAACTTGAATCTTCTATACAGACTTTCGGTTGTTTCATCAGTAGAGCAAGGATGACATTTTTTGACAAAAAATTTTTTTTTAAAAAATGTCTGCCCCTGGATCCCAAGAACTTGAACTTTCAATGCATACATATAGATTCCTTCTTCTGTTTCATCTTTTGTTCAAGAATAGCTTTTTGAATATATTTTTGGACAAAGAGTCTTTGAACTTTACATTTAAATTCACTCGTATAGGCTTTTTGATGTTTTATCAGAAGTTCAGATATGACTTTGGAAAAAAAAATTCTGCTCATGGATTCCATGAACACGAACTTTCTATACATTTAAATAGATTTCTTCTGATGTTTTATTAGTTCTTCAACTTTTGATCTTATTCTAGGCCAAATAGTATTTGAACTTTCTATATATACTAATATATTCCTTATGATGTTTCATCCCAATTTCAAATATGACTTTTGGAAAAATGGTCTGCCCCTGGATTCCATGAACTTGATCTTTCTATGTATACATATAGATTCCATCTTCTGTTTCATCTTTAGCTCAAGAATGGCTTTTTGAATATATTTTTGGACAAAGAGTCGTTGAACTTTACATTTAAATTCACATGTATAGGATTTCAGATGTTTTATCAGAAGTTCAAATATGACTTTTGAAAAAAAATTCTACTTATGGATTCCATGAACTTGAACTTTCTATACATTTAAATAGATTCCCAATGATATTTTATTAGTTCTTTAAGGATGACCCTTTGAACTTAATTGTGGCCAAAGATTCTTTGAACTTGAATCTTCTATACAGACTTTTGAATTTCAGTTGTTTCATCATAGAGCAAGGATGATATTTTTTGAAAAAAATATAATACAATTCTGACTCCGGATCCCAAGAATTTGAACTTTTTATGTATACATATAGATTCCTTCTTCTGTTTCATCTTTAGTTCAAGCATGGATTTTGAATATATTTTTGGAAAAAGAGTCTTTGAACTTTAAATTTAAATTTACACGGATAGGCTTTCTGATTTTTTATCAGAAGTTCACATATAACTTTTTGAACATTTTTTTCTGCCCCTAGATTCCATGAACTTGAACTTTCTATACATATAAACAGATTCCTTCTGATGTTTTATTAGTTCTTGAAGGATGAACTTTTGATTTTATTCTTGGCCAAATAGTCATTGAAATTAAACTTTCTATATATACTATACTCTCCTTTTAATGTTTCATCCCAATTTCAAATATGACTTTTGGAAAAAAAAATCTGTCCCTGGATTCCATGAAATTGAATTTTCTATACATATAAATAAATTGCTTCTGATGCTTTATCAGTGTTTTAAGGATGACCTTTAGATCTAATTCTTGGCCAAATAGTCTTTCAACTTAAACTTTCTATATATACTAATATATTCCTTTTGTTGTTTCATCCCAACTTCAAATATGACTTTTGGAAAAAAATTCTGTCCCTGGATTCCATGAAATTGAATTTTCTATACATATAAATAGATTCATTGATGCTTTATCAGTGCTCTAAGGAGACCAAATAGTCTTTCAACTTGAACTTTCTATATATACTAATATATTCCTTTTAATGTTTCATCCCAAATTCAAATATGACTTTTGGAAAAAAAAAATCTGTCCCTGGATTCCATGAAATTGAATTTTCTATACATATAAATAGATTCCTTCTGATCCTTTATCAGTGCTTTAAGGATGACCTTTTGATCTTATTCTTGGCCAAATAGTCTTTCAACTTGAACTTTCTATATATACTAATATATTCCTTTTAATTTTTCATCCCAAGTTCAAATATGACTTTTGGAAAAAAAATTCTGTCCCTGGATTCCATGAAATTGAATTTTCTATACATATAAATAGATTCCTTCGGATGCTTTATCAATGCTTTAAGGATGACCTTTTGATTTTATTCTTGGCCAAATAGTCTTTGAACTTTAACTTTCTATATATACTAATATATTCCTTTTGATATTTCATCCCAAGTTCAAATATGACTTTTGGACAAAAATTCTGTCCGTGGATTCCATGAAATTGAATTTTCTATACATATAAATAGATTCCTTCTGATGCTTTATCAGTGCTTTAAGGAGACCAAATAGTCTTTCAACTTGAACTTTCTAAATATACTAATATATTCCTTCTGATGTTTCATCCCAAGTTCAAATATGACTTTTGGAAAAAAAAATTCTGTCCCTGGATTCCATGAAACTGAATTTTCTATAAATATAAACAGATTCCTTCTGATACTTTATCAGTGCTTTAAGGATGACCTTTTGATTTTATTCTTGGCCAAATAGTCTTTGATCTTGAACTTTCTATATATACTAATATATACCTTTTGATGTTTCATCCCAAGTTCAAATATGACTTTTGGAAAAAAATTCTGTCCCTGGATTCCATGAAATGTAATTTTCTATACATATAAATAGATTCCTTCTGATGCTCTATCAGTGCTTTAAGGATGACCTTTAGATCTAATTCTTGGCCAAATAGTCTTTGATCTTGAACTTTCTATATATACTAATATATTCCTTCTCATGTTTCATCCCAAGTTCAAATATGACCTTTGGAAAAATGTTCTGCCCCTGGATTCCATGAACTTGAACTTTCTTTAGATATAAATAGATTCCTTCTGATGCTTCATCAGTGCTTTAAGGATGACCTTTTTAACTAATTTGTGGCCAAATAGTCTTTGAACTTGAATCTTCTATACAGACTTAGGACTTTCAGTTGTTTCATCAGTAGAGCAAGGATGACATTTTTTGCCAAAAAAAAAAAAAAAAAATTCTGACTCCGGATCCCATGAACTTGAACTTTCTATGTATACATATAGATTCCTTCTTCTGTTTCATCTTTAGTTCAAGAATGGCTTTTTGATTATATTTTTGGAAAAAGAGTCTTTGAACTTTATAAATTTACACGTATAGGCTTTCTGATTTTTTATCAGAAGTTCAAATATAACTTTTTGAACATGTTTTTCTGCCCCTAGATTCCATGAACTTGAACTTTCTATAAATATAAATAGATTCCTTCTGATGTTTTATTAGTTCTTCAAGGATGAACTTTTAATTTTATTCTTGGCCTAATAGTCTTTGAACTTGAACTTTCTATATATACTAATATTTACCTTTTGATGTTTCATCCCAAGTTCAAATATGACTTTTGGAGAAAAAAAAATTGTCCCTGGATTCCATGAAATTGAATTTTCTATACATATAAATAGATTCCTTCTGATGCTTTATCAGTGCTTTAAGGATGACCTTTTGCTTTTATTCTTGGCCAAATAGTCTTTCAATTTGAACTTTCTATATATACTAATATATTCCTTTTGATGTTTCATCCCAAGTTCAAAAATGACTTTTGGAAAAATGTCTGTCCCTGGATTCCATGAAATTGAATTTTCTATACATATAAATAGATTCCTTCTGATGCTTTATCAGTGCTTTAAGGATGACCTTTTGATCTTATTCTTGGCCAAATAGTCTTTGAACTTGAACTTTCTATATATACTAATATATTCCTTTTGATGTTTCATCCCAAGTTGAATTACGACTATTGGAAAAATGTCTGTCCCTGGATTCCATGAACTTGAACTTTCTATAGATATAAATAGATTCCTTCTGATGCTTCATCGGTGCTTTAAGAATGACCTTTTGATCTTATTCTTGGCCAAATAGTCTTTCAACTTGAACTTTCTATGTATACAAATATATTCCTTTTAATGTTTCATCCCAAGTTCAAATATGACTTTTGGAAAAATGTTCTGCCCCTTGATTCCATGAACTTGAACTTTCTATAGAAATAAATAGATTCCTTCTGATGCTTTATCAGTGCTTTAAGGATGACCTTTTGAACTTATTTGTGGCCAAATAGTCATTGAACTTGAATCTTCTATACAGACTTATGACTTTCAGTTGTTTCATCAGTAGAGCAAGGATGCCATTTTTTGACAAAAAAATTATAATTTCTGACTCCGGATCCCATGAACTTGAACTTTCTATGCATACATATAGATTCCTTCTTCTGTTTCATCTTTAGTTCAAGAATGGCTTTTTGAATATATTTTTGGACAAAGAGTCTTTGAACTTTACATTTAAATTCACACGTTTAGGCTTTCAGATGTATTATCAGATGTTCAAATATGACTTTTGAAAAAAAAAATTCTACTTATGGATTCCATGAACTTGAACTTTCTATACATTTAAATAGATTCCCTCTGATGTTTTATTAGTTCTTTAAGGATGACCCTTTGAACTTAATTGTGGCCAAAGATTCTTTGAACTTAAATCTTCTATACATACTTATGAATTTCAGTTGTTTCATCAGTAGATCAAGGATGATATTTTTTGACAAAAAAAAAAAAAAAAAAAACTGACTCCGGATCCCAAGAATTTGAACTTTCTATGTATACATACAGATTCCTTCTTCTGTTTCATCTTTAGTTCAAGCATGGATTTTGAATATATTTTTGGAAAAATAGTCTTTGAACTTTAAATTTAAATTTACACGTATAGGCTTTCTGATTTTTTTTATCAGAAGTTCAAACATAACTTTTTGAACATTTTTTTCTGCCCCTAGATTCAATGAACTTGAACTTTCTGTACATATAAATAGATTCCTTCTGATGTTTTATTAGTTCTTCAAGGATGAACTTTTGATTTTATTCTTGGCCAAATAGTCTTTGAACTTGAACTTTCTATATATACTAATATATTCCTTTTGATGTTTCATCCCAAGTTCAAATATGACTTTTGGAAAAAAAATTCTGCTCAAGGATTCCATGAAATTGAATTTTCTATGAATATAAATAGATTCCTTCTGATGCCTTATCAGTGCTTTAAGGATGACCTTTTTATTTTATTCTTGGCCAAATAGTCTTTCAATTTGAACTTTCTATATATACTAATATATTCCTTTTGATGTTTCATCCCAAGTTCAAATATGACATTTGGAAAAATGTCTTTCCCAGGATTTCTATACATATAAATAGATTCATTCTGATGCTTTATCAGTGCTTTAAAGATGACCTTTTGAACTTATTTGTGGCCAAATAGTCATTGAACTTGAATCTTCTATACAGACTTATGACTTTCAGTTGTTTCATCAGTAGAGCAAGGATGCCATTTTTTTGACAAAAAAATAATAATATCTGACTCCGGATCCCATGAACTTGAACTTTCTATGCATACATATAGATTCCTTCATCTGTTTCATCTTTAGTTCAAGAATGGCTTTTTGAATATATTTTTGGACAAAGAGTCTTTGAACTTTACATTTAAATTCACACGTTTAGGCTTTCAGATGTTTTATCAGAAGTTCAAATATGACTTTTGAAAAAAAAAATTCTACTCATGGATTCCATGAACTTGAACTTTCTATACATTTAAATAGATTCCCTCTGATGTTTTATTAGTTCTTCAAGGATGAACTTTTGATTTTATTCTTGGCCAAATAGTCTTTGAACTTGAACTTTCTATATATACTAATATATTCCTTTTGATGTTTCATCCCAAGTTCAAATATGACTTTTGGAAAAAAAATTCTGCTCATGGATTCCATGAAATTGAATTTTCTATGAATATAAATAGATTTCTATTGATGCTTTATCAATGCTTTAAGGATTACCTTATGATTTTATTCTTGGCCAAATAGTCTTTCAATTTGAACTTTCTATATATACTAATATATTCCTTTTGATGTTTCATCCCAAGTTCAAATATGACTTTTGGAAAAATGTCTGTCCCAGGATTTCATGAAATTGAATTTTCTATACATATAAATAGATTCCTTCTGATGCTTTATCAGTGCTTTAAGGATGACCTTTTGATCTTATTCTTGGCCAAATAGTCTTTCAACTTGAACTTTCTATATATACAAATATATTCCTTTTATTGTTTCATCCCAAGTTCAAATATGACTTTTGGAAAAATGTTCTGCCCCTTGATTCCATGAACTTGAACTTTCTAAAGAAATAAATAGATTCCTTCTGATGCTTTATCAGTGCTTTAAGGATGACCTTTTGATTTTATTCTTGGCCAAATAGTCTTTGAACTTGAACTTTCTATATATACTAATATATACCTTTTGATGTTTCATCCCAAGTTCAAATATGACTTTTGGAAACAAAAATTGTCCCTGGATTCCATGAACTTGAACTTTCTATAGATATAAATAGATTCCTTCTGATGCTTCATCGGTGCTTTAAGAATGACCTTTTGATCTTATTCTTGGCCAAATAGTCTTTCAACTTGAACTTTCTATGTATACAAATATATTCCTTTTAATGTTTCATCCCAAGTTCAAATATGACTTTTGGAAAAATGTTCTGCCCCTTGATTCCATGAACTTGAACTTTCTATAGAAATAAATAGATTCCTTCTGATGCTTTATCAGTGCTTTAAGGATGACCTTTTGAACTTATTTGTGGCCAAATAGTCATTGAACTTGAATCTTCTATACAGACTTATGACTTTCAGTTGTTTCATCAGTAGAGCAAGGATGCCATTTTTTGACAAAAAAATTATAATTTCTGACTCCGGATCCCATGAACTTGAACTTTCTATGCATACATATAGATTCCTTCTTCTGTTTCATCTTTAGTTCAAGAATGGCTTTTTGAATATATTTTTGGACAAAGAGTCTTTGAACTTTACATTTAAATTCACACGTTTAGGCTTTCAGATGTATTATCAGATGTTCAAATATGACTTTTGAAAAAAAAAATTCTACTTATGGATTCCATGAACTTGAACTTTCTATACATTTAAATAGATTCCCTCTGATGTTTTATTAGTTCTTTAAGGATGACCCTTTGAACTTAATTGTGGCCAAAGATTCTTTGAACTTAAATCTTCTATACATACTTATGAATTTCAGTTGTTTCATCAGTAGATCAAGGATGATATTTTTTGACAAAAAAAAAAAAAAAAAAACTGACTCCGGATCCCAAGAATTTGAACTTTCTATGTATACATACAGATTCCTTCTTCTGTTTCATCTTTAGTTCAAGCATGGATTTTGAATATATTTTTGGAAAAATAGTCTTTGAACTTTAAATTTAAATTTACACGTATAGGCTTTCTGATTTTTTTTATCAGAAGTTCAAACATAACTTTTTGAACATTTTTTTCTGCCCCTAGATTCAATGAACTTGAACTTTCTGTACATATAAATAGATTCCTTCTGATGTTTTATTAGTTCTTCAAGGATGAACTTTTGATTTTATTCTTGGCCAAATAGTCTTTGAACTTGAACTTTCTATATATACTAATATATTCCTTTTGATGTTTCATCCCAAGTTCAAATATGACTTTTGGAAAAAAAATTCTGCTCAAGGATTCCATGAAATTGAATTTTCTATGAATATAAATAGATTCCTTCTGATGCCTTATCAGTGCTTTAAGGATGACCTTTTTATTTTATTCTTGGCCAAATAGTCTTTCAATTTGAACTTTCTATATATACTAATATATTCCTTTTGATGTTTCATCCCAAGTTCAAATATGACATTTGGAAAAATGTCTTTCCCAGGATTTCTATACATATAAATAGATTCATTCTGATGCTTTATCAGTGCTTTAAAGATGACCTTTTGAACTTATTTGTGGCCAAATAGTCATTGAACTTGAATCTTCTATACAGACTTATGACTTTCAGTTGTTTCATCAGTAGAGCAAGGATGCCATTTTTTTGACAAAAAAATAATAATATCTGACTCCGGATCCCATGAACTTGAACTTTCTATGCATACATATAGATTCCTTCATCTGTTTCATCTTTAGTTCAAGAATGGCTTTTTGAATATATTTTTGGACAAAGAGTCTTTGAACTTTACATTTAAATTCACACGTTTAGGCTTTCAGATGTTTTATCAGAAGTTCAAATATGACTTTTGAAAAAAAAAATTCTACTCATGGATTCCATGAACTTGAACTTTCTATACATTTAAATAGATTCCCTCTGATGTTTTATTAGTTCTTCAAGGATGAACTTTTGATTTTATTCTTGGCCAAATAGTCTTTGAACTTGAACTTTCTATATATACTAATATATTCCTTTTGATGTTTCATCCCAAGTTCAAATATGACTTTTGGAAAAAAAATTCTGCTCATGGATTCCATGAAATTGAATTTTCTATGAATATAAATAGATTTCTATTGATGCTTTATCAATGCTTTAAGGATTACCTTATGATTTTATTCTTGGCCAAATAGTCTTTCAATTTGAACTTTCTATATATACTAATATATTCCTTTTGATGTTTCATCCCAAGTTCAAATATGACTTTTGGAAAAATGTCTGTCCCAGGATTTCATGAAATTGAATTTTCTATACATATAAATAGATTCCTTCTGATGCTTTATCAGTGCTTTAAGGATGACCTTTTGATCTTATTCTTGGCCAAATAGTCTTTCAACTTGAACTTTCTATATATACAAATATATTCCTTTTATTGTTTCATCCCAAGTTCAAATATGACTTTTGGAAAAATGTTCTGCCCCTTGATTCCATGAACTTGAACTTTCTAAAGAAATAAATAGATTCCTTCTGATGCTTTATCAGTGCTTTAAGGATGACCTTTTGATTTTATTCTTGGCCAAATAGTCTTTGAACTTGAACTTTCTATATATACTAATATATACCTTTTGATGTTTCATCCCAAGTTCAAATATGACTTTTGGAAACAAAAATTGTCCCTGGATTCCATGAAATTGAATTTTCTATACATATAAATAGATTCCTTCTGATGCTTTATCAGTGCTCTAAGGAGACCAACTAGTCTTTCAACTTGAACTTTCTATATATACTAATATATTCCTTTTAATTTTTCATCCCAAGTTCAAATATGACTTTTGGAAAAAATTCTGTCCCTGGATTCCATGAAATTGAATTTTCTATACATATAAATAGATTCCTTCTGATGCTTTATCAGTGCTTTAAGGATGACCTTTTTCACTAATTAGTGGCCAAATAGTCTTTGAACTTGAATCTTCTATACAGACTTATGACTTTCAGTTGTTTCATCAGTAGAGAAAGGATGACATTTTTTGCCAAAAAAAACAAAAAAAACAAACAAAACAAATTCTGACTCCGGATCACATGAACTTGAACTTTCTATGTATACATATAGATTCCTTCTTCTGTTTCATCTTTCATTCAAGAATGGCTTTTTGAATATATTTTTGAAAAAGATTCTTTGAACTTTAAATTTAAATTTACACGTATAGGCTTTCTGATTTTTTATCAGAAGGTCAAATATAACTTTTTGAACATGTTTTTCTGCCCCTAGATTCCATGAACTTGAACTTTATATAAATATAAATAGATTCCTTCTGATGTTTTATTAGTTCTTCAAGGATGAACTTTTGATTTTATTCCTGGCCAAATAGTCTTTCAACTTGAACTTTCTATGTATACAAATATATTCCTTTTAATGTTTCATCCCAAGTTCAAATATGACTTTTAGAAAAATGTTCTGCCCCTTGATTCCATGAACTTGAACTTTCTATAGAAATAAATAGTTCCCTTTCAGTCGGTCACGTTCGAAGTACGTCAGAACTGAATCGACGAATTGGGATCCCAATTCGTCGGTTCAGTTCTGACGTACGTCTCCGTTCCCTTCTTCAGGGAACGAGGGTTACATACGTAACCGAGACGATTCCTTCTGATGCTTTATCAGTGCTTTAAGGATGACATTTGATTTTATTCTAGGCCAAATAGTCTTTCAACTTGAACTTTCTATATATACTAATATATTCCTTTTGATGTTTCATCCCAAGTTCAAATATGACTTTTGGAAAAATAAATTCTGTCCCTGGATTCCATGAAACTAAATTTTCTATAAATATAAATAGATTCCTTCTGATGCTTTATCAGTGCTTTAAGGATGACTTTTTGATTTTATTCTTGGCCAAATATAGTCTTTGATCTTGAACTTTCTATATATACTAATATATACCTTTTGATGTTTCATCCCAAGCTCAAATATGACTTTTGGAAAAAAATTCTGTCCCTGGATTCCATGAAATTTAATTTTCTATACATATAAAGAGATTCCTTCTGATGCTTTATCAGTGCTTTAAGGATGACCTTTAGATCTAATTCTCGGCCAAATAGTCTTTGATCTTGAACTTTCTATATATACTAATATAATCTTTCTCATGTTTCATCCCAAGTTCAAATATGACCTTTGGAAAAATGTTTTGCCCCTGGATTCCATGAACTTGAACTTTCTTTAGATATAAATAGATTCCTTCTGATGCTTCATCAGTGCTTTAAGGATGACCTTTTTAACTAATTTGTGGCCAAATAGTCTTTGAACTTGAATCTTCTATACAGACTTAGGACTTTCAGTTGTTTCATCAGTAGGGCAAGGATGACATTTTTTTGCCAAAAAAACAAACACAAAAAAAATATTCTGACTCCGGATCCCATGAACTTGAACTTTCTATGTATACATATAGATTCCTTCTTCTGTTTCATCTTTAGTTCAAGAATGGCTTTTTGAATACATTTTTGGAAAAAGAGTCTTTGAACTTTAAATATAAATTTACACGTATAGGCTTTCTGATTTTTTATCAGAAGTTCAAATATAACTTTTTGAACATGTTTTTCTGTCCCTAGATTCCATGAACTTGAACTTTCTATAAATATAAATAGATTCCTTCTGATGTTTTATTAGTTCTTCAAGGATGAACTTTTGATTTTATTCTTGGCCTAATAGTCTTTGAACTTGAACCTTCTATATATACTAATTTAATCCTTTTGATGTTTCATCCCAAGTTCAAATATGACTTTTGGAAAAAAAATTCTGTCCCTGGATTCCATGAAATTGAATTTTCTATACATATAAATAGATTCCTTCTGATGCCTTATCAGTGCTTTAAGGATGACCTTTTGATTTTATTCTTGGCCAAATAGTCTTTGATCTTGAACTTTCTATATATACTAATATATACCTTTTGATGTTTCATCCCAAGTTCAAATATGACTTTTGGAAAAAAAAAATTGTCCCTGGATTCCATGAAATTGAATTGTCTATACATATAAATAGATTCCTTTTGATGCTTTATCAGTGCTCTAAGGAGACCAACTAGTCTTTCAACTTGATCTTTCTATATATACTAATATATTCCTTTTAATGTTTCATCCCAAGTTCAAATATGACTTTTGGAAAAAAAATTCTGTCCCTGGATTCCATGAAATTGAATTTTCTATACATATAAATAGAATCCTTCTGATGAAGGTCATCAGTGCTTTAAGGATGACCTTTTGATCTTATTCTTGGCCAAATAGTCTTTCAACTTGAACTTTCTATATATACTAATATATTCCTTTTAATGTTTCATCCCAAGTTCAAATATGACTTTTGGAAAAAAAAAATCTGTCCCTGGATTCCATGAAATTGAATTTTCTATACATATAAATAGATTCCTTCTGATGCTTTATCAGTGCTTTAATGATTACCTTTTGATTTTATTCTTGGCCAAATAGTCTTTCAACTTGAACTTTCTATATATACTAATATATTCCTTTTGATGTTTCATCCCAAGTTCAAAAATGACTTTTGGAAAAATTTCTGTCCCTGGATTCCATGAAATTGAATTTTCTATACATATAAATAGATTCCTTCTGATGCTTTATCAGTGCTTTAAGGATGACCTTTTGATCTTATTCTTGGCCAAATAGTCTTTGAACTTGAACTTTCTATATATACTAATATATTCCTTTTGATGTTTCATCCCAAGTTCAAATATGACTTTTGGAAAAATGTTCTGCCCCTGGATTCCATGAACTTGAACTTTCTATAGAAATAAATAGATTCCTTCTGAGGCTTTATCAGTGCTTTAAGGATGACCTTTTGATTTTATTCTTGGCCAAATAGTCTTTGATCTTGAACTTTCTATATATACTAATATATACCTTTTGATGTTTCATCCCAAGTTCAAATATCACTTTTGGAAAAAAATTATCTCCCTGGATTACATGAAATTGAATTTTCTATACATATAAATAGATTCCTTCTGATGCTTTATCAGTGCTTTAAGGATGACCTTTAGATCTAATTCTTGGCCAAATAGTCTTTGAACTTGATCTTTCTATATATACTAATATATTCCTTCTCAAGTTTCATCCCAAGTTCAAATATGACCTTTGGAAAAATGTTCTGCCCCTGGATTCCATGAACTCTAACTTTCTTTAGATATAAATAGATTCCTTCTGATGCTTCATCAGTGCTTTAAGGATGACCTTTTTAACTAATTAGTGGCCAAATATTCTTTGAACTTGAATCTTCTATACAGACTTATGACTTTCAGTTGTTTCATCAGTAGAGCAAGGATGACATTTTTTGCCAAAAAAAAAAAAAAAAAGAATTCTGACTCCGGATCCCATGAACTTGAACTTTCTATGTATACATATAGATTCCTTCTTCTATTTCATCTTTAGTTCAAGAATGGCTTTTTGAATATATTTTTGGAAAAAGAGTCTTTGAACTTTAAATTTAAATTTACACGTATAGGCTTTCTGATTTTTTATCAGAAGTTCAAATATAACTTTTTGAACATGTTTTTCTGCCTCTAGATTACATGAACTTGAACTTTATATAAATATAAATAGATTCCTTCTGATGTTTTATTAGTTCTTCAAGGATAAACTTTTGATTTTATTCTTGGCCAAATAGTCTTTGAACTTGAACCTTCTATATATACTAATATATACCTTTTGATGTTTCATCCCAAGTTCAAATATGACTTTTGGAAAAAAATTCTGTCCCTGGATTCCATGAAATTGAATTTTCTATACATATAAATAGATTCCTTCTGATGCGTTATCAGTGCTTTAAGGATGACCTTTTGATTTTATTCTTGGCCAAATAGTCTTTCAATTTGAACTTTTTATATATACTAATATATTCCTTTTGATGATTCATCCCAAGTTCAAAAATGACTTTTGGAAAAATTTCTGTCCCTGTATTCCATGAAATTGAATTTTCTATACATATAAATTGATTCCTTCTGATGCCTTATCAGTGCTTTAAGGATGACCTTTTGATTTTATTCTTGGCCAAATAGTCTTTGATCTTGAACTTTCTATATATACTAATATATACCTTTTGATGTTTCATCCCAAGTTCAAATATGACTTTTGGAAAAAAAAATTGTCCCTGGATTCCATGAAATTGAATTGTCTATACATATAAATAGATACCTTCTGATGCTTTACCAGTGCTCTAAGGAGACCAAATAGTCTTTCAACTTGAACTTTCTATATATACTAACATATTCCTTTTGATGTTTCATCCCAAGTTCAAATATGACTTTTGGAAAAATGTCTGTCCCTGGATTCCATGAAATTGAATTTTCTATACATATAAATAGATTCCTTCTGATGCCTTATCAGTGCTTTAAGGATGACCTTTTGATTTTATTCTTGGCCAAATAGTCTTTGATCTTGAACTTTCTATATATACTAATATATACCTTTTGATGTTTCATCCCAAGTTCAAATATGACTTTTGGGAAAAAAAATTGTCCCTGGATTCCATGAAATTGAATTGTCTATACATATAAATAGATTCCTTCTGATGCTTTATCAGTGCTCTAAGGAGACCAACTAGTCTTTCAACTTGAACTTTCTATATATACTAATATATTCCTTTTAATGTTTCATCCCAAGTTCAAATATGATTTTTGGAAAAAAAATTCTGTCCCTGGATTCCAGGAAATTGAATTTTCTATACATATAAATAGATTCCTTCTGATGCCTTATCAGTGCTTTAAGGATGACCTTTTGATTTTATTCTTGGCCAAATAGTCTTTGATCTTGAACTTTCTATATATACTAATATATACCTTTGATGTTTCATCCCAAGTTCAAATATGACTTTTGGAAAAAAAAATTGTCCCTGGATTCCATGAAATTGAATTGTCTATACATATAAATAGATTCCTTTTGATGCTTTATCAGTGCTCTAAGGAGACCAACTAGTCTTTCAACTTGATCTTTCTATATATACTAATATATTCCTTTAAATGTTTCATCCCAAGTTCAAATATGACTTTTGGAAAAAAAATTCTGTCCCTGGATTCCATGAAATTGAATGTTCTATACATATAAATAGAATCCTTCTGATGAAGGTCATCAGTGCTTTAAGGATGACCTTTTGATCTTATTCTTGGCCAAATAGTCTTTCAACTTGAACTTTCTATATATACTAATATATTCCTTTTAATGTTTCATCCCAAGTTCAAATATGACTTTTGGAAAAAAAAAATCTGTCCCTGGATTCCATGAAATTGAATTTTCTATACATATAAATAGATTCCTTCTGATGCTTTATCAGTGCTTTAATGATTACCTTTTGATTTTATTCTTGGCCAAATAGTCTTTCAACTTGAACTTTCTATATATACCAATATATTCCTTTTGATGTTTCATCCCAAGTTCAAAAATGACTTTTGGAAAAATTTCTGTCCCTGGATTCCATGAAATTGAATTTTCTATACATATAAATAGATTCCTTCTGATGCTTTATCAGTGCTTTAAGGATGACCTTTTGATTTTATTCTTGGCCAAATAGTCTTTGATCTTGAACTTTCTATATATACTAACATATTCCTTTTGATGTTTCATCCCAAGTTCAAATATGACTTTTGGAAAAATGTCTGTCCCTGGATTCCATGAAATTGAATTTTCTATACATATAAATAGATTCCTTCTGATGCCTTATCAGTGCTTTAAGGATGACCTTTTGATTTTATTCTTGGCCAAATAGTCTTTTATCTTGAACTTTCTATATATACTAATATATACCTTTTGATGTTTCATCCCAAGTTCAAATATGACTTTTGGAAAAAAAATTTGTCCCTGGATTCCATGAAATTAAATTGTCTATACATATAAATAGATTCCTTCTGATGCTTTATCAGTGCTCTAAGGAGACCAACTAGTCTTTCAACTTGAACTTTCTATATATACTAATATATTCCTTTTAATGTTTCATCCCAAGTTCAAATATGATTTTTGGAAAAAAAATTCTGTCCCTGGATTCCAGGAAATTGAATTTTCTATACATATAAATAGATTCCTTCTGATGCTTTATCAGTGCTTTAAGGATGACCTTTTGATTTTATTCTTGGCCAAATAGTCTTTGATCTTGAACTTTCTATATATACTAATATATACCTTTTGATGTTTCATCCCAAGTTCAAATATCACTTTTGGAAAAAAATTATCTCCCTGGATTACATGAAATTGAATTTTCTATACATATAAATAGATTCCTTCTGATGCTTTATCAGTGCTTTAAGGATGACCTTTAGATCTAATTCTTGGCCAAATAGTCTTTGAACTTGATCTTTCTATATATACTAATATATTCCTTCTCAAGTTTCATCCCAAGTTCAAATATGACCTTTGGAAAAATTTTCTGCCCCTGGATTCCATGAACTCTAACTTTCTTTAGATATAAATAGATTCCTTCTGTTGCTTCATCAGTGCTTTAAGGATGACCTTTTTAACTAATTAGTTGCCAAATAGTCTTTGAACTTGAATCTTCTATACAGACTTATGACTTTCAGTTGTTTCATCAGTAGAGCAAGGATGACATTTTTTGTCAAAAAAAAAAAAAAAAAAAAAAATTCTGACTCCGGATCCCATGAACTTGAACTTTCTATAGATATAGATTCCTTCTTCTATTTCATCTTTAGTTCAAGAATGGCTTTTTGAATATATTTTTGGAAAAAGAGTCTTTGAACTTTAAATTTAAATTTACACGTATAGGCTTTCTGATTTTTTATCAGAAGTTCAAATATAACTTTTTGAACATGTTTTTCTGCCTCTAGATTCCATGAACTTGAACTTTATATAAATATAAATAGATTCCTTCTGATGTTTTATTAGTTCTTCAAGGATAAACTTTTGATTTTATTCTTGGCCAAATAGTCTTTGAACTTGAACCTTCTATATATACTAATATATACCTTTTGATGTTTCATCCCAAGTTCAAATATGACTTTTGGAAAAAAATTCTGTCCCTGGATTCCATGAAATTGAATTTTCTATACATATAAATAGATTCCTTCTGATGCGTTATCAGTGCTTTAAGGATGACCTTTTGATTTTATTCTTGGCCAAATAGTCTTTCAATTTGAACTTTCTATATATACTAATATATTCCTTTTGATGTTTCATCCCAAGTTCAAAAATGACTTTTGGAAAAATTTCTGTCCCTGTATTCCATGAAATTGATTTTTCTATACATATAAATAGATTCCTTCTGATGCCTTATCAGTGCTTTAAGGATGACCTTTTGATTTTATTCTTGGCCAAATAGTCTTTGATCTTGAACTTTCTATATATACTAATATATACCTTTTGATGTTTCATCCCAAGTTCAAATATGACTTTTGGAAAAAAAATTTGTCCCTGGATTCCATGAAATTGAATTGTCTATACATATAAATAGATACCTTCTGATGCTTTATCAGTGCTCTAAGGAGACCAAATAGTCTTTCAACTTGAACTTTCTATATATACTAACATATTCCTTTTGATGTTTCATCCCAAGTTCAAATATGACTTTTGGAAAAATGTCTGTCCCTGGATTCCATGAAATTGAATTTTCTATACATATAAATAGATTCCTTCTGATGCCTTATCAGTGCTTTAAGGATGACCTTTAGATCTAATTCTTGGCCAAATAGTCTTTGATCTTGAACTTTCTATATATACTAATATATTCCTTCTCATGTTTCATCCCAAGTTCAAATATGACCTTTGGAAAAATGTTCTGCCCCTGGATTCCATGAACTTGAACTTTCTTTAGATATAAATAGATTCCTTCTGATGCTTCATCAGTGCTTTAAGGATGACCTTTTTAACTAATTTGTGGCCAAATAGTGTTTAAACTTGAATCTTCTATACAGACTTAGGACTTTCAGTTGTTTCATCAGTAGAGCAAGGATGACATTTTTTTGCCAAAAAAAAAAACCAAACAAACAAAAAAAATTCTGACTCCGGATCCCATGAACTTGAACTTTCTATGTATACATATAGATTCCTTCTTCTGTTTCATCATTAGTTCAAGAATGGCTTTTTGAATACATTTTTGGAAAAAGAGTATTTGAACTTTAAATTTAAATTTACACGTATAGGCTTTCTGATTTTTTATCAGAAGTTCAAATATAACTTTTTGAACATGTTTTTCTGCCCCTAGATTCCATGAACTTGAACTTTCTATAAATATAAATAGATTCCTTCTGATGTTTTATTAGTTCTTCAAGGATGAACTTTTGATTTTATTCTTGGCCTAATAGTCTTTAAACTTGAACCTTCTATATATACTAATTTAATCCTTTTGATGTTTCATCCCAAGTTCAACTATGACTTTTGGAAAAAAATTCTGTCCCTGGATTCCATGAAATTGAATTTTCTATACATATAAGTAGTTCCCTTTCAGTCGGTCACGTTCGACGTACGTCAGAACTGAACCGACGAATGGGATCTTACTTTAGAGACCAATCCTACTTCGAGCATCTAACAACGAGCCAATGAATTTTGGCATGCGATCACGCATTCCACGCTCCGCCCCGCAGCGCGGGTATAAATAGGAAGTGGAATGGTAGATCAGCGCTTTCTACTTCGGAGCCGAACAGTTTCATTTGCTGTTTCTACGAAGAGCTTTCTGACTACGAGTCAAATTCCTGTGAACGAGAGTTTGCCAGTGCGGGTGATACGGCGCGTCAGCGAGAGACCGTCCACATCAGTGACTGAGTGTACAAAGAGCTGTTGGTTCGCTGAGCGTTTCCTTACATTACACTACATTACAGTTGGTTCGCTGGGCGCTACACACATATCACTGAGAGCTCACGCAGGCTTGCACTATCGAACTGCGTGGAGCCGCGGTCATCTCCCTGAGTGCTTCAGCACTAAAAGAGCAACTTCCATTCACAAAAGAGCAACACGGTTTGACCCTGCGTCTTTTTCAAGATGTCATTCAAGCCGTGTGTTTCTGGGTGCGGTCGATTTCTGTCTCCGCTTGACGGACACGTTCGTTGTCTCTCGTGTCTGGGCGCACAGCACGCTGAGGCTGCGTTCGTGGATGAGACATGTTCCCATTGTGGGAATATGTCCATTGCAGTGTTGCGGTCCCGTCTCCAATACCTCAGAAGAGGTGGAACGCCATCGTCCATCCCCCGATCTAGTGGTCCTCCAGCTGCAAAGCAGAGGGCTACTACTTTGGCTGATGACCTTGGTGGGGACCTGAGGGTGTCGGTCAGGGTAAACCCGACGGGTCTCACGGCTCCTCGGGCCCCTCCCCCCTCCACTGTACCGGTGGAGCTTCCGGAAGGGCGCGCTGACCTCCCACGTGGAGCGCCAGTCGTCTCTTTTGGGGCTCCGGCGGAGGACCAGATGTCGGTTGCTGCATCGGGGGATGAGCTAATGGGTTCCGAGGATGAAGACTCGGCTGCGTTGCCCCCTTCGGGTGTGACAGCGTTGCCCGAGTCTGACCCGGAACTTACGGCTATGCTTGCCCGGGCCGCCGCAAGTGTCGGGCTTGAGTGGAACCCTCCACCACGTCCCGAACCTTCGCGGCTGGATGATTGGTTTCTCGGGACGGGTCGCGCTGGTTCTCAGCGTCCCGCCCCGGTGCCTTTCTTCCCGGAAGTGCATCAGGAGCTCACGAAGTCCTGGGTAGCGCCGTACAGCGTACGCCAGCGATCGACTGACTCCTCCATCCTCACCACTCTCGATGGTGGTGCAGCTAAGGGTTACGAGGGGATCCCTCCAGTCGAGCGGTCGGTTGCGATGCACCTGTGTCCTAAGACCGCTGCGGACTGGAGGCACGCCCCGCGTCTCCCCTCCCGGGCGTGTAAGTTCTCGTCCGGCTTGACGGGCAAGGCTTACTCAGCCTGCGGAGAAGCTGCATCAGCTTTGCATGCCATGGCGCTCCTGCAGGTCCACCAGGCCAAAGCGCTCATGGAACTGCACGAGGGTGGTTCCGACCAGGCAGTTATGCAGGAACTGCGAGCCGCGACGGACCTCGCCCTCCGGGCGACGAAAGTCACGGCCCGCTCCCTGGGTCGGGCGATGTCCACCTTGGTGGTCCAGGAACGCCACCTGTGGCTGAACCTGACAGACATGCGGGATTCGGACAAGGTTCGGTTTCTAAACGCCCCTGTCTGTCAGGCCGGCCTCTTCGGCGACGCCATCGAGGACTTTGCCCAGCAGTTCTCGGTGGCCAAGAAGCAGACGGAGGCCATCAAAAACATCCTGCCCCGGCGGCCCGCTGCTGCCTCCACCCAGCCGCCCGGGGCAGCCCCCCAGTCTGCTCGTCGCCGAGGGCGTCCTCCAGCGTCCGCCTCCGCCCCTGCCAAGCCCAAGCAGCAGCCTCCATCCGCGAAGCAGGGCGCCGGACGCAAGGGGGCCGCCCAACCCGTCCAAGGGCCCGCCAAACCTGCCGGCAAGCGTAAGGGGAAGCGGCCCTGAGACGGGCAGCCCAGGGAGAAGAGGAGCTGCTCTGAGGGAGATGATGTCCGCATCCCTCCCACCCCCCCGGAGGAGGACCGGGGGGGCAACACTGGTCACAACATCTCTGCCGCTGGCTCTCCGGAGTCCAGCGGTACCCACATTTTCACCAAAAGAGCAATTTCCTCTCTCTCTGGGCCCCAAGAGGGTCAGGTTGGCAGTGTGCGACGCCCACGGGCCTTGTCACTCCTTTCCTACCCTCCCGTCGCCAGGGGGCAGCTGTGTGGGCCTCGAGGACGCCCCCGGGCCTTCTCACCCACACACTGCCTCTCTCGTGAGCACTCAGTCAACACTCCGGGCCGCCCACGGGCCTTCCGGGTCGGGGCTGAGTGCTTCACTTCCCTGCCTCCGGGCAGTGGACAGCAGAGTGGGCTCCGAGGACGCCCCCGGGCCTTCTCACCCACTCTCTGTCCAAACCAGGAGTGCTCAGGCAACACTACGGGCCGCCTCCGGGCCTCCCGAGTCGGGCCAGAGTACTCCGCTTCGCTGCCCCACCCCGGGCACGTCTGTGGTGCCGTTGGTCCCGCTTGTACGGTCTCTGGGGGCCTGGCTAGGTCTCCCCAGGCCGTCTCGCTGGCTCATCCGTACCATCAGACTCGGCTACGCGATTCAGTTCGCACGCCGGCCACCCAAGTACAAGGGCATCCTCTTCACCTCCGTGCGAAGCAGCGATGCTCAAGTCTTGCGGTCAGAGATCGAGGTCCTACTGGCGAAGGACGCGATCGAGCCGGTTCCTCCAGCCGATATGAAGACGGGGTTTTACAGCCCCTACTTCATTGTGCCCAAGAAAGGGGGTGGGTTACGGCCAATCCTGGACCTGCGAGTTCTGAATCGGGCCCTGCACAAGCTCCCGTTCAGGATGTTGACGCAGAAACGCATTTTCCAATGCATCCGTCCCCAGGATTGGTTTGCAGCGATCGACCTGAAGGACGCGTACTTCCATGTGTCTATTCTCCCTCGACACAGACCGTTCCTACGCTTTGCGTTCGAGGGGAAAGCATATCAGTACAAGGTCCTGCCCTTCGGGCTGTCCCTGTCGCCCCGCGTCTTTACGAAGGTCGCGGAGGCAGCCATTGTTCCACTCAGAGAACGCGGCGTTCGGATTCTCAACTACCTCGACGATTGGCTGATCCTAGCCCAGTCGAAGGACCAGTTGTGCGAACACAGGGACCTGGTGCTCAGTCACCTCAGCCAGTTGGGCCTTCGGGTCAACCGAGAGAAGAGCAAACTCTGTCCCACACAGAGGATCTCTTATCTCGGTATGGAGCTGGACTCGGTCAACCGGACGGCGCGCCTCACCGAGGAGCGAGTCCAGTCGGTGTTGAACTGCTTGAATATGTTCAAGAGCAGGACAGCGGTCCCACTGAAATTCTTTCAGAGGCTCCTGGGGCATATGGCATCTGCAGCCGCGGTCACGCCGCTCGGATTGCTTCATATGAGACCGCTTCAACGCTGGCTCAATGGCCGAGTCCCGAGGTGGGCGTGGCAGAGCGGTCAGTACCGGGTCCCAGTGACTCCTTACTGCCGCCAAACCTTCAGCCCGTGGTCCAGCACTTCGTTTCTCCGGGCCGGGGTGCCCCTAGAACAAGTGTCCAGGCATGCTGTGCTATTCACGGATGCCTCCACCACAGGCTGGGGGGCCACGTACAACGGGCATGCAGTTGCTGGTCTGTGGACGGGCCGCAATTGCATTGGCATATCAATTGCCTCGAGTTACTGGCAGTACATCTGGCACTCCGCCGCCTCAAGGGGCCGCTGCGTGGCAAGCATGTACTGGTCCGTACGGACAGCACCACGGCCGTTGCGTACATCAACCGTCAGGGTGGTCTACGCTCCCGTCGTCTGCTCCAACTCGCCCGCCACCTCCTCCTGTGGAGTCAGAAGCAGCTGAGGTCGCTTCGGGCCATTCATGTCCCTGGTGAGCTGAACCAGACAGCCGACGAGCTCTCTCGTCAGCCGACACCTCCGGGAGAGTGGCGACTCCACCCCCAGGCGGTCCAGCTGATATGGGACCAGTTCGGAGCCGCACAGGTCGACCTGTTTGCCTCTCCGGACTCGACCCATTGCCAGTGGTACTATTCCCTGACCGGGGGTACCCTCGGCACAGATGCACTGGCGCACAGCTGGCCCCGGGACCTACGCAAGTATGCGTTTCCCCCAGTGAGCCTTCTTGCACAGACTCTGTGCAAGGTCAGGGAGGACGAGGAGCAGGTCTTGTTAGTTGCGCCGTATTGGCCCAACCGGACCTGGTTCCCAGAACTCACACTCCTCGCGACAGCCCCTCCTTGGCCGATTCCCCTGAGGAAGGACCTTCTTTCTCAGGGACGGGGCACGCTATGGCACCCGCGTCCAGACCTCTGGAATCTTCATGTCTGGTCCCTGGACGGGACGCGGAGGTTCTAGATGGACTACCACAAGCTGTCGTAGATACCATCGCTTCAGCTAGAGCCCCCTCTACGAGGCGCCTCTATGCTCTGAAGTGGAACCTGTTCGTTGAGTGGTGCGCTTCCCGCCGGGAAGACCCCCGAAGGTGTTCGATCAGTGTCGTGCTTTCCTTCCTGCAAGATGGGTTGGAGAGAAGGCTGTCTCCCTCCACCCTCAAGGTATATGCTGCAGCAATAGCAGCGTACCATAATGTAGTAGAAGGTAAGTCCGTGGGGAAGCACGACCTAATCGTCAGGTTCCTCAGAGGTGCGAGGAGACTAAATCCTCCTCGTCCATCCTCGATACCCTCTTGGGACTTAGCTCTAGTGCTCAGAGCACTTCAGAGCCCTCCCTTCGAGCCTTTGGCGTCTTGTGAGTTGAAAATCTTGTCAATAAAGACAGTGCTCCTGACGGCATTGGCCTCGATCAAGAGGGTAGGGGACCTGCATGCACTTTCGGTCAACGAATCGTGCCTAGAGTTCGGGCCAGGTAACTCTCACGTCGTCCTGAGACCCCGGCCCGGATATGTGCCCAAGGTTCCTACCACTCCCTTCCGGGATCAGGTGGTGAACCTGCAAGCGCTGCCTTCGGAGGAGGCAGACCCAGCCCTGGCTTTGCTGTGTCCGGTCCGCGCTCTTCGCGCTTACGTTGACCGGACCCAAAGCCTTCGGACCTCAGAGCAACTCTTCGTCTGTTACGGAGGCCAGCAGAAGGGAAAGGCTGTCTCCAAGCAGAGGTTAGCCCACTGGATAGTGGATGCTATAGTCTTGGCCTACCAGTCCCAAGACGTGCCTTGCCCGTTCGGTGTAAGAGCTCACTCCACTCGGAGTGTTGCTTCTTCCTGGGCGCTGGCTCAAGGCGCCTCGCTGACAGACATATGTAGAGCTGCGGGCTGGGCGACACCTAACACGTTTGCTAGATTCTATAGCTTACGTGTAGAGCCGGTATCTTCCCGCATCCTCGCCCCCAGGGGCCAGGAGCGCTAAGTGCCCGTTCTAAGTGTCGGCTTGCGAAACGCCACTCCCGCCCTCTGGGCCGGATACGTGCGTCTATTGTCTCCAGTTGTGTTCCCCGGGAAACCGGCTAACCCTGTCGAGCTCCTCCGTCACCCCTCCGGTGTCAGACGTTGCGGACCGTCTGACGCCAGGCCTGCACCCGTATGCTTGTGAAACGTGGCTGTAGGCTGGGTTCCATATGTAGCGGTTCCCTCACGGCAACCCCATATGTGTATTCTTCTACGGTATCAGCTACCCTTCGGGCTAGCCCCGTGTCTTTCCCTCGACAGAGCCCGCTCTGTCGTCTCTGGGCGTGTTCTTTCCCCCCTTCAATCAGGCTGGAACCACCCCAGAGACTGCCATATGTTGCACTACCCTGCCAGGTTAGTCCTTATGTGTACTCTGCCACCTCTCCTTCCCTGAAGGACGTGGCCCCGCAGCGTACCCTCTCTCTCAAGAACGAGGTAGGCACGCTTTCCCAGCGTTATCCAATAGTCATTCTGAGTGGGTCTTGCAGAAACAGCAGTGACTGTACTCCCTGCTTGGAGCCCTGACTTCCGTACCATACTAGACGGTGCAGTGCGCTCAAGCAGGACGCTGGAAGGGCCAGCATCCTGGCGTTTTCCATAGGGATCCCATTCGTCGGTTCAGTTCTGACGTACGTCGAACGTGACCGACTGAAAGGGAACGTCTCGGTTACGTATGTAACCCTCGTTCCCTGAAGGAGGGAACGGAGACGTACGTCCCGTCGCCAGATGCTGTGCTTCCGCTGGGAGTCCGGTCACCTTCGGCTCCTCAGTAGGAAAAGCGCTGATCTACCATTCCACTTCCTATTTATACCCGCGCTGCGGGGCGGAGCGTGGAATGCGTGATCGCATGCCAAAATTCATTGGCTCGTTGTTAGATGCTCGAAGTAGGATTGGTCTCTAAAGTAAGATCCCATTCGTCGGTTCAGTTCTGACGTACGTCTCCGTTCCCTCCTTCAGGGAACGAGGGTTACATACGTAACCGAGACGTTTCCTTCTGATGCCTTATCAGTGCTTTAAGGATGACCTTTTGATTTTATTCTTGGCCAAATAGTCTTTGATCTTGAACTTTCTATATATACTAATATTTACCTTTTGATGTTTCATCCCAAGTTCAAATATGACTTTTGGAGAAAAAAAAATTGTCCCTGGATTCCATGAAATTGAATTTTCTATACATATAAATAGATTCCTTCTGATGCTTTATCAGTGCTTTAAGGATGACCTTTTGATTTTATTCTTGGCCAAATAGTCTTTCAATTTGAACTTTCTATATATACTAATATATTCCTTTTGATGTTTCATCCCAAGTTCAAAAATGACTTTTGAAAAAATTTCTGTCCCTGGATTCCATGAAATTGAATTTTCTATACATATAAATAGATTCCTTCTGATGCTTTATCAGTTTTTTAAGGATGACCTTTTGATTTTATTCTTGGCCAAATAGTCTTTGAACTTGAACTTTCTATATATACTAATATATACCTTTTGATGTTTCATCCCAAGTTCAAATATGACTTTTGGAAAAAAAAATTGTCCCTGGATTCCATGAAATTGAATTTTCTATACATATAAATAGATTCCTTCTGATGCTTTATCAGTGCTCTAAGGAGACCAACTAGTCTTTCAACTTGAACTTTCTATATATACTAATATATTCCTTTTAATGTTTCATCCCAAGTTCAAATATGACTTTTGAAAAAAAAATTCTGTCCCTGGATTCCATGAAATTGAATTTTCTATACATATAAATAGATTCCTCCTGATGCTTTATCAGTGCTTTAAGGATGACCTTTTGATTTTATTCTTGGCCAAATAGTCTTTCAACTTGAACTTTCTATATATACTAATATATTCCTTTTGATGTTTCATCCCAAGTTCAAATATGACTTTTGGAAAAATTTCTGTCCCTGGATTCCATGAAATTGAATTTTCTATACATATAAATAGATTCCTTCTGATGCTTTATCAGTGCTTTAAGGATGACCTTTTGAACTTATTTGTGGCCAAATAGTCATTGAACTTGAATCTTCTATACAGACTTATGACTTTCAGTTGTTTCATCAGTAGAGCAAGGAGGCCATTTTTTGACAAAAAAATAATAATTTCTGACTCCGGATCCCATGAACTTGAACTTTCTATGCATACATATAGATTCCTTCTTCTGTTTCATCTTTAGTTCAAGAATGGCTTTTTGAATATATTTTTGGACAAAGAGTCTTTGAACTTTACATTTAAATTCACACGTTTAGGCTTTCAGATGTATTATCAGAAGTTCAAATATGACTTTTGAAAAAAAAAATTCTACTTATGGATTCCATGAACTTGAACTTTCTATACATTTAAATAGATTCCCTCTGATGTTTTATTAGTTCTTTAAGGATGACCCTTTGAACTTAATTGTGGCCAAAGATTCTTTGAACTTGAATCTTCTATACATACTTATGAATTTCAGTTGTTTCATCAGTAGATCAAGGATGATATTTTTTGACAAAAAAAAAAAAAAAAAAAAAAAACTGACTCCGGATCCCAAGAATTTGAACTTTCTATGTATACATACAGATTCCTTCTTCTGTTTCATCTTTAGTTCAAGCATGGATTTTGAATATATTTTTGGAAAAATAGTCTTTGAACTTTAAATTTAAATTTACGCGAATAGGCTTTCTGATTTTTTTATCAGAAGTTCAAACATAACTTTTTGAACATTTTTTTCTGCCCCTAGATTCCATGAACTTGAACTTTCTGTACATATAAATAGATTCCTTCTGATGTTTTATTAGTTCTTCAAGGATGAACTTTTGATTTTATTCTTGGCCAAATAGTCTTTGAACTTGAACTTTCTATATATACTAATATATTCCTTTTGATGTTTCATCCCAAGTTCAAATATGACTTTTGGAAAAAATTCCTTTTGATGTTTCATCCCAAGTTCAAATATGACTTTTGGAAAAAAAATTCTGCTCAAGGATTCCATGAAATTGAATTTTCTATGAATATAAATAGATTCCTTCTGATGCTTTATCAATGCTTTAAGGATGACCTTTTGATTTTATTCTTGGCCAAATAGTCTTTCATTTTGAACTTTCTATATATACTAATATATTCCTTTTGATGTTTCATCCCAAGTTCAAATATGACTTTTGGAAAAATGTCTGTCCCAGGATTTCTATACATATAAATAGATTCCTTCTGATGCTTTATCAGTGCTTTAAAGATGACCTTTTGAACTTATTTGTGGCCAAATAGTCATTGAACTTGAATCTTCTATACAGACTTATGACTTTCAGTTGTTTCATCAGTAGAGCAAGGATGCCATTTTTTGACAAAAAAATAATAATTTCTGACTCCGGATCCCATGAACTTGAACTTTCTATGCATACATATAGATTCCTTCTTCTGTTTCATCTTTAGTTCAAGAATGGCTTTTTGAATATATTTTTGGACAAAGAGTCTTTGAACTTTACATTTAAATTCACACGTTTAGGCTTTCAGATGTTTTATCAGAAATTCAAATATGACTTTTGAAAAAAAATTCTACTTATGGATTCCATGAACTTGAACTTTCTATACATTTAAATAGATTCCTTCTGATGCTTTATCAGTGCTTTAAGGATGACCTTTTGATTTTATTCTTGGCCAATTAGTCTTTCAACTTGAACTTTCTATATATACTAATATATTCCTTTTGATGTTTCATCCCAAGTTCAAATATGACTTTTGGAAAAATTTCTGTCCCTGGATTCCATGAAATTGAATTTTCTATACATATAAATAGATTCCTTCTGATGCTTTATCAGTGCTTTAAGGATGACCTTTTTAACTAATTAGTGGCCAAATAGTCTTTGAACTTGAATCTTCTATACAGACTTATGACTTTCAGTTGTTTCATCAGTAGAGAAAGGATGACATTTTTTGCCAAAAAAAAAAAAAAAAACAAACAAAAAAAATTCTGACTCCGGATCACATGAACTTGAACTTTCTATGTATACATATAGATTCCTTCTTCTGTTTCATCTTTCGTTCAAGAATGGCTTTTTGAATATATTTTTGAAAAAGATTCTTTGAACTTTAAATTTAAATTTACACGTATAGGCTTTCTGATTTTTTATCAGAAGGTCAAATATAACTTTTTGAACATGTTTTTCTGCCCCTAGATTCCATGAACTTGAACTTTATATAAATATAAATAGATTCCTTCTGATGTTTTATTAGTTCTTCAAGGATGAACTTTTGATTTTATTCCTGGCCAAATAGTCTTTCAACTTGAACTTTCTATGTATACAAATATATTCCTTTTAATGTTTCATCCCAAGTTCAAATATGACTTTTAGAAAAATGTTCTGCCCCTTGATTCCATGAACTTGAACTTTCTATAGAAATAAATAGTTCCCTTTCAGTCGGTCACGTTCGAAGTACGTCAGAACTGAACCGACGAATTGGGATCCCAATTTGTCGGTTCAGTTCTGACGTACATCTCCGTTCCCTTCTTCAGGGAACGAGGGTTACATACGTAACCGAGACGTTCCCTTTCAGTCGGTCACGTTCGACGTACGTCAGAACTGAACCGACGAATTGGAATTGGGATCCCAATTCGTCGGTTCAGTTCTGACGTACGTCTCCGTTCCCTTCTTCAGGGAACGAGGGTTACATACGTAACCGAGACGATTCCTTCTGATGCTTTATCAGTGCTTTAAGGATGACATTTGATTTTATTCTAGGCCAAATAGTCTTTCAACTTGAACTTTCTATATATACTAATATATTCCTTTTGATGTTTCATCCCAAGTTCAAATATGACTTTTGGAAAAATAAATTCTGTCCCTGGATTCCATGAAACTAAATTTTCTATAAATATAAATAGATTCTTTCTGATGCTTTATCAGTGCTTTAAGGATGACTTTTTGATTTTATTCTTGGCCAAATAGTCTTTGATCTTGAACTTTCTATATATACTAATATATACCTTTTGATGTTTCATCCCAAGCTCAAATATGACTTTTGGAAAAAAATTCTGTCCCTGGATTCCATGAAATTTAATTTTCTATACATATAAAGAGATTCCTTCTGATGCTTTATCAGTGCTTTAAGGATGACCTTTAGATCTAATTCTCGGCCAAATAGTTTTTGATCTTGAACTTTCTATATATACTAATATATTCCTTCTCATGTTTCATCCCAAGTTCAAATATGACCTTTGGAAAAATGTTTTGCCCCTGGATTCCATGAACTTGAACTTTCTTTAGATATAAATAGATTCCTTCTGATGCGTCATCAGTGCTTTAAGGATGACCTTTTTAACTAATTTGTGGCCAAATAGTCTTTGAACTTGAATCTTCTATACAGACTTAGGACTTTCAGTTGTTTCATCAGAAGGGCAAGGATGACATTTTTTTGCCAAAAAAACAAAAACAAAAAAAATATTCTGACTCCGGATCCCATGAACTTGAACTTTCTATGTATACATATAGATTCCTTCTTCTGTTTCATCTTTAGTTCAAGAATGGCTTTTTGAATATATTTTTGGAAAAAGAGTCTTTGAACTTTAAATATAAATTTACACGTATAGGCTTTCTGATTTTTTATCAGAAGTTCAAATATAACTTTTTGAACATGTTTTTCTGTCCCTAGATTCCATGAACTTGAACTTTCTATAAATATAAATAGATTCCTTCTGATGTTTTATTAGTTCTTCAAGGATGAACTTTTGATTTTATTCTTGGCCTAATAGTCTTTGAACTTGAACCTTCTATATATACTAATTTAATCCTTTTGATGTTTCATCCCAAGTTCAAATATGACTTTTGGAAAAAAAATTCTGTCCCTGGATTCCATGAAATTGAATTTTCTATACATATAAATAGATTCCTTCTGATGCTTTATCAGTGCTCTAAGGAGACCAAATAGTCTTTAAACTTGAACTTTCTATATATACTAATATATTCATTTTAATGTTTCATCCCAAGTTCAAATATGACTTTTGGAAAAATGTCTGTCCCTGGATTCCATGAAATTGAATTTTCTATACATATAAATAGATTCCTTCTGATGCCTTATCAGTGCTTTAAGGATGACCTTTTGATTTTATTCTTGGCCAAATAGTCTTTGATCTTGAACTTTCTATATATACTAATATATACCTTTTGATGTTTCATCCCAAGTTCAAATATGACTTTTGGAAAAAAAAAATTGTCCCTGGATTCCATGAAATTGAATTGTCTATACATATAAATAGATTCCTTTTGATGCTTTATCAGTGCTCTAAGGAGACCAACTAGTCTTTCAACTTGATCTTTCTATATATACTAATATATTCCTTTTAATGTTTCATCCCAAGTTCAAATATGACTTTTGGAAAAAAAATTCTGTCCCTGGATTCCATGAAATTGAATTTTCTATACATATAAATAGAATCCTTCTGATGAAGGTCATCAGTACTTTAAGGATGACCTTTTGATCTTATTCTTGGCCAAATAGTCTTTCAACTTGAACTTTCTATATATACTAATATATTCCTTTTAATGTTTCATCCCAAGTTCAAATATGACTTTTGGAAAAAAAAAAATCTGTCCCTGGATTCCATGAAATTGAATTTTCTATACATATAAATAGATTCCTTCTGATGCTTTATCAGTGCTTTAATGATTACCTTTTGATTTTATTCTTGGCCAAATAGTCTTTCAACTTGAACTTTCTATATATACTAATATATTCCTTTTGATGTTTCATCCCAAGTTCAAAAATGACTTTTGGAAAAATTTCTGTCCCTGGATTCCTTGAAATTGAATTTTCTATACATATAAATAGATTCCTTCTGATGCTTTATCAGTGCTTTAAGGATGACCTTTTGATCTTATTCTTGGCCAAATAGTCTTTGAACTTGAACTTTCTATATATACTAATATTTACCTTTTGATGTTTCATCCCAAGTTCAAATATGACTTTTGGAGAAAAAAAAATTGTCCCTGGATTCCATGAAATTGAATTTTCTATACATATAAATAGATTCCTTCTGATGCTTTATCAGTGCTTTAAGGATGACCTTTTGATTTTATTCTTGGCCAAATTGTCTTTCAATTTGAACTTTCTATATATACTAATATATTCCTTTTGATGTTTCATCCCAAGTTCAAATATGACTTTTAGAAAAATGTTCTGCCCCTTGATTCCATGAACTTGAACTTTCTATAGAAATAAATAGTTCCCTTTCAGTCGGTCACGTTCGAAGTACGTCAGAACTGAACCGACGAATTGGGATCCCAATTTGTCGGTTCAGTTCTGACGTACGTCTCCGTTCCCTTCTTCAGGGAACGAGGGTTACATACGTAACCGAGACGTTCCCTTTCAGTCGGTCACGTTCGACGTACGTCAGAACTGAACCGACGAATTGGAATTGGGATCCCAATTCGTCGGTTCAGTTCTGACGTACGTCTCCGTTCCCTTCTTCAGGGAACGAGGGTTACATACGTAACCGAGACGATTCCTTCTGATGCTTTATCAGTGCTTTAAGGATGACATTTGATTTTATTCTAGGCCAAATAGTCTTTCAACTTGAACTTTCTATATATACTAATATATTCCTTTTGATGTTTCATCCCAAGTTCAAATATGACTTTTGGAAAAATAAATTCTGTCCCTGGATTCCATGAAACTAAATTTTCTATAAATATAAATAGATTCTTTCTGATGCTTTATCAGTGCTTTAAGGATGACTTTTTGATTTTATTCTTGGCCAAATAGTCTTTGATCTTGAACTTTCTATATATACTAATATATACCTTTTGATGTTTCATCCCAAGCTCAAATATGACTTTTGGAAAAAAATTCTGTCCCTGGATTCCATGAAATTTAATTTTCTATACATATAAAGAGATTCCTTCTGATGCTTTATCAGTGCTTTAAGGATGACCTTTAGATCTAATTCTCGGCCAAATAGTTTTTGATCTTGAACTTTCTATATATACTAATATATTCCTTCTCATGTTTCATCCCAAGTTCAAATATGACCTTTGGAAAAATGTTTTGCCCCTGGATTCCATGAACTTGAACTTTCTTTAGATATAAATAGATTCCTTCTGATGCGTCATCAGTGCTTTAAGGATGACCTTTTTAACTAATTTGTGGCCAAATAGTCTTTGAACTTGAATCTTCTATACAGACTTAGGACTTTCAGTTGTTTCATCAGTAGGGCAAGGATGACATTTTTTTGCCAAAAAAACAAAAACAAAAAAAATATTCTGACTCCGGATCCCATGAACTTGAACTTTCTATGTATACATATAGATTCCTTCTTCTGTTTCATCTTTAGTTCAAGAATGGCTTTTTGAATATATTTTTGGAAAAAGAGTCTTTGAACTTTAAATATAAATTTACACGTATAGGCTTTCTGATTTTTTATCAGAAGTTCAAATATAACTTTTTGAACATGTTTTTCTGTCCCTAGATTCCATGAACTTGAACTTTCTATAAATATAAATAGATTCCTTCTGATGTTTTATTAGTTCTTCAAGGATGAACTTTTGATTTTATTCTTGGCCTAATAGTCTTTGAACTTGAACCTTCTATATATACTAATTTAATCCTTTTGATGTTTCATCCCAAGTTCAAATATGACTTTTGGAAAAAAAATTCTGTCCCTGGATTCCATGAAATTGAATTTTCTATACATATAAATAGATTCCTTCTGATGCTTTATCAGTGCTCTAAGGAGACCAAATAGTCTTTAAACTTGAACTTTCTATATATACTAATATATTCATTTTAATGTTTCATCCCAAGTTCAAATATGACTTTTGGAAAAATGTCTGTCCCTGGATTCCATGAAATTGAATTTTCTATACATATAAATAGATTGCTTCTGATGCCTTATCAGTGCTTTAAGGATGACCTTTTGATTTTATTCTTGGCCAAATAGTCTTTGATCTTGAACTTTCTATATATACTAATATATACCTTTTGATGTTTCATCCCAAGTTCAAATATGACTTTTGGAAAAAAAAAATTGTCCCTGGATTCCATGAAATTGAATTGTCTATACATATAAATAGATTCCTTTTGATGCTTTATCAGTGCTCTAAGGAGACCAACTAGTCTTTCAACTTGATCTTTCTATATATACTAATATATTCCTTTTAATGTTTCATCCCAAGTTCAAATATGACTTTTGGAAAAAAAATTCTGTCCCTGGATTCCATGAAATTGAATTTTCTATACATATAAATAGAATCCTTCTGATGAAGGTCATCAGTACTTTAAGGATGACCTTTTGATCTTATTCTTGGCCAAATAGTCTTTCAACTTGAACTTTCTATATATACTAATATATTCCTTTTAATGTTTCATCCCAAGTTCAAATATGACTTTTGGAAAAAAAAAAATCTGTCCCTGGATTCCATGAAATTGAATTTTCTATACATATAAATAGATTCCTTCTGATGCTTTATCAGTGCTTTAATGATTACCTTTTGATTTTATTCTTGGCCAAATAGTCTTTCAACTTGAACTTTCTATATATACTAATATATTCCTTTTGATGTTTCATCCCAAGTTCAAAAATGACTTTTGGAAAAATTTCTGTCCCTGGATTCCTTGAAATTGAATTTTCTATACATATAAATAGATTCCTTCTGATGCTTTATCAGTGCTTTAAGGATGACCTTTTGATCTTATTCTTGGCCAAATAGTCTTTGAACTTGAACTTTCTATATATACTAATATATTCCTTTTGATGTTTCATCCCAAGTTCAAATATGACTTTTGGAAAAATGTTCTGCCCCTGGATTCCATGAACTTGAACTTTCTATAGAAATAAATAGATTCCTTCTGAGGCTTTATCAGTGCTTTAAGGATGACCTTTTTAACTAATTAGTGGCCAAATATTCTTTGAACTTGAATCTTCTATACAGACTTATGACTTTCAGTTGTTTCATCAGTAGAGCAAGGATGACATTTTTTGCCAAAAAAAAAAAAAAAAAGAATTCTGACTCCGGATCCCATGAACTTGAACTTTCTATGTATACATATAGATTTCTTCTTCTATTTCATCTTTAGTTCAAGAATGGCTTTTTGAATATATTTTTGGAAAAAGAGTCTTTGAACTTTAAATTTAAATTTACACGTATAGGCTTTCTGATTTTTTATCAGAAGTTCAAATATAACTTTTTGAACATGTTTTTCTGCCTCTAGATTACATGAACTTGAACTTTATATAAATATAAATAGATTCCTTCTGATGTTTTATTAGTTCTTCAAGGATAAACTTTTGATTTTATTCTTGGCCAAATAGTCTTTGAACTTGAACTTTCTATATATACTAATATTTACCTTTTGATGTTTCATCCCAAGTTCAAATATGACTTTTGGAGAAAAAAAAATTGTCCCTGGATTCCATGAAATTGAATTTTCTATACATATAAATAGATTCCTTCTGATGCTTTATCAGTGCTTTAAGGATGACCTTTTGATTTTATTCTTGGCCAAATAGTCTTTCAATTTGAACTTTCTATATATACTAATATATTCCTTTTGATGTTTCATCCCAAGTTCAAAAATGACTTTTGAAAAAATTTCTGTCCCTGGATTCCATGAAATTGAATTTTCTATACATATAAATAGATTCCTTCTGATGCTTTATCAGTGCTCTAAGGAGACCAACTAGTCTTTCAACTTGAACTTTCTATATATACTAATATATTCCTTTTAATGTTTCATCCCAAGTTCAAATATGACTTTTGAAAAAAAAATTCTGTCCCTGGATTCCATGAAATTGAATTTTCTATACATATAAATAGATTCCTTCTGATGCTTTATCAGTGCTTTAAGGATTACCTTTTGATTTTATTCTTGGCCAAATAGTCTTTCAACTTGAACTTTCTATATATACTAATATATTCCTTTTGATGTTTCATCCCAAGTTCAAATATGACTTTTGGAAAAACTTCTGTCCCTGGATTCCATGAAATTGAATTTTCTATACATATAAATAGATTCCTTCTGATGCTTTATCAGTGCTTTAAGGATGACCTTTTGAACTTATTTGTGGCCAAATAGTCATTGAACTTGAATCTTCTATACAGACTTATGACTTTCAGTTGTTTCATCAGTAGAGCAAGGAGGCCATTTTTTGACAAAAAAATAATAATTTCTGACTCCGGATCCCATGAACTTGAACTTTCTATGCATACATATAGATTCCTTCTTCTGTTTCATCTTTAGTTCAAGAATGGCTTTTTGAATATATTTTTGGACAAAGAGTCTTTGAACTTTACATTTAAATTCACACGTTTAGGCTTTCAGATGTATTATCAGAAGTTCAAATATGACTTTTGAAAAAAAAAATTCTACTTATGGATTCCATGAACTTGAACTTTCTATACATTTAAATAGATTCCCTCTGATGTTTTATTAGTTCTTTAAGGATGACCCTTTGAACTTAATTGTGGCCAAAGATTCTTTGAACTTGAATCTTCTATACATACTTATGAATTTCAGTTGTTTCATCAGTAGATCAAGGATGATATTTTTTGACAAAAAAAAAAAAAAAAAAAAAAAAAAACTGACTCCGGATCCCAAGAACTTGAACTTTCTATGTATACATACAGATTCCTTCTTCTGTTTCATCTTTAGTTCAAGCATGGATTTTGAATATATTTTTGGAAAAATAGTCTTTGAACTTTAAATTTAAATTTACCCGAATAGGCTTTCTGATTTTTTTATCAGAAGTTCAAACATAACTTTTTGAACATTTTTTTCTGCCCCTAGATTCCATGAACTTGAACTTTCTGTACATATAAATAGATTCCTTCTGATGTTTTATTAGTTCTTCAAGGATGAACTTTTGATTTTATTCTTGGCCAAATAGTCTTTGAACTTGAACTTTCTATCTAATCTATTCCTTTTGATGTTTCATCCCAAGTTCAAATATGACTTTTGGAAAAAATTCCTTTTGATGTTTCATCCCAAGTTCAAATATGACTTTTGGAAAAAAAATTCTGCTCAAGGATTCCATGAAATTGAATTTTCTATGAATATAAATAGATTCCTTCTGATGCTTTATCAATGCTTTAGGGATGACCTTTTGATTTTATTCTTGGCCAAATAGTCTTTCATTTTGAACTTTCTATATATACTAATATATTCCTTTTGATGTTTCATCCCAAGTTCAAATATGACTTTTGGAAAAATGTCTGTCCCAGGATTTCTATACATATAAATAGATTCCTTCTGATGCTTTATCAGTGCTTTAAAGATGACCTTTTGAACTTATTTGTGGCCAAATAGTCATTGAACTTGAATCTTCTATACAGACTTATGACTTTCAGTTGTTTCATCAGTAGAGCAAGGATGCCATTTTTTGACAAAAAAATAATAATTTCTGACTCCGGATCCCATGAACTTGAACTTTCTATGCATACATATAGATTCCTTCTTCTGTTTCATCTTTAGTTCAAGAATGGCTTTTTGAATATATTTTTGGACAAAGAGTCTTTGAACTTTACATTTAAATTCACACGTTTAGGCTTTCAGATGTTTTATCAGAAATTCAAATATGACTTTTGAAAAAAAAAATTCTACTTATGGATTCCATGAACTTGAACTTTCTATACATTTAAATAGATTCCTTCTGATGCTTTATCAGTGCTTTAAGGATGACCTTTTGATTTTATTCTTGGCCAAATAGTCTTTCAACTTGAACTTTCTATATATACTAATATATTCCTTTTGATGTTTCATCCCAAGTTCAAATATGACTTTTGGAAAAATTTCTGTCCCTGGATTCCATGAAATTGAATTTTCTATACATATAAATAGATTCCTTCTGATGCTTTATCAGTGCTTTAAGGATGACCTTTTTAACTAATTAGTGGCCAAATAGTCTTTGAACTTGAATCTTCTATACAGACTTATGACTTTCAGTTGTTTCATCAGTAGAGAAAGGATGACATTTTTTGCCAAAAAAAAAAAAAAAAACAAACAAAAAAAATTCTGACTCCGGATCACATGAACTTTAACTTTCTATGTATACATATAGATTCCTTCTTCTGTTTCATCTTTCGTTCAAGAATGGCTTTTTGAATATATTTTTGAAAAAGATTCTTTGAACTTTAAATTTAAATTTACACGTATAGGCTTTCTGATTTTTTATCAGAAGGTCAAATATAACTTTTTGAACATGTTTTTCTGCCCCTAGATTCCATGAACTTGAACTTTATATAAATATAAATAGATTCCTTCTGATGTTTTATTAGTTCTTCAAGGATGAACTTTTGATTTTATTCCTGGCCAAATAGTCTTTCAACTTGAACTTTCTATGTAAACAAATATATTCCTTTTAATGTTTCATCCCAAGTTCAAATATGACTTTTAGAAAAATGTTCTGCCCCTTGATTCCATGAACTTGAACTTTCTATAGAAATAAATAGTTCCCTTTCAGTCGGTCACGTTCGAAGTACGTCAGAACTGAACCGACGAATTGGGATCCCAATTCGTCGGTTCAGTTCTGACGTACGTCTCCGTTCCCTTCTTCAGGGAACGAGGGTTACATACGTAACCGAGACGTTCCCTTTCAGTCGGTCACGTTCGACGTACGTCAGAACTGAACCGACGAATTGGAATTGGGATCCCAATTCGTCGGTTCAGTTCTGACGTACGTCTCCGTTCCCTTCTTCAGGGAACGAGGGTTACATACGTAACCGAGACGATTCCTTCTGATGCTTTATCAGTGCTTTAAGGATGACATTTGATTTTATTCTAGGCCAAATAGTCTTTCAACTTGAACTTTCTATATATACTAATATATTCCTTTTGATGTTTCATCCCAAGTTCAAATATGACTTTTGGAAAAATAAATTCTGTCCCTGGATTCCATGAAACTAAATTTTCTATAAATATAAATAGATTCCTTCTGATGCTTTATCAGTGCTTTAAGGATGACTTTTTGATTTTATTCTTGGCCAAATAGTCTTTGATCTTGAACTTTCTATATATACTAATATATACCTTTTGATGTTTCATCCCAAGCTCAAATATGACTTTTGGAAAAAAATTCTGTCCCTGGATTCCATGAAATTTAATTTTCTATACATATAAAGAGATTCCTTCTGATGCTTTATCAGTGCTTTAAGGATGACCTTTAGATCTAATTCTCGGCCAAATAGTCTTTGATCTTGAACTTTCTATATATACTAATATATTCCTTCTCATGTTTCATCCCAAGTTCAAATATGACCTTTGGAAAAATGTTTTGCCCCTGGATTCCATGAACTTGAACTTTCTTTAGATATAAATAGATTCCTTCTGATGCTTCATCAGTGCTTTAAGGATGACCTTTTTAACTAATTTGTGGCCAAATAGTCTTTGAACTTGAATCTTCTATACAGACTTAGGACTTTCAGTTGTTTCATCAGTAGGGCAAGGATGACATTTTTTTGCCAAAAAAACAAAAACAAAAAAAATATTCTGACTCCGGATCCCATGAACTTGAACTTTCTATGTATACATATAGATTCCTTCTTCTGTTTCATCTTTAGTTCAAGAATGGCTTTTTGAATACATTTTTGGAAAAAGAGTCTTTGAACTTTAAATATAAATTTACACGTATAGGCTTTCTGATTTTTTATCAGAAGTTCAAATATAACTTTTTGAACATGTTTTTCTGTCCCTAGATTCCATGAACTTGAACTTTCTATAAATATAAATAGATTCCTTCTGATGTTTTATTAGTTCTTCAAGGATGAACTTTTGATTTTATTCTTGGCCTAATAGTCTTTGAACTTGAACCTTCTATATATACTAATTTAATCCTTTTGATGTTTCATCCCAAGTTCAAATATGACTTTTGGAAAAAAAATTCTGTCCCTGGATTCCATGAAATTGAATTTTCTATACATATAAATAGATTCCTTCTGATGCTTTATCAGTGCTCTAAGGAGACCAAATAGTCTTTAAACTTGAACTTTCTATATATACTAATATATTCATTTTAATGTTTCATCCCAAGTTCAAATATGACTTTTGGAAAAATGTCTGTCCCTGGATTCCATGAAATTGAATTTTCTATACATATAAATAGATTCCTTCTGATGCCTTATCAGTGCTTTAAGGATGACCTTTTGATTTTATTCTTGGCCAAATAGTCTTTGATCTTGAACTTTCTATATATACTAATATATACCTTTTGATGTTTCATCCCAAGTTCAAATATGACTTTTGGAAAAAAAAAATTGTCCCTGGATTCCATGAAATTGAATTGTCTATACATATAAATAGATTCCTTTTGATGCTTTATCAGTGCTCTAAGGAGACCAACTAGTCTTTCAACTTGATCTTTCTATATATACTAATATATTCCTTTTAATGTTTCATCCCAAGTTCAAATATGACTTTTGGAAAAAAAATTCTGTCCCTGGATTCCATGAAATTGAATTTTCTATACATATAAATAGAATCCTTCTGATGAAGGTCATCAGTACTTTAAGGATGACCTTTTGATCTTATTCTTGGCCAAATAGTCTTTCAACTTGAACTTTCTATATATACTAATATATTCCTTTTAATGTTTCATCCCAAGTTCAAATATGACTTTTGGAAAAAAAAAAATCTGTCCCTGGATTCCATGAAATTGAATTTTCTATACATATAAATAGATTCCTTCTGATGCTTTATCAGTGCTTTAATGATTACCTTTTGATTTTATTCTTGGCCAAATAGTCTTTCAACTTGAACTTTCTATATATACTAATATATTCCTTTTGATGTTTCATCCCAAGTTCAAAAATGACTTTTGGAAAAATTTCTGTCCCTGGATTCCTTGAAATTGAATTTTCTATACATATAAATAGATTCCTTCTGATGCTTTATCAGTGCTTTAAGGATGACCTTTTGATCTTATTCTTGGCCAAATAGTCTTTGAACTTGAACTTTCTATATATACTAATATATTCCTTTTGATGTTTCATCCCAAGTTCAAATATGACTTTTGGAAAAATGTTCTGCCCCTGGATTCCATGAACTTGAACTTTCTATAGAAATAAATAGATTCCTTCTGAGGCTTTATCAGTGCTTTAAGGATGACCTTTTTAACTAATTAGTGGCCAAATATTCTTTGAACTTGAATCTTCTATACAGACTTATGACTTTCAGTTGTTTCATCAGTAGAGCAAGGATGACATTTTTTGCCAAAAAAAAAAAAAAAAAGAATTCTGACTCCGGATCCCATGAACTTGAACTTTCTATGTATACATATAGATTTCTTCTTCTATTTCATCTTTAGTTCAAGAATGGCTTTTTGAATATATTTTTGGAAAAAGAGTCTTTGAACTTTAAATTTAAATTTACACGTATAGGCTTTCTGATTTTTTATCAGAAGTTCAAATATAACTTTTTGAACATGTTTTTCTGCCTCTAGATTACATGAACTTGAACTTTATATAAATATAAATAGATTCCTTCTGATGTTTTATTAGTTCTTCAAGGATAAACTTTTGATTTTATTCTTGGCCAAATAGTCTTTGAACTTGAACTTTCTATATATACTAATATTTACCTTTTGATGTTTCATCCCAAGTTCAAATATGACTTTTGGAGAAAAAAAAATTGTCCCTGGATTCCATGAAATTGAATTTTCTATACATATAAATAGATTCCTTCTGATGCTTTATCAGTGCTTTAAGGATGACCTTTTGATTTTATTCTTGGCCAAATAGTCTTTCAATTTGAACTTTCTATATATACTAATATATTCCTTTTGATGTTTCATCCCAAGTTCAAAAATGACTTTTGAAAAAATTTCTGTCCCTGGATTCCATGAAATTGAATTTTCTATACATATAAATAGATTCCTTCTGATGCTTTATCAGTGCTCTAAGGAGACCAACTAGTCTTTCAACTTGAACTTTCTATATATACTAATATATTCCTTTTAATGTTTCATCCCAAGTTCAAATATGACTTTTGAAAAAAAAATTCTGTCCCTGGATTCCATGAAATTGAATTTTCTATACATATAAATAGATTCCTTCTGATGCTTTATCAGTGCTTTAAGGATTACCTTTTGATTTTATTCTTGGCCAAATAGTCTTTCAACTTGAACTTTCTATATATACTAATATATTCCTTTTGATGTTTCATCCCAAGTTCAAATATGACTTTTGGAAAAACTTCTGTCCCTGGATTCCATGAAATTGAATTTTCTATACATATAAATAGATTCCTTCTGATGCTTTATCAGTGCTTTAAGGATGACCTTTTGAACTTATTTGTGGCCAAATAGTCATTGAACTTGAATCTTCTATACAGACTTATGACTTTCAGTTGTTTCATCAGTAGAGCAAGGAGGCCATTTTTTGACAAAAAAATAATAATTTCTGACTCCGGATCCCATGAACTTGAACTTTCTATGCATACATATAGATTCCTTCTTCTGTTTCATCTTTAGTTCAAGAATGGCTTTTTGAATATATTTTTGGACAAAGAGTCTTTGAACTTTACATTTAAATTCACACGTTTAGGCTTTCAGATGTATTATCAGAAGTTCAAATATGACTTTTGAAAAAAAAAATTCTACTTATGGATTCCATGAACTTGAACTTTCTATACATTTAAATAGATTCCCTCTGATGTTTTATTAGTTCTTTAAGGATGACCCTTTGAACTTAATTGTGGCCAAAGATTCTTTGAACTTGAATCTTCTATACATACTTATGAATTTCAGTTGTTTCATCAGTAGATCAAGGATGATATTTTTTGACAAAAAAAAAAAAAAAACAAAAAAAAAAACTGACTCCGGATCCCAAGAACTTGAACTTTCTATGTATACATACAGATTCCTTCTTCTGTTTCATCTTTAGTTCAAGCATGGATTTTGAATATATTTTTGGAAAAATAGTCTTTGAACTTTAAATTTAAATTTACCCGAATAGGCTTTCTGATTTTTTTATCAGAAGTTCAAACATAACTTTTTGAACATTTTTTTCTGCCCCTAGATTCCATGAACTTGAACTTTCTGTACATATAAATAGATTCCTTCTGATGTTTTATTAGTTCTTCAAGGATGAACTTTTGATTTTATTCTTGGCCAAATAGTCTTTGAACTTGAACTTTCTATCTAATCTATTCCTTTTGATGTTTCATCCCAAGTTCAAATATGACTTTTGGAAAAAATTCCTTTTGATGTTTCATCCCAAGTTCAAATATGACTTTTGGAAAAAAAATTCTGCTCAAGGATTCCATGAAATTGAATTTTCTATGAATATAAATAGATTCCTTCTGATGCTTTATCAATGCTTTAGGGATGACCTTTTGATTTTATTCTTGGCCAAATAGTCTTTCATTTTGAACTTTCTATATATACTAATATATTCCTTTTGATGTTTCATCCCAAGTTCAAATATGACTTTTGGAAAAATGTCTGTCCCAGGATTTCTATACATATAAATAGATTCCTTCTGATGCTTTATCAGTGCTTTAAAGATGACCTTTTGAACTTATTTGTGGCCAAATAGTCATTGAACTTGAATCTTCTATACAGACTTATGACTTTCAGTTGTTTCATCAGTAGAGCAAGGATGCCATTTTTTGACAAAAAAATAATAATTTCTGACTCCGGATCCCATGAACTTGAACTTTCTATGCATACATATAGATTCCTTCTTCTGTTTCATCTTTAGTTCAAGAATGGCTTTTTGAATATATTTTTGGACAAAGAGTCTTTGAACTTTACATTTAAATTCACACGTTTAGGCTTTCAGATGTTTTATCAGAAATTCAAATATGACTTTTGAAAAAAAAAATTCTACTTATGGATTCCATGAACTTGAACTTTCTATACATTTAAATAGATTCCTTCTGATGCTTTATCAGTGCTTTAAGGATGACCTTTTGATTTTATTCTTGGCCAAATAGTCTTTCAACTTGAACTTTCTATATATACTAATATATTCCTTTTGATGTTTCATCCCAAGTTCAAATATGACTTTTGGAAAAATTTCTGTCCCTGGATTCCATGAAATTGAATTTTCTATACATATAAATAGATTCCTTCTGATGCTTTATCAGTGCTTTAAGGATGACCTTTTTAACTAATTAGTGGCCAAATAGTCTTTGAACTTGAATCTTCTATACAGACTTATGACTTTCAGTTGTTTCATCAGTAGAGAAAGGATGACATTTTTTGCCAAAAAAAAAAAAACAAACAAACAAAAAAAATTCTGACTCCGGATCACATGAACTTTAACTTTCTATGTATACATATAGATTCCTTCTTCTGTTTCATCTTTCGTTCAAGAATGGCTTTTTGAATATATTTTTGAAAAAGATTCTTTGAACTTTAAATTTAAATTTACACGTATAGGCTTTCTGATTTTTTATCAGAAGGTCAAATATAACTTTTTGAACATGTTTTTCTGCCCCTAGATTCCATGAACTTGAACTTTATATAAATATAAATAGATTCCTTCTGATGTTTTATTAGTTCTTCAAGGATGAACTTTTGATTTTATTCCTGGCCAAATAGTCTTTCAACTTGAACTTTCTATGTAAACAAATATATTTCTTTTAATGTTTCATCCCAAGTTCAAATATGACTTTTAGAAAAATGTTCTGCCCCTTGATTCCATGAACTTGAACTTTCTATAGAAATAAATAGTTCCCTTTCAGTCGGTCACGTTCGAAGTACGTCAGAACTGAACCGACGAATTGGGATCCCAATTCGTCGGTTCAGTTCTGACGTACGTCTCCGTTCCCTTCTTCAGGGAACGAGGGTTACATACGTAACCGAGACGTTCCCTTTCAGTCGGTCACGTTCGACGTACGTCAGAACTGAACCGACGAATTGGAATTGGGATCCCAATTCGTCGGTTCAGTTCTGACGTACGTCTCCGTTCCCTTCTTCAGGGAACGAGGGTTACATACGTAACCGAGACGATTCCTTCTGATGCTTTATCAGTGCTTTAAGGATGACCTTTTGATTTTATTCTTGGCCAAATAGTCTTTCAACTTGAACTTTCTATATATACTAATATATTCCTTCTCATGTTTCATCCCAAGTTCAAATATGACCTTTGGAAAAATGTTTTGCCCCTGGATTCCATGAACTTGAACTTTCTTTAGATATAAATAGATTCCTTCTGATGCTTCATCAGTGCTTTAAGGATGACCTTTTTAACTAATTTGTGGCCAAATAGTCTTTGAACTTGAATCTTCTATACAGACTTAGGACTTTCAGTTGTTTCATCAGTAGGGCAAGGATGACATTTTTTTGCCAAAAAAACAAAAACAAAAAAAATATTCTGACTCCGGATCCCATGAACTTGAACTTTCTATGTATACATATAGATTCCTTCTTCTGTTTCATCTTTAGTTCAAGAATGGCTTTTTGAATACATTTTTGGAAAAAGAGTCTTTGAACTTTAAATATAAATTTACACGTATAGGCTTTCTGATTTTTTATCAGAAGTTCAAATATAACTTTTTGAACATGTTTTTCTGTCCCTAGATTCCATGAACTTGAACTTTCTATAAATATAAATAGATTCCTTCTGATGTTTTATTAGTTCTTCAAGGATGAACTTTTGATTTTATTCTTGGCCTAATAGTCTTTGAACTTGAACCTTCTATATATACTAATTTAATCCTTTTGATGTTTCATCCCAAGTTCAAATATGACTTTTGGAAAAAAAATTCTGTCCCTGGATTCCATGAAATTGAATTTTCTATACATATAAATAGATTCCTTCTGATGCTTTATCAGTGCTCTAAGGAGACCAAATAGTCTTTAAACTTGAACTTTCTATATATACTAATATATTCATTTTAATGTTTCATCCCAAGTTCAAATATGACTTTTGGAAAAATGTCTGTCCCTGGATTCCATGAAATTGAATTTTCTATACATATAAATAGATTCCTTCTGATGCCTTATCAGTGCTTTAAGGATGACCTTTTGATTTTATTCTTGGCCAAATAGTCTTTGATCTTGAACTTTCTATATATACTAATATATACCTTTTGATGTTTCATCCCAAGTTCAAATATGACTTTTGGAAAAAAAAAATTGTCCCTGGATTCCATGAAATTGAATTGTCTATACATATAAATAGATTCCTTTTGATGCTTTATCAGTGCTCTAAGGAGACCAACTAGTCTTTCAACTTGATCTTTCTATATATACTAATATATTCCTTTTAATGTTTCATCCCAAGTTCAAATATGACTTTTGGAAAAAAAATTCTGTCCCTGGATTCCATGAAATTGAATTTTCTATACATATAAATAGAATCCTTCTGATGAAGGTCATCAGTGCTTTAAGGATGACCTTTTGATCTTATTCTTGGCCAAATAGTCTTTCAACTTGAACTTTCTATATATACTAATATATTCCTTTTAATGTTTCATCCCAAGTTCAAATATGACTTTTGGAAAAAAAAAATCTGTCCCTGGATTCCATGAAATTGAATTTTCTATACATATAAATAGATTCCTTCTGATGCTTTATCAGTGCTTTAAGGATGACCTTTTGATCTTATTCTTGGCCAAATAGTCTTTGAACTTGAACTTTCTTTATATACTAATATATTCCTTTTGATGTTTCATCCCAAGTTCAAATATGACTTTTGGAAAAATGTTCTGCCCCTGGATTCCATGAACTTGAACTTTCTATAGAAATAAATAGATTCCTTCTGAGGCTTTATCAGTGCTTTAAGGATGACCTTTTGATTTTATTCTTGGCCAAATAGTCTTTGATCTTGAACTTTCTATATATACTAATATATACCTTTTGATGTTTCATCCCAAGTTCAAATATGACTTTTGGAAAAAAATTCTGTCCCTGGATTCCATGAAATTGAATTTTCTATACATATAAATAGATTCCTTCTGATGCGTTATCAGTACTTTAAGGATGACCTTTTGATTTTATTCTTGGCCAAATAGTCTTTCAATTTGAACTTTCTATATATACTAATATATTCCTTTTGATGTTTCATCCCAAGTTCAAAAATGACTTTTGGAAAAATTTCTGTCCCTGTATTCCATGAAATTGAATTTTCTATACATATAAATAGATTCCTTCTGATGCCTTATCAGTGCTTTAAGGATGACCTTTTGATTTTATTCTTGGCCAAATAGTCTTTGATCTTGAACTTTCTATATATACTAATATATACCTTTTGATGTTTCATCCCAAGTTTAAATATGACTTTTGGAAAAAAAAATTGTCCCTGGATTCCATGAAATTGAATTGTCTATACATATAAATAGATACCTTCTGATGCTTTACCAGTGCTCTAAGGAGACCAAATAGTCTTTCAACTTGAACTTTCTTTATATACTAACATATTCCTTTTGATGTTTCATCCCAAGTTCAAATATGACTTTTGGAAAAATGTCTGTCCCTGGATTCCATGAAATTGAATTTTCTATACATATAAATAGATTCCTTCTGATGCCTTATCAGTGCTTTAAGGATGACCTTTTGATTTTATTCTTGGCCAAATAGTCTTTGATCTTGAACTTTCTATATATACTAATATATACCTTTTGATGTTTCATCCCAAGTTCAAATATGACTTTTGGAAAAAAAAATTGTCCCTGGATTCCATGAAATTGAATTGTCTATACATATAAATAGATTCCTTCTGATGCTTTATCAGTGCTCTAATGAGACCAACTAGTCTTTCAACTTGAACTTTCTATATATACTAATATATTCCTTTTAATGTTTCATCCCAAGTTCAAATATGATTTTTGGAAAAAAAATTCTGTCCCTGGATTCCAGGAAATTGAATTTTCTATACATATAAATAGATTCCTTCTGATGAAGGTCATCAGTGCTTTAAGGATGACCTTTTGATCTTATTCTTGGCCAAATAGTCTTTCAACTTGAACTTTCTATATATACTAATATATTCCTTTTAATGTTTCATCCCAAGTTCAAATATGACTTTTGGAAAAATGTCTGTCCCTGGATTCCATGAAATTGAATTTTCTATACATATAAATAGATTCCTTCTGATGCCTTATCAGTGCTTTAAGGATGACCTTTTGATTTTATTCTTGGCCAAATAGTCTTTGATCTTGAACTTTCAATATATACTAAAATATACCTTTGATGTTTCATCCCAAGTTCAAATATGACTTTTGGAAAAAAAAATTGTCCCTGGATTCCATGAAATTGAATTGTCTATACATATAAATAGATTCCTTTTGATGCTTTATCAGTGCTCTAAGGAGACCAACTAGTCTTTCAACTTGATCTTTCTATATATACTAATATATTCCTTTTAATGTTTCATCCCAAGTTCAAATATGACTTTTGGAAAAAAAATTCTGTCCCTGGATTCCATGAAATTGAATTTTCTATACATATAAATAGAATCCTTCTGATGAAGGTCATCAGTGCTTTAAGGATGACCTTTTGATCTTATTCTTGGCCAAATAGTCTTTCAACTTGAACTTTCTATATATACTAATATATTCCTTTTAATGTTTCATCCCAAGTTCAAATATGACTTTTGGAAGAAAAAAAATCTGTCCCTGGATTCCATGAAATTGAATTTTCTATACATATAAATAGATTCCTTCTGATGCTTTATCAGTGCTTTAATGATTACCTTTTGATTTTATTCTTGGCCAAATAGTCTTTCAACTTGAACTTTCTATATATACTAATATATTCCTTTTGATGTTTCATCCCAAGTTCAAAAATGACTTTTGGAAAAATTTCTGTCCCTGGATTCCATGAAATTGAATTTTCTATACATATAAATAGATTCCTTCTGATGCTTTATCAGTGCTTTAATGATTACCTTTTGATTTTATTCTTGGCCAAATAGTCTTTGATCTTGAACTTTCTATATATACTAATATATACCTTTTGATGTTTCATCCCAAGTTCAAATATGACTTTTGGAAAAAAAAATTGTCCCTGGATTCCATGAAATTGAATTGTCTATACATATAAATAGATTCCTTCTGATGCTTTATCAGTGCTCTAAGGAGACCAACTAGTCTTTCAACTTGAACTTTCTATATATACTAATATATTCCTTTTAATGTTTCATCCCAAGTTCAAATATGATTTTTGGAAAAAAAATTCTGTCCCTGGATTCCAGGAAATTGAATTTTCTATACATATAAATAGATTCCTTCTGATGAAGGTCATCAGTGCTTTAAGGATGACCTTTTGATCTTATTCTTGGCCAAATAGTCTTTCAACTTGAACTTTCTATATATACTAATATATTCATTTTAATGTTTCATCCCAAGTTCAAATATGACTTTTGGAAAAATGTCTGTCCCTGGATTCCATGAAATTGAATTTTCTATACATATAAATAGATTCCTTCTGATGCCTTATCAGTGCTTTAAGGATGACCTTTTGATTTTATTCTTGGCCAAATAGTCTTTGATCTTGAACTTTCTATATATACTAAAATATACCTTTGATGTTTCATCCCAAGTTCAAATATGACTTTTGGAAAAAAAAATTGTCCCTGGATTCCATGAAATTGAATTGTCTATACATATAAATAGATTCCTTTTGATGCTTTATCAGTGCTCTAAGGAGACCAACTAGTCTTTCAACTTGATCTTTCTATATATACTAATATATTCCTTTTAATGTTTCATCCCAAGTTCAAATATGACTTTTGGAAAAAAAATTCTGTCCCTGGATTCCATGAAATTGAATTTTCTATACATATAAATAGAATCCTTCTGATGAAGGTCATCAGTGCTTTAAGGATGACCTTTTGATCTTATTCTTGGCCAAATAGTCTTTCAACTTGAACTTTCTATATATACTAATATATTCCTTTTAATGTTTCATCCCAAGTTCAAATATGACTTTTGGAAGAAAAAAAATCTGTCCCTGGATTCCATGAAATTGAATTTTCTATACATATAAATAGATTCCTTCTGATGCTTTATCAGTGCTTTAATGATTACCTTTTGATTTTATTCTTGGCCAAATAGTCTTTCAACTTGAACTTTCTATATATACTAATATATTCCTTTTGATGTTTCATCCCAAGTTCAAAAATGACTTTTGGAAAAATGTCTGTCCCTGGATTCCATGAAATTGAATTTTCTATACATATAAATAGATTCCTTCTGATGCCTTATCAGTGCTTTAAGGATGACCTTTTGATTTTATTCTTGGCCAAATAGTCTTTGATCTTGAACTTTCTATATATACTAATATATACCTTTTGATGTTTCATCCCAAGTTCAAATATGACTTTTGGAAAAAAAATTTGTCCCTGGATTCCATGAAATTGAATTGTCTATACATATAAATAGATTCCTTCTGATGCTTTATCAGTGCTCTAAGGAGACCAACTAGTCTTTCAACTTGAACTTTCTATATATACTAATATATTCCTTTTAATGTTTCATCCCAAGTTCAAATATGATTTTTGGAAAAAAAATTCTGTCCCTGGATTCCAGGAAATTGAATTTTCTATACATATAAATAGATTCCTTCTGATGAAGGTCATCAGTGCTTTAAGGATGACCTTTTGATCTTATTCTTGGCCAAATAGTCTTTCAACTTGAACTTTCTATATATACTAATATATTCATTTTAATGTTTCATCCCAAGTTCAAATATGACTTTTGGAAAAATGTCTGTCCCTGGATTCCATGAAATTGAATTTTCTATACATATAAATAGATTCCTTCTGATGCCTTATCAGTGCTTTAAGGATGACCTTTTGATTTTATTCTTGGCCAAATAGTCTTTGATCTTGAACTTTCTATATATACTAATATATACCTTTTGATGTTTCATCCCAAGTTCAAATATGACTTTTGGAAAAAAAAATTGTCCCTGGATTCCATGAAATTGAATTGTCTATACATATAAATAGATTCCTTTTGATGCTTTATCAGTGCTCTAAGGAGACCAACTAGTCTTTCAACTTGATCTTTCTATATATACTAATATATTCCTTTTAATGTTTCATCCCAAGTTCAAATATGACTTTTGGAAAAAAAATTCTGTCCCTGGATTCCATGAAATTGAATTTTCTATACATATAAATAGAATCCTTCTGATGAAGGTCATCAGTGCTTTAAGGATGACCTTTTGATCTTATTCTTGGCCAAATAGTCTTTTTAACTTGAACTTTCTATATATACTAATATATTCCTTTTAATGTTTCATCCCAAGTTCAAATATGACTTTTGGAAAAAAAAAATCTGTCCCTGGATTCCATGAAATTGAATTTTCTATACATATAAATAGATTCCTTCTGATGCTTTATCAGTGCTTTAATGATTACCTTTTGATTTTATTCTTGGCCAAATAGTCTTTCAACTTGAACTTTCTATATATACTAATATATTCCTTTTGATGTATTATCCCAAGTTCAAAAATGACTTTTGGAAAAATTTCTGTCCCTGGATTCCATGAAATTGAATTTTCTATACATATAAATAGATTCCTTCTGATGAAGGTCATCAGTGCTTTAAGGATGACCTTTTGATCTTATTCTTGGCCAAATAGTCTTTCAACTTGAACTTTCTATATATACTAATATATTCATTTTAATGTTTCATCCCAAGTTCAAATATGACTTTTGGAAAAATGTCTGTCCCTGGATTCCATGAAATTGAATTTTCTATACATATAAATAGATTCCTTCTGATGCCTTATCAGTGCTTTAAGGATGACCTTTTGATTTTATTCTTGGCCAAATAGTCTTTGATCTTGAACTTTCTATATATACTAATATATACCTTTTGATGTTTCATCCCAAGTTCAAATATGACTTTTGGAAAAAAAAATTGTCCCTGGATTCCATGAAATTGAATTGTCTATACATATAAATAGATTCCTTTTGATGCTTTATCAGTGCTCTAAGGAGACCAACTAGTCTTTCAACTTGATCTTTCTATATATACTAATATATTCCTTTTAATGTTTCATCCCAAGTTCAAATATGACTTTTGGAAAAAAAATTCTGTCCCTGGATTCCATGAAATTGAATTTTCTATACATATAAATAGAATCCTTCTGATGAAGGTCATCAGTGCTTTAAGGATGACCTTTTGATCTTATTCTTGGCCAAATAGTCTTTTTAACTTGAACTTTCTATATATACTAATATATTCCTTTTAATGTTTCATCCCAAGTTCAAATATGACTTTTGGAAAAAAAAAATCTGTCCCTGGATTCCATGAAATTGAATTTTCTATACATATAAATAGATTCCTTCTGATGCTTTATCAGTGCTTTAATGATTACCTTTTGATTTTATTCTTGGCCAAATAGTCTTTCAACTTGAACTTTCTATATATACTAATATATTCCTTTTGATGTATTATCCCAAGTTCAAAAATGACTTTTGGAAAAATTTCTGTCCCTGGATTCCATGAAATTGAATTTTCTATACATATAAATAGATTCCTTCTGATGCTTTATCAGTGCTTTAAGGATGACCTTTTGATTTTATTCTTGGCCAAATAGTCTTTGATCTTGAACTTTCTATATATACTAATATATACCTTTTGATGTTTCATCCCAAGTTCAAATATCACTTTTGGAAAAAAATTATCTCCCTGGATTACATGAAATTGAATTGTCTATACATATAAATAGATTCCTTCTGATGCTTTATCAGTGCTTTAAGGATGACCTTTAGATCTAATTCTTGGCCAAATAGTCTTTGAACTTGATCTTTCTATATATACTAATATATTCCTTCTCAAGTTTCATCCCAAGTTCAAATATGACCTTTGGAAAAATGTTCTGCCCCTGGATTCCATGAACTCTAACTTTCTTTAGATATAAATAGATTCCTTCTGTTGCTTCATCAGTGCTTTAAGGATGACCTTTTTAACTAATTAGTTGCCAAATAGTCTTTGAACTTGAATCTTCTATACAGACTTATGACTTTCAGTTGTTTCATCAGTAGAGCAAGGATGACATTTTTTGTCAAAAAAAAAAAAAAAAAAAAAATTCTGACTCCGGATCCCATGAACTTGAACTTTCTATGTATACATATAGATTCCTTCTTCTATTTCATCTTTAGTTCAAGAATGGCTTTTTGAATATATTTTTGGAAAAAGAGTCTTTGAACTTTAAATTTAAATTTACACGTATAGGCTTTCTGATTTTTTATCAGAAGTTCAAATATAACTTTTTGAACATGTTTTTCTGCCTCTAGATTCCATGAACTTGAACTTTATACAAATATAAATAGATTCCTTCTGATGTTTTATTAGTTCTTCAAGGATAAACTTTTGATTTTATTCTTGGCCAAATAGTCTTTGAACTTGAACCTTCTATATATACTAATATATACCTTTTGATGTTTCATCCCAAGTTCAAATATGACTTTTGGAAAAAAATTCTGTCCCTGGATTTCATGAAATTGAATTTTCTATACATATAAATAGATTCCTTCTGATGCGTTATCAGTGCTTTAAGGATGACCTTTTGATTTTATTCTTGGCCAAATAGTCTTTCAATTTGAACTTTCTATATATACTAATATATTCCTTTTGATGTTTCATCCCAAGTTCAAAAATGACTTTTGGAAAAATTTCTGTCCCTGTATTCCATGAAATTGAATTTTCTATACATATAAATAGATTCCTTCTGATGCCTTATCAGTGCTTTAAGGATGACCTTTTGATTTTATTCTTGGCCAAATAGTCTTTGATCTTGAACTTTCTATATATACTAATATATACCTTTTGATGTTTCATCCCAAGTTCAAATATGACTTTTGGAAAAAAAAATTTGTCCCTGGATTCCATGAAATTGAATTGTCTATACATATACATAGATACCTTCTGATGCTTTATCAGTGCTCTAAGGAGACCAAATAGTCTTTCAACTTGAACTTTCTATATATACTAACATATTCCTTTTGATGTTTCATCCCAAGTTCAAATATGACTTTTGGAAAAATGTCTGTCCCTGGATTCCATGAAATTGAATTTTCTATACATATAAATAGATTCCTTCTAATGCCTTATCAGTGCTTTAAGGATGACCTTTTGATTTTATTCTTGGCCAAATAGTCTTTGATCTTGAACTTTCTATATATACTAATATATACCTTTTGATGTTTCATCCCAAGTTCAAATATGACTTTTGGAAAAAAAAAATTGTCCCTGGATTCCATGAAATTGAATTGTCTATACATATAAATAGATTCCTTCTGATGCTTTATCAGTGCTCTAAGGAGATCAACTAGTCTTTCAACTTGAACTTTCTATATATACTAATATATTCCTTTTAATGTTTCATCCCAAGTTCAAATATGATTTTTGGAAAAAAAAATTCTGTCCCTGGATTCCAGGAAATTGAATTTTCTAAACATATAAATAGATTCCTTCTGATGAAGGTCATCAGTGCTTTAAGGATGACCTTTTGATCTTATTCTTGGCCAAATAGTCTTTCAACTTGAACTTTCTATATATACTAATATATTCCTTTTAATGTTTCATCCCAAGTTCAAATATGACTTTTGAAAAAAAAAAATCTGTCCCTGGATTCCATGAAATTGAATTTTCTATACATATAAATAGATTCCTTCTGATGCTTTATCAGTGCTTTAAGGATGACCTTTTGATTTTATTCTTGGCCAAATAGTCTTTGATCTTGAACTTTCTATATATACTAATATATACCTTTTGATGTTTCATCCCAAGTTCAAATATCACTTTTGGAAAAAAATTATCTCCCTGGATTACATGAAATTGAATTTTCTATACATATAAATAGATTCCTTCTGATGCTTTATCAGTGCTTTAAGGATGACCTTTAGATCTAATTCTTGGCCAAATAGTCTTTGAACTTGATCTTTCTATATATACTAATATATTCCTTCTCAAGTTTCATCCCAAGTTCAAATATGACCTTTGGAAAAATGTTCTGCCCCTGGATTCCATGAACTCTAATTTCCTTTAGATATAAATAGATTCCTTCTGTTGCTTCATCAGTGCTTTAAGGATGACCTTTTTAACTAATTAGTTGCCAAATAGTCTTTGAACTTGAATCTTCTATACAGACTTATGACTTTCAGTTGTTTCATCAGTAGAGCAAGGATGACATTTTTTGTCAAAAAAAAAAAAAAAAAAAAAATTCTGACTCCGGATCCCATGAACTTGAACTTTCTATGTATACATATAGATTCCTTCTTCTATTTCATCTTTAGTTCAAGAATGGCTTTTTGAATATATTTTTGGAAAAAGAGTCTTTGAACTTTAAATTTAAATTTACACGTATAGGCTTTCTGATTTTTTATCAGAAGTTCAAATATAACTTTTTGAACATGTTTTTCTGCCTCTAGATTCCATGAACTTGAACTTTATATAAATATAAATAGATTCCTTCTGATGTTTTATTAGTTCTTCAAGGATAAACTTTTGATTTTATTCTTGGCCAAATAGTCTTTGAACTTGAACCTTCTATATATACTAATATATACCTTTTGATGTTTCATCCCAAGTTCAAATATGACTTTTGGAAAAAAATTCTGTCCCTGGATTTCATGAAATTGAATTTTCTATACATATAAATAGATTCCTTCTGATGCGTTATCAGTGCTTTAAGGATGACCTTTTGATTTTATTCTTGGCCAAATAGTCTTTCAATTTGAACTTTCTATATATACTAATATATTCCTTTTGATGTTTCATCCCAAGTTCAAAAATGACTTTTGGAAAAATTTCTGTCCCTGTATTCCATGAAATTGAATTTTCTATACATATAAATAGATTCCTTCTGATGCCTTATCAGTGCTTTAAGGATGACCTTTTGATTTTATTCTTGGCCAAATAGTCTTTGATCTTGAACTTTCTATATATACTAATATATACCTTTTGATGTTTCATCCCAAGTTCAAATATGACTTTTGGAAAAAAAAATTTGTCCCTGGATTCCATGAAATTGAATTGTCTATACATATACATAGATACCTTCTGATGCTTTATCAGTGCTCTAAGGAGACCAAATAGTCTTTCAACTTGAACTTTCTATATATACTAACATATTCCTTTTGATGTTTCATCCCAAGTTCAAATATGACTTTTGGAAAAATGTCTGTCCCTGGATTCCATGAAATTGAATTTTCTATACATATAAATAGATTCCTTCTGATGCCTTATCAGTGCTTTAAGGATGACCTTTTGATTTTATTCTTGGCCAAATAGTCTTTGATCTTGAACTTTCTATATATACTAATATATACCTTTTGATGTTTCATCCCAAGTTCAAATATGACTTTTGGAAAAAAAAAATTGTCCCTGGATTCCATGAAATTGAATTGTCTATACATATAAATAGATTCCTTCTGATGCTTTATCAGTGCTCTAAGGAGATCAACTAGTCTTTCAACTTGAACTTTCTATATATACTAATATATTCCTTTTAATGTTTCATCCCAAGTTCAAATATGATTTTTGGAAAAAAAAATTCTGTCCCTGGATTCCAGGAAATTGAATTTTCTATACATATAAATAGATTCCTTCTGATGAAGGTCATCAGTGCTTTAAGGATGACCTTTTGATCTTATTCTTGGCCAAATAGTCTTTCAACTTGAACTTTCTATATATACTAATATATTCCTTTTAATGTTTCATCCCAAGTTCAAATATGACTTTTGAAAAAAAAAAATCTGTCCCTGGATTCCATGAAATTGAATTTTCTATACATATAAATAGATTCCTTCTGATGCTTTATCAGTGCTTTAATGATTACCTTTTGATTTTATTCTTGGCCAAATAGTCTTTCAACTTGAACTTTCTATATATACTAATATATTCCTTTTGATGTTTCATCCCAAGTTCAAAAATGACTTTTGGAAAAATTTCTGTCCCTGGATTCCATGAAATTGAATTTTCTATACATATAAATAGATTCCTTCTAATGCTTTATCAGTGCTTTAAGGATGACCTTTTGATCTTATTCTTGGCCAAATAGTCTTTGAACTTGAACTTTCTATATATACTAATATATTCCTTTTGATGTTTCATCCCAAGTTCAAATATGACTTTTGGAAAAATGTCTGTCCCTGGATTCCATGAACTTGAACTTTATATGAATAGATTCCTTCTGATGCTTCATCAGTGCTTTAAGAATGACCTTTTGATCTTATTCTTGGCCAAATAGTCTTTCAACTTGAACTTTCTATGTATACAAATATATTCCTTTTAATGTTTCATTCCAAGTTCAAATAGGACTTTTGGAAAAATGTTCTGCCCCTTGATTCCATGAACTTGAACTTTCTATAGAAATAAACAGATTTCTTCTGATGCTTTATCAGTGCTTTAAGGATGACCTTTTGAACTTATTTGTGGCCAAATAGTCATTGAACTTGAATCTTCTATACAGACTTATGACTTTCAGTTGTTTCATCAGTAGAGCAAGGATGCCATTTTTTGACAAAAAAATTATAATTTCTGACTCCGGATCCCATGGACTTGAACTTTCTATGCATACATATAGATTCTTTCTTCTGTTTCATCTTTAGTTCAAGAATGGCTTTTTGAATATATTTGTGGACAAAGAGTCTTTGAACTTTACATTTAAATTCACACGTATAGGCTTTCAGATGTTTTATCAGAAATTCAAATATGACTTTTGAAAAAAAAATTCTACTTATGGACCATGAACTTGAACTGTCTATACATTTAAATAGATTCCCTCTGATGTTTTATTAGTTCTTTAAGGATGACCCTTTGAACTTAATTGTGGCCAAAGATTCTTTGAACATGAATCTTCTATAGATACTTATGAATTTCAGTTGTTTCATCAGTAGATCAAGGATGATATTTTTTGACCAAAAAAAAAAAAAACTGATTCCGGATCTCAAGATTTTGAACTTTCTATGTATAAATACAGATTCCTTCTTCTTTTTCATCTTTAGTTCAAGCATGGATTTTGAATATATTTTTGGAAAAATAGTCTTTGAACTTTAAATTTAAATTTACACGTATAGGCTTTCTGATTTTTTTTTTATCAGAAGTTCAAATATAACTTTTTGAACATTTTTTTCTGCCCCTAGATTCCATGAACTTGAACTTTCTATACATATAAATAGATTCCTTCTGATGTTTTATTAGTTCTTCAAGGATGAACTTTTGATTTTATTCTTGGCCAAATAGTCTTTGAACGTCTCAGGTTACGTATGTAACCCTAGTTCCCTGAGGGAACGAGACGCTGCGTCGAAACGCTGTGAGAACGCCTCTGCGTTAATGCGTCGTGAAGCGCCTGTAGAACCATTCCATCGGAAAAAAGATCGATCGTCGGCGTGATGACGTCATCGACCGGAAGCTATAAAGCGTCCGTGAAAACAAACAGGAACTAACTTCTGATAAAGCCTGAAGTAAGTGATCACGGACAGGCCGGGAGTATGGCAGAGCGACGCAGCGTCTCGTTCCCTCAGGGAACTAGGGTTACATACGTAACCTGAGACGTTCCCTTTCGGGGAACTCGAGCTGCGTCGAAACGCTGTGAGAACGCTTATACCCACATCGCCATAGGACCAAGTGTCTCGTATGTGTGAAGCCGAAGCGCACACGGTTACGAGAGAACCTGCGCCCCAACAGTAGATGCCAGGTCTAGTTCATAGAATCTGACGAAGGTTAACGGAGACGACCATCCGGCCGCGTTACAAATATCGTGGAGGGAAGCCCCCGACAAGAGTGCTTTTGAAGCAGCCATACCCCTGGTTGAATGCGCCCGGACAGCCAGTGGAGACGGCTGCCCGGCCGCTTCATAAGCAAGTGAGATGGCCTCGATCACCCACTTGCTCATCCTCTGCTTGGATACTGGAGCCCCCTTCTTAGGGGGTCCGAAACAGACAAATAATTGGTCAGATTTTCTCCACAGGGCAGCTCTGTGGACGTATGTATCCAGTGCCCTCACAGGACACAGCAGATTTAACCTTTCCTGGTCTGACGTCTTAAACGGAGGAGGACAGAAGGCTTGTAGAGTGATGGGGCCCCGTGGGCTCGTAGGAACCTTGGGGACATAACCCGGCCTGGGATGCAGAAATGCTTTCACCATCCCCGGCGCAAACTCTAAACATGAGGGCCCTACCGACAGGGACTGAATATCTCCTATTCTTTTAAGAGACGATATGGCCAACAGAAAGATGGTTTTTAGGGTGAGGAACTTGTCCGAAACCTCCTCCAGAGGTTCGAACGGTGGTCCGGACAAGCCCCTCAGAACAATGGCCAAGTCCCATGCTGGGACCCTCGAGTGCATAGCCGGCCTCAACCTTAAAGTGCCACGAAGGAAGCGTGTAATTAGAGGGTGTCGTCCCAAAGACACTCCACCGAAAGGGACGTGGAAGGCACCCAAGGCCGCCACGTACACCTTTATTGTGGAGGGGGTCAACCCTGCTGAGAACCTTGCCTGCAGGAACTCCAGCACTGTACCAACCGGGCAGTTAACTGGGTCCCACTGGCGTTCTCTGCACCATGCTGAGAAAAGTCTCCATTTCAAAGCGTACAGCTTCCTTGTGGACGGAGCTCTGGAGTGCAGGATGGTCTCTACGACCTCGGCCGAGAGACCTTCCTCTATGAGCCTAGCCCCCTCAGAGGCCAGGCCCACAGTTTCCACATCTCCGGGCGTGGGTGCAGGAATCTCCCGCCCGCCTGAGAGAGTAGATCCCTCCTGGTCGGAATCTCCATCGGAGAGCCTTCCAGGAGAGATATCAGGTCCGAAAACCATACTCGGGTCGGCCAGTACGGAGCCACTAGAAGTACCTGGGCCCCGTCCCGGCGTACCCTCTCCAGAACTCCTGGAAGCAAGACAATCGGGGGGAAGGCGTACAGAGGCAGCCTCGGCCACTCCTGTACCATGGCATCCAGCCCCAGCGGGGCCGGATGGGTCAGAGAAAACCACTGCGGGCAGTGGGAATTCTCAGCCGAAGCAAATAGGTCTATTTCCGCTTTCCCATAAACCTTCCACAGGAGCTCCACCACCTCTGGGTGGAGTCTCCATTCCCCGGGCCTCGGCCCCTGTCTCGACAGGCTGTCTGCTTCCTGATTCAGGGCCCCCGGGATATACACTGCCCTGATTGACAGCAATTTCCCTTGGGCCCACAGGAGGATCCGATGTGCCAATTTGTCCAACGGACGAGACCTCAGACCCCCCTGGTGATTTATATAGGCGACCACCGACGTGTTGTCTGTCCTGACTAGCACGTGGTGGCCCCTGAGGTCGGGCAGGAACTGTTTCAATGCAAGAAACACTGCGAGCATCTCTAGCCGATTTATGTGCCAGTGCCGCTGATGTTCCTGCCATAGACCCTGGGATGAGCGACCACTCATGGTCGCCCCCCAGCCCGTGAGAGAGGCATCTGTCGTTAGCGTTACGCGACGAACATGAGCCCCCAACACGGGACCCTGAGATAAAAACCCCGGGTTTTTCCACATGACCAGAGCACGTAGGCATCGCCGCGTGACTTTGATCGTGCGGAGCGGATTTCCCCTCGGGGAGAACCCTTTTGTTTTGAGCCACCACTGCAGTGGCCTCATGTACAGTAGGCCAAAAGGTATCACGTTGGACGCTGCTGCCATGAGACCTAACAGTTTCTGGAACTGTTTCACAGTGACGGCCCGGCCTAGCTTCTGTTCTTTGACGGCTGCCAGGATCGATGCTATGCGTGTTGGCGATAATTGCGCCCGCATAATTACCGAATCCCAGTTCACACCTGGAAAAGTGGTTCTCTGAGCCGGAGAAAGCACACTCTTCTTGGCGTTCAGCCTCAACCCCAGCTTCGACATATGGGCGAGAACAGCATCTCGATGCTGAACCGCCATCTGCTCTGTATTTGCTAGAATCAGCCAGTCGTCGATATAGTTCAGAATGCGGATGCCCTGCAGACGCAGCGGCGCCAGAGCTGCATCCACACACTTGGTGAACGTGCGGGGTGACAGTGCTAGACCGAAGGGAAGTACCCGATATTGGTATGCCTCTCCCCCGAAGGCAAACCTCAGGAACTTCCTGTGATGTGGAAGGATGGAGACATGAAAATACGCATCTTTGAGGTCTATGGTGACAAACCAATCCTCCGACTTGATCTGCGATACAATCTGTCTGAGTGTAAGCATCTTGAATTTGAGCTTGGCCACCGAGCGATTCAATAGCCGCAGATCTAATATCGGGCGTAAGCCCCCATCCTTCTTCGGCACGATGAAGTAATGGCTGTAAAAGCCAGACTCCCTGCTGGGAGGGGGAACCCTCTCTATAGCCCCTTTTTGCAGGAGTGTCTCTACTTCCTGTGCCATTACCAGAGCCTGCTCCGGGCCCACCTCTGTAGGTAGGACACCGCAGAAAGGAGGTGGCCGACTTCTGAATTGAATGGCGTACCCCTTTTCTATTATCTGCAGGACCCAATGAGATATATTTGATAGACGTTTCCACTCGTCTAGAAAATCTACTAAGGGAACCAGCCTCTCGAGCACAAGCACAGTGCCCTGAAGCGGCGGACCGGCAGGGAACGACTGACTTGACTGCTCGGGGGCCCCCCGGAGGGGGTACGGACCACCCTCGGGTGGCCCGCGGAGACCGACTGCGCCCCGGCATTGCGGCGGGGTTGGCAGCGCGGCCCCCCGAGGGTGCCGTAGGGAAACGGGTACCATTGGCAGGGGTAAACACCGTTTCCCTACGGGGGGAACCACCCTCAGCATCCTGACGCTTCTGGCGTCAGGAACGCTTCGACGAGGCCTTCTTGGCGATCAGGACTGTCCGCAGATCAGCCCTGCCCCTCGAAGGCCTCGTCTGAGAGCGCCGCCCCTCGTCCCCGCGCTGAGGGGGAGCTCGGGCAGCGACGCTCTGTTTTTGTTGAGCCCTATGTGAGGAGCTCGTACTCGGTTTGGGCTGCTTGATGGTATCAGCAGCAGCCCCAGGGACCTGGACCCGGAGAGGGAGGAACTGCTTGAGCGCCGCAGCTTGCTTTTTCGACTCCTGGAACCTCTCAGTGACAGTGTGGACTGCGTCACCGAAGAGGCCTCCAGGAGAAAGCGGCGCATCAAGCAGGAAAGCTTTCTCCCTCTCCTTGATGTCTGTGGGGTTCAACCATAGGTGTCTCTCCGTGGCCACCAATGCTGCCATGGAGCGACCAACACATCTGGCCGTCTCCTTGGTGGCCCGGAGAGCTAAATCAGCTGATGTTCTTAATTCAGCGACAATATCTCCCCCCACAACATCACTACCATCCAGATCCCTCAGCAGGTCAGCCTGGTATGCCTGCACGATAGCCATCGTGTGCAGGCATGCAGCCGCCTGACCCGCTGCCGAGTACGCTTTACCCACCAGCGCCGACGTTGTTTTTAGAGGTCTGGTGGGTAAAGTCGGGGCCTTAAGGGACGATGCCGAGGAAGGCGAGAGATGGCTCGCAAGCGTCTCTTCAACCTTTGGCATCGCCCCATAACCATATTGTTTCAGCCCGGCGATGTTACTGTAGACCGAGGTCTGCGGGCTGAACACTCTATATGATGCCGGTCTCCTCCATGATCTTGCCAACTCGGTGTGCAAGTCATGGAAGAACGGCAGGCCCCGCCGCTGAGGCTCTGAAGCGCGAGACGGCAGGAATCGTTCGTCTAATTTGCTGTGACGCTTTCTTCCTGCCTCAGTTCTCTCAGTGGGCCAGTCGATGTTTAATCTGGCCACTGCTCGCGTCAGAACCTCAACTAGCTCCTCACTAGCAGGGGACTGAAGTGGTGAGTCTTCAGTCTCGATGCTTTCAACGTCCACCTCCTCAGAGCTGGACAGATGAAGCACCGGCGACTCTCTCGGGGGGGAAGAAACCGCCATGCGTGCTTCCATGGCCCGAGAAGAGCCGCTGGATGGAGCAGGTGAGGGCAGAGATAAGGCAGCGCCCGTCTCTAACCCCTCTGCAACATCCAATTGTGATCCCCACGACTGCAGCCTTCGCTCCGCCTCGGCGGCAGCGGGACCAGAGCCGCGGGGAACACGAGCCGAGGCACCCTCCTCGAAGAGTGCCCGGCGGGAGCGCAGCGTTCTTAGTGGTAATCGCTCACAATGCTCGCAAGCAGCCCCCTCGAGGGCTGCCTGGGCATGCTGCGCTCCCAAGCATGCAACACAGAGAAGGTGTGTGTCCCCGCCCGTGATGTAGCGTGGGCAGGGAGGAACACACTTCCTGAAATTACAGCTCTCACTCGCCATCTCTATCTATCTTATTTTCTCTTTATTTTTGTTAAACTACTGATATTTAACAAAAAGGGTGGAAAATCTCTGGATATAGACAGACAAAAACACCAAATAGACAGACAGGTTCACACAGATCGCTTGCTGAAGGCTCAGAAGCTAGTTCCTGTTTGTTTTCACGGACGCTTTATAGCTTCCGGTCGATGACTTCATCACGCCGACGATCGATCTTTTTTCCGATGGAATGGTTCTACAGGCGTTTCACAACGCATTAACGCAGAGGCGTTCTCACAGCCTTTCGACGCAGCGTATCGTTCCCTCAGGGAACTAGGGTTACATACGTAACCTGAGACGTTTTCTATACATATAAATAGATTCCTCCTGATGCTTTATCAGTTCTTTAAGGATGACCTTTTGATTTTATTCTTGGCCAAATAGTCTTTCAACTTGAACTTTCTATATATACTAATATATTCCTTTTGATGTTTTATCCCAAGTTCAAATATGACTTTTGGAAAAAAAAAATTCTGTCCCTGGATTCCATGAAATTGAATTTTCTATACATATAAATAGATTCCTTCTGATGCTTTATCAGTGCTTTAAGGATGGCCTTTTGGTTTTATTCTTGGCCAAATAGTCTTTGAACTTGAACTTTCTATATATACTAATATATACCTTTTGATGTTTCATCCCAAGTTCAAATATGACTTTTGGAAAAAAATTCTGTCCCTGGATTCCATGAAATTGAATTTTCTATACATATAAATAGATTCCTTCTGATGCTTTATCAGTGCTCTAAGGAGACCAAATAGTCTTTCAACTTGAACTTTCTATATATACACTAATATATTCCTTTTAATGTTTCATCCCAAGTTCAAATATGACTTTTGGAAAAAAAAAATCTGTCCCTGGACGAAATAGAATTTTCTAAACATATAAATAATTTCCTTCTGATGCTTTATCAGTGCTTTAAGGATGACCTTTTGATCTTATTCTTGGCCAAATAGTCTTTGAACTTGAACTTTCTATATATTCTAATATATTCCTTCTGATGTTTCATCCCAAGTTCAAATATGACTTTTGTAAAAAAAATTCTGCCCCTGGATTCCATGAACTTGAACTTTCTATAAATATAAATAGATTCCTTCTGATGCTTCATCGGTGCTTTAAGGATGACCTTTTGAACTTATTTGTGGCAAAATAGTCATTGAACTTGAATCTTCTATACAGACTTATGACTTTCAATTGTTTCATCAGTAGAGCAAGGATGACATTTTTTTTTACAAAGAAAATAATTTCTGACTCCGGACCCCATTGAACTTGAACTTTCTATGCATGCATTCCATTTTTTTCTGCCCTTAGATTCCATGAACTTGAACTTTCTAAATATATATATAGATTCCTTCTTCTGTTTCATCTTTAGTTCAAGAATGGCTTTTTGAATATATTTTTGGACAAAGAGTCTTTCGACTTTACATGTAAATTCACACGTATGGGCTTTCAGATGTTTTATCAGAAGTTCAAATATGACTTTTGAAAAAAAAATTCTACTTATGGAGTCCATGAACTTGAACTTTCTATACATTTAAATAGATTCCCTCTAATGTTTTATTAGTTCTCTAAGGATGACCATTTGAACTTATTTGTGGCCAAAGATTCTTTGAACTTGAATCTTCTATACAGACTTATGACTTTCAGTTGTTTCATCAGTTGAGCAAGGATGACATTTTTTGGCAAAAAAATAAATAATTTCTGACTCCGGATCCCATGAACTTTCTATGCAAAGATATAGATTCCTTCTTCTGTTTCATCTTTAGTTCAAGAATGGCTTTTTGAATATATTTTTGGACAAAGAGTCTTTGAACTTTACATTTAAATTCACACGTATAGGCTTTCAGATGTTTCATCCCAAGTTCAAATATGACTTTTGGAAAAAAAATCTGTGCCTGGATTCCATGAAATTGAAATTTCATGGAATCCATGGACAGATTGTTTTTTTCCAAAAGTCATATTTGAACTTGGGATGAAACATTAAAAGGAATATATTAGTATATATAGAAAGTTCAAGTTGAAAGACTATTTGGTCTCCTTAGAGCACTTATAAAGCATCAGAAGGAATCTATTTATATGTATAGAAAATTCAATTTCATGGAGTCCAGGGACAGAATTTTTTTCCAAAAGTCATATTTGAACTTGGGATGAAACATCAAAAGGTATATATTAGTATATATAGAAAGTTCAAGTTCAAAGACTATTTGGCCAAGAATAAAATCAAAAGGTCATCCTTAAAGCACTGATAAAGCATCAGAAGGAATCTATTTATATGTTTAGAAAATTCTTTTTCATGGAATCCAGGGACAGCAATTTTTCCAAAAGTCATTTTTGAACTAGGGATGAAACATCAAAAGGAATATATTAGTATATATAGAAAGTTCAAGTTGAAAGACTATTTGGCCAAGAATAAAATCAAAAGGTCATCCTTAAAGCACTGATAAAGCATCAGAAAGAATCTATTTATATGTATAGAAAATTCAATTTCATGGAATCCAGGGACATAATTTTTTTCCAAAAGTCATATTTGAACTTGGGATGAAACATCAAAAGGAATATATTAGTATATATAGAAAGTTCAAGTTGAAAGACTATTTGGCAAAGAATAAAATCAAAAGGCAATCCTTAAAGCACTGATAAAGCATCAGAAGGAATCTATTTATATGTATAGAAAATTCAATTTCATGGAATCCAGGCACAGATTTTTTTTTCCAAAAGTCATATTTGAACTTGGGATGAAACATCAAAAGGTATATATTAGTATATATAGAAAGTTCAAGTTCAAAGACTATTTGGCCAAGAATAAAATCAAAAGGTCATCCTTAAAGCACTGATAAAGCATCAGAAGGAATCTATTTATATGTATAGAAAATTCAATTTCATGGAATCCAGGGACAGAAATTTTTCCAAAAGTCATATTTGAACATGGGATGAAACATCAAAAGGAATATATTAGTATATATAGAAAGTTCAAGTTGAAAGACTATTTGGCAAAGAATAAAATCAAAAGGTAATCCTTAAAGCACTGATAAAGCATCAGAAGGAATCTATTTATATGTATAGAAAATTAATTTTCTATACATATAAATAGATTCCTTCTGATGCTTTATCAGTGCTTTAAGGAGACAAAATAGTCTTTCAACTTGAACTTTCTATATATACTAATATATTCCTTTTAATGTTTCATCCCAAGTTCAAATATGACTTTTGGAAAAAAAATTCTCTCCCTGGATTCCATGAAATTTAATTTTCTATACATATAAATAGATTCCTTCTGATGCTTTATCAGTGCTTTAAGGATGACCTTTTGATTTTATTCTTGGCCAAATAGTCTTTCAACTTGAACTTTCTATATATACTAATATATTCCTTTTGATGTTTCATCCCAAGTTCAAAAATGACTTTTGGAAAAATGTCTGTCCCTGGATTCCATGAAATAGAATTTTCTAAACATATAAATAGATTTCTTCTGATGCTTTATCAGTGCTTTAAGGATGACCTTTTGATTTTATTCTTGGCCAAATAGTCTTTGAACTTGAACTTTCTATATATACTAATATATACCTTTTGATGTTTCATCCCAAGTTCAAATATGACTTTTGGAAAAAAATTCTGTCCCTGGATTCCATGAAATTGAATTTTCTATACATATAAATAGATTCCTTCTGATGCTTTATCAGTGCTCTAAGGAGACCAAATAGTCTTTCAACTTGAACTTTCTATATATACTAAAATATTCCTTTTAATGTTTCATCCCAAATTCAAATATGACTTTTGGAAAAAAAACAATCTGTCCCTGGATTCCATGAAATTGAATTTTCTATACATATAAATAGACTCCTTCTGATGCTTTATCAGTGCTTTAAGGATGACCTTTTGATTTTATTCTTGGCCAAATAGTCTTTCAACTTGAACTTTCTATATATACTAATATATTCCTTTTGATGTTTCATCCCAAGTTCAAATATGACTTTTCGAAAAAAAAATTCTGTCCCTGGATTCCATGAAATTGAATTTTCTATACATATAAATAGATTCCTTCTGATGCTTTATCAGTGCTTTAAGGATGGCCTTTTGATTTTATTCTTGGCCAAATAGTCTTTGAACTTGAACTTTCTATATATACTAATATAAACCTTTTGATGTTTCATCCCAAGTTCAAATATGACTTTTGGAAAAAAATTCTGTCCCTGGATTCCATGAAATTTAATTTTCTATACATATAAATAGATTCCTTCTGATGCTTTATCAGTGCTTTAAGGATGACCTTTTGATTTTATTCTTGGCCAAATAGTCTTTCAACTTGAACTTTCTATATATACTAATATATTCCTTTTGATGTTTCATCCCAAGTTCAAATATGACTTTTGGAAGAAAAAAAAATCTGTCCCTGGATGAAATAGAATTTTCTAAACATTTAAATAGATTCCTTCTGATGCTTTATCAGTGCTTTAAGGATGACCTTTTGATTTTACTCTTTGCCAAATAGTCTTTCAACTTGAACTTTCTATATATACTAATATATACCTTTTGATGTTTCATCCCAAGTTCAAATATGACTTTTGGAAAAAAATTCTCTCCCTGGATTCCATGAAATTTAATTTTCTATACATATAAATAGATTCCTTCTGATGCTTTATCAGTGCTTTAAGGATGACCTTTTGATTTTATTCTTGGCCAAATAGTCTTTCAACTTGAACTTTCTATATATACTAATATATTCCTTTTGATGTTTCATCCCAAGTTCAAAAATGACTTTTGGAAAAATGTCTTTCCCTGGATTCCATGAAATAGAATTTTCTAAACATATAAATAGATTTCTTCTGATGCTTTATCAGTGCTTTAAGGATGACCTTTTGATTTTATTCTTGGCCAAATAGTCTTTGAACTTGAACTTTCTATATATACTAATATATACCTTTTGATGTTTCATCCCAAGTTCAAATATGACTTTTGGAAAAAAATTCTGTCCCTGGATTCCATGAAATTGAATTTTCTATACATATAAATAGATTCCTTCTGATGCTTTATCAGTGCTCTAAGGAGACCAAATAGTCTTTCAACTGGAACTTTCTATATATACTAAAATATTCCTTTTAATGTTTCATCCCAAATTCAAATATGACTTTTGGAAAAAAAACAATCTGTCCCTGGATTCCATGAAATTGAATTTTCTATACATATAAATAGACTCCTTCTGATGCTTTATCAGTGCTTTAAGGATGACCTTTTGATTTTATTCTTTGCCAAATAGTCTTTCAACTTGAACTTTCTGTATATACTAATATATTCCTTTTGATGTTTCATCCCAAGTTCAAAAATGACTTTTGAAAAAAATTCTGTCCCTGGATTCCATGAAATTGAATTTTCTATACATATAAATAGATTCCTTCTGATGCTTTATCAGAGCTTTAAGGACACAAAATAGTCTTTCAACTTGAACTTTCTATATATACTAATATATTCCTTTTAATGTTTCATCCCAAGTTCAAATATGACTTTTGGAAAACAAATTCTGTCCCTGGATTCCATGAAATTGAATTTTCTATACATATAAATAGATTCCTCCTGATGCTTTATCAGTTCTTTAAGGATGACCTTTTGATTTTATTCTTGGCCAAATAGTCTTTCAACTTGAACTTTCTATATATACTAATATATTCCTTTTGATGTTTCATCCCAAGTTCAAATATTACTTTTCGAAAAAAAAATTCTGTCCCTGGATTCCATGAAATTGAATTTTCTATACATATAAATAGATTCCTTCTGATGCTTTATCAGTGCTTTAAGGATGGCCTTTTGATTTTATTCTTGGCCAAATAGTCTTTGAACTTGAACTTTCTATATATACTAATATAAACCTTTTGATGTTTCATCACAAGTTCAAATATGACTTTTGGAAAAAAATTCTGTCCCTGGATTCCATGAAATTTAATTTTCTATACATATAAATAGATTCCTTCTGATGCTTTATCAGTGCTTTAAGGATGACCTTTTGATTTTATTCTTGGCCAAATAGTCTTTCAACTTGAACTTTCTATATATACTAATATATTCCTTTTGATGTTTCATCCCAAGTTCAAATATGACTTTTGGAAAAAAAAAAATCTGTCCCTGGATGAAATAGAATTTTCTAAACATTTAAATAGATTCCTTCTGATGCTTTATCAGTGCTTTAAGGATGACCTTTTGATTTTACTCTTTGCCAAATAGTCTTTCAACTTGAACTTTCTATATATACTAATATATACCTTTTGATGTTTCATCCCAAGTTCAAATATGACTTTTGGAAAAAAATTCTCTCCCTGGATTCCATGAAATTTAATTTTCTATACATATAAATAGTTCCCTTTATCGAGGGAACTCGCACTGCGTCATCGTAGATGACACATCGGGGAACGCCCTCGGCGTGACGCTGCTGAGTTCATATCAAAAAAGTCCAATCTTGATTGGTGTTGCGTAATGACGTAACGAGTGACGGCATACCCGGAGGTATAAAGGGACGCCGGCACAAGCAAACGCAGCTTCCTGCTTTCAGTGGTCGCGCTCTGTGTTCTGTCTGTCTATTTGGTGTTGTTTGTCCCGTAGGGCTTATTATCATTAGATATGGCGAGCGAGCAGTTTAGACGGTGTGTGCCTCCCTGTCCGCGCTTTATTTCGGGCACGGACACACACCAGCTCTGTGTGCAGTGTCTCGGCATGCAGCACGCCCGGGCCGCTCTCGAGGGAGCGGCTTGCGGCGAATGTGATAAGCTGCCGCTGAGAGTACTGCGCTCGCGGCTGGCGGTCTTTGACGAGGCCGGTCAGCCTCGCGAGCCTCGCGGTTCTGGGCCCGCTGTTGCCGAGGCAGAGCGGCGCCGCAGGTCGTGGGGCTCGCAGCTGGATCTGTCAGCGGGATTAGGGAATGTTGAGGCATCTCTCTCTTCCTCTGACGATTCAGAGGATCTTCCGCCACGTGTGGAAGCCCGCGCTGCGGCTTCTTCCCGCGAGGCGGAGGATCAGGTGCTCATGCTGTCCGATTCCGAGGGATCGTTGACAATGAGCACCGAAGCAGGCGCAGTGGGGCAGTCGCCACCCCACTCGCAGGCTATGGAGGAGCTCGTGGAGGTCTTGACTCGCGCTGTGGCCAAGCTGAGCTTAGATTGGCCACAAGAGGAAGTGCACGTCCAGCCGCCAAGCAAGCTGGACGAGCGCTTCTTCAAGCGTCGAGCCCAGCCTCCACGCCGGGGTCTGCCGTTTTCCCCGACCTGCACAGTGAGCTGTGCAGGGCGTGGGAGAAACCCTTCTCAGCACGTTTGACTACGCCCCCTGCACTTGACTTCGCTAACGTGCTGGGAGCGTCTGAGAAGGGATATGTTGCGCTGCCGAGGGTAGAAGAGGCGCTCGCGGGCCACCTCTCTCCCGAGACAGCAGCTTCATTGAAGACCCCGGCATTGCCCTCGAAACCATGCCGAGAGACTTCGAAGCTGGTGGCGAGGGCATATAGTGCGGCTGGTCGCGCTGGTGGGTGCCTGCACACTCTTGCGGTTCTGCAGGCCTACCAAGCGGACTTGCTGGAGGAGCTCGATGAGGGCGAGGGTCCCTCTCCGGAGGATGTGACTGAGCTGAGGAAGGCAGCGGATTTGTCTCTTCGTGTCACCAAACAAGCGGCCCGTGATATCGGCCGCTCCATGGCGGGTTTGGTGTGCGCGGAGAGGCATCTCTGGCTGAACCTGTCGGGGATCAGGGAGAGAGACAGACACTTTCTCCTTGATTCCCCGGTTTCGCCTTCTGGCCTTTTCGGCGGCGCTGTGAGCACCGTCGTCGAGAGGTTTCAGGAGGTGAAAAAGCAGGTGGCCGCTCTCAGCCAGTTCATCCCTCGCCGCTGGGGCTCCTCCAGCAAGGCTGCCTCGAGCGGGCAGTCTCGGCCAGCAGAGGGCTCCTCGCACCGTGAGGTGCAGAAGCAGAGCGTCGCTTCTTGTGCTCCTCCTGAGGGAGCTTGGCAGAAGAAGCGACGCTCTCGCGGGAAGTCTTCAAAGCCGAAGACCGACCTGAGGGAGGTTATTCAGGCCAAGAAGGCTTCCAAGCGGTCCTAGCTGCGGCAGGACCGCTGAGAGCTGTCCCCCACGGGGCGGAGCGACCGAGGTCGTTCTCCCCCCGAGGCTCTCGGGAAATCGATGTTGTGCTCTCGCAGTCAAAAGGGCTCCGGACCACGTCGTTTCCCCATGTTCGCGCGCGGCTCTGGCCAGCACATATAAAATCTGCGGCAGAGCAGCGACTGCGTTCACACACCGAAAATCTGCCTCGATTAGTCCCTGCCGGTTATCCGCTTCAGGGGGTCGAGGCAGAGGTTCGGTTGATACCCCAGACCAGCCTCGAGAGGCTGGTCCCCTTATCAGAGTATCTCGGCGCATGGTCATGCCTTCCGAATATCTCTGTGTGGGCCCTGCGCACTGTAGAACGGGGATACAGACTGCAGTTCAGAGTTCCCCCCCCGAAATTTGGGGGGATAGTCTGGACAGTGGTCGGTCCCGAGCAGGTGGGGGTAATGGGGCAGGAAGTACGCTCTCTGCTGGAAAAAGGGGCGATAGAAAGGGTCCCCCCGCCAGAAAGGGAGGTCGGGTTCTACAGCCGGTACTTCATAGTCCCCAAGAAGGATGGGGGGTTGCGTCCAATATTAGATCTCAGGCTTCTGAATCGGTCTCTGAGGAGATACAGGTTCAGGATGCTAACCATTCCTGTTATCGTGAGTCAGATCCAGTTCGAGGACTGGTTCGTCACGATAGATCTAAAGGACGCTTACTTCCATATTTCCATCCTTCCCAGTCACAGGAAGTTCCTGAGGTTCGCTTTCGGGGGCGAAGCGTTCCAATATCGGGTCCTTCCCTTTGGCCTAGCCTTGTCACCTCGCACCTTCACGAAGTGCATGGATGCAGCCCTGGCTCCGCTAAGACTCCAGGGCATCCGGGTACTGAATTATATCGACGACTGGTTGATCATGGCCAGGTCGTACGATATGGCAGTTCAGCATCGAGATGCTGTTCTAGCACACATGAGGTGTTTGGGGTTGAGACTCAACGCGAAAAAGAGCACGTTGACGCCCTCCCAGAGAATTACGTTCCTGGGAATAGTGTGGGACTCGGTAACGATGCGGGCACACATGTCACCCGCACGTATCGAGACCATACGGGCGGAGGTCTCAAGTATAAGGTTGGGCCACAGCATCACTGTCAAACAGTTCCAGAGACTGGTGGGTCTCATGGCAGCAGCGTCCAGTGTGATTCCACTCGGCCTGCTCCACATGAGACCGCTACAGTGGTGGCTGAGAACCAAGGGGTTTTCTCCGAAGGGGAATCCCTTTCGTATGATCAGGGTAACGCGCAAATGCATTCGTTCCCTGGTTATATGGAAGAAACCTTGGTTTCTGTCCCTGGGGCTAGTATTGGGAGCATCGTGTTGCCGGAAAACCGTTTCAACAGATGCATCCCTTACTGGTTGGGGCGCGGTCATGGAAGGCCGAGGGGCGAGAGGTCCTTGGACAGCCCAGCATGCTTCATGGCACATCAACTGCCTAGAGATGCTGGCTGTCTGGAAAGCTCTGAGGAGTTTTCTCGAGGACCTTCGCGGCCACCATGTCCTGATACGATCCGACAACACTGCCGTGGTATCGTATCTAAATCATCAGGGGGGTCTGAGATCGCGCTCTCTGTACAGACTGGCGCATCAAGTCCTCCTGTGGTCCCACGGGAAACTGTCTTCTCTCAGGGCAGTTTATATCCCGGGGGACCAGAACCAGGGAGCAGACATCCTGTCGAGGCAGGGGCTGAGGCCCGGGGAGTGGCGTCTCCATCCAGAGGTGGTGGAGGCCATATGCGAGAGGTTCGGCCGAATGGAAGTGGATTTGTTTGCGTCTCGAGAGACGACCCACTGTCCACTTTGGTTCTCCCTCAGGCATCCGGCTCCGTTGGGCCTGGATGCCATGTCACAGGCGTGGCCGAGGCTGCGTCTGTACGCATTTCCCCCGATTGCTCTGCTCCCGGGAGTTCTGGAGCGGGTTCGCCGGGAAGGCATTCGCCTGCTTCTGATAGCACCCCGGTGGCCGACCAGGGTATGGTTCTCCGACATTATGGACCTGCTAGACGACCTTCCATGGCAGATTCCTCTGAGGAGGGATCTGTTGACTCAGGCGGGGGGCTCGATATTTCACCCCCAGCCAGAGTTATGGAACCTGTGGGCTTGGCCCCTGAGGGGGCAGAGCTCATAGAGGAAGGGCTGTCAGCAGGTGTCGTGGAGACTATACTCAGCTCCAGGGCTCCTTCCACCAGGAAGCTGTACAACTTGAAGTGGAGAGTGTTCTCCATATGGTGTAGAGACCGTGAAGTAGACCCAGTGAACTGCGCTGTGGCTTCAGTACTGGAGTTTCTGCAAGATCGGTTTTCCGCCGGGCTTACCCCGTCCACACTTAAGGTGTATGTGGCAGCGATAGGAGCTTTCCACGCACCATTAGGTGAAGGACCTCTGGGGAGGCACCATCTGGTTGTACGGTTCCTCCGAGGAGCGCGGAGGATGAGACCTGTGGCTCGTTCTAGGATCCCTGCGTGGGATCTGGCAGTGGTTCTCGAAGGGTTGGTTGAGGCCCCCTTCGAACCGCTGGAGTTGGCTGAGGCCAAGAACCTCACGCTTAAGGTAGCTTTTCTCTTAGCCATCACCTCTCTGAGGAGGGTGGGGGACCTTCAGGCATTGGCAGTAACACCCAATTGCTTGGAGTTTGCCCCAGGCAACGTGAAAGCTATCTTGCGGCCGACCCCGGGATACGTCCCCAAGGTACCGTCTAATGCGGTACGGTCGGTGGTTCTCCAGGCTTTTCATCCCCCGCCTCATGTGACGGCAGATGAGGGCAGGCTTCACCTCCTCTGCCCGGTGCGGGCATTGAGGATTTATTTGGAGAGGTCTGCCCAGTGGAGGAAGTCAGACCAGTTGTTAGTGTGCTTTGGTCCACCTAGGAAGGGGCTGCCTGCAGCGAAACAGACAATTAGTAACTGGATTGTCCAGGCAATAGCAACGGCCTATCAGGTGCGCAACTTGCCTTCACCTATAGCCGTGAGGGCTCATTCTACCAGGGGCATGGCCTCCTCGGTAGCCCTCCTTTCCGGAGCTTCTCTGCAAGAGATTTGCGAGGCGGCTGGGTGGGCCACACCGCATACCTTCGTGAGGTATTATAGTCTGCACCTCCCGGTGACGCCAGGCGCTAGGGTGCTCGCCCCCTGATTATGCACTCCGGTTCATGTCATGGGGTGCAAGATAGGCGAGGACTAGTGGGTACTCGTTCCCCGATGTGTCATCTACGATGACGCAGTGCGAGTTCCCTCGATAAAGGGAACGTCTCGGGTTATGAATATAACCCATGTTCCCTGAGAGGGAACGAGACACTGCGTCTCGTAGCCCCGCCTATCTACAGAGCGGCCCGCTTCATAGCAGTAAGCTGCGTTTGCTTGTGCCGGCGTCCCTTTATACCTCCGGGTATGCCGTCACTCGTTACGTCATTACGCAACACCAATCAAGATTGGACTTTTTTGATATGAACTCAGCAGCGTCACGCCGAGGGCGTTCCCCGATGTGTCATCTACGATGACGCAGTGTCTCGTTCCCTCTCAGGGAACATGGGTTATATTCATAACCCGAGACGATTCCTTCTGATGCTTTATCAGTGCTTTAAGGATGACCTTTTGATTTTATTCTTGGCCAAATAGTCTTTCAACTTGAACTTTCTATATATACTAATATATTCCTTTTGATGTTTCATCCCAAGTTCAAAAATGACTTTTGGAAAAATGTCTGTCCCTGGATTCCATGAAATAGAATTTTCTAAACATATAAATAGATTTCTTCTGATGCTTTATCAGTGCTTTAAGGATGACCTTTTGATTTTATTCTTGGCCAAATAGTCTTTGAACTTGAACTTTCTATATATACTAATATATACCTTTTGATGTTTCATCCCAAGTTCAAATATGACTTTTGGAAAAAAATTCTGTCCCTGGATTCCATGAAATTTAATTTTCTATACATATAAATAGATTCCTTCTGATGCTTTATCAGTGCTCTAAGGAGACCAAATAGTCTTTCAACTTGAACTTTCTATATATACTAAAATATTCCTTTTAATGTTTCATCCCAAATTCAAATATGACTTTTGGAAAAAAAACAATCTGTCCCTGGATTCCATGAAATTGAATTTTCTATACATATAAATAGATTCCTTCTGATGCTTTATCAGTGCTTTAAGGATTACCTTTTGATTTTATTCTTTGCCAAATAGTCTTTCAACTTGAACTTTCTGTATATACTAATATATTCCTTTTGATGTTTCATCCCAAGTTCAAAAATGACTTTTGGAAAAAATTCTGTCCCTGGATTCCATGAAATTGAATTTTCTATACATATAAATAGATTCCTTCTGATGCTTTATCAGTGCTTTAAGGAGACAAAATAGTCTTTCAACTTGAACTTTCTATATATACTAATATATTCCTTTTAATGTTTCATCCCAAGTTCAAATATGACTTTTGGAAAACAAATTATGTCCCTGGATTCCATGAAATTGAATTTTCTATACATATAAATAGATTCCTCCTGATGCTTTATCAGTTCTTTAAGAATGACCTTTTGATTTTATTCTTGGCCAAATAGTCTTTCAACTTGAACTTTCTATATATACTAATATATTCCTTTTGATGTTTCATCCCAAGTTCAAATATGACTTTTCGAAAAAAAAATTCTGTCCCTGGATTCCATGAAATTGAATTTTCTATACATATAAATAGATTCCTTCTGATGCTTTATCAGTGCTTTAAGGATGGCCTTTTGATTTTATTCTTGGCCAAATAGTCTTTGAACTTGAACTTTCTATATATACTAATATAAACCTTTTGATGTTTCATCCCAAGTTCAAATATGACTTTTGGAAAAAAATTCTGTCCCTGGATTCCATGAAATTTAATTTTCTATACATATAAATAGATTCCTTCTGATGCTTTATCAGTGCTCTAAGGAGACCAAATAGTCTTTCAACTTGAACTTTCTATATATACACTATATATACACTATATATACTTTTAATGTTTCATCCCAAGTTCAAATATGACTTTTGGAAAAAAAAAAAATCTGTTCCTGGATGAAATAGAATTTTCTAAACATATAAATAGATTCCTTCTGATGCTTTATCAGTGCTTTAAGGATGACCTTTTGATCTTATTCTTGTCCAAATAGTCTTTGAACTTGAACTTTCTATATATACTAATATATTCCTTTTGATGTTTCATCCCAAGTTCAAAAATGACTTTTGGAAAAATGTCTGTCCCTGGATTCCATGAAATAGAATTTTCTAAACATATAAATAGATTTCTTCTGATGCTTTATCAGTGCTTTAAGGATGACCTTTTGATTTTATTCTTGGCCAAATAGTCTTTCAACTTGAACTTTCTATATATACTAATATATACCTTTTGATGTTTCATCCCAAGTTCAAATATGACTTTTGGAAAAAAACAATCTGTCCCTGGATTCCATGAAATTGAATTTTCTATACATATAAATAGATTCCTTCTGATGCTTTATCAGTGCTTTAAGGATGACCTTTTGATTTTATTCTTTGCCAAATAGTCTTTCAACTTGAACTTTCTGTATATACTAATATATTCCTTTTGATGTTTCATCCCAAGTTCAAAAATGACTTTTGGAAAAAATTCTGTCCCTGGATTCCATGAAATTGAATTTTCTATACATATAAATAGATTCCTTCTGATGCTTTATCAGTGCTTTAAGGAGACAAAATAGTCTTTCAACTTGAACTTTCTATATATACTAATATATTCCTTTTAATGTTTCATCCCAAGTTCAAATATGACTTTTGGAAAAAAAATTCTGTCCCTGGATTCCATGAAATTGAATTTTCTATACATATACATAGATTCCTCCTGATGCTTTATCAGTTCTTTAAGGATGACCTTTTGATTTTATTCTTGGCCAAATAGTCTTTCAACTTGAACTTTCTATATATACTAATATATTCCTTTTGATGTTTCATCCCAAGTTCAAATATGACTTTTCGAAAAAGAAATTCTGTCCCTGGATTCCATGAAATTGAATTTTCTATACATATAAATAGATTCCTTCTGATGCTTTATCAGTGCTTTAAGGATGGCCTTTTGATTTTATTCTTGGCCAAATAGTCTTTGAACTTGAACTTTCTATATATACTGATATATACCCTTTGATGTTTCATCCCAAGTTCAAATATGACTTTTGGAAAAAAATTCTGTCCCTGGATTCCATGAAATTTAATTTTCTATACATATAAATAGATTCCTTCTGATGCTTTATCAGTGCTCTAAGGAGACCAAATAGTCTTTCAACTTGAACTTTCTATATATACACTAATATATTCCTTTTAATGTTTCATCCCAAGTTCAAATATGACTTTTGGAAAAAAAAAAAAATCTGTTCCTGGATGAAATAGAATTTTCTAAACATATAAATAGATTCCTTCTGATGCTTTATCAGTGCTTTAAGGATGACCTTTTGATCTTATTCTTGGCCAAATAGTCTTTGAACTTGAACTTTCTATATATTCTATAATATTCCTTCTGATGTTTCATCCCAAGTTCAAATATGACTTTTGTAAAAAATGTTCTGCCCCTGGATTCCATGAACTTGAACTTTCTATAGATATAAATAGATTCCTTCTGATGCTTCATCGGTGCTTTAAGGATGACCTTTTGAACTTATTTGTGGCCAAATAGTCATTGAACTTGAATCTTCTATACAGACTTATGACTTTCAATTGTTTCATCAGTAGAGCAAGGATGACATTTTTTTTATCTGACTCCGGACCCCATGAACTTGAACTTTCTAAATATATATATAGATTCCTTCTTCTGTTTCATCTTTAGTTCAAGAATGGCTTTTTGAATATAATTTTGGACAAAGAGTCTTTCGACTTTACATGTAAATTCACACGTATGGGCTTTCAGATGTTTTATCAGAAGTTCAAATATGACTTTTGAAAAAAAAAATTCTACTTATGGATTCCATGAACTTGAACTTTCTATACATTTAAATAGATTCCCTCTGATGTTTTATTAGTTCTCTGTAACGACAATGACTATGAGTTTAATGTCTCGGGGAGTAATTAACTCAAAAGGGATTTAATATTCAATATTCATGAATTTATGAATATAATTTGCTAGTCGTTCATTACGTATTAAAATTTTCCGATAGGGAAAATTGTTTAATTAAATACAAGCAACCCTTTACGGAATTGCTTGAAATTATCCTACTAAGTTTGTCCTGCAAATTAGTTATAGACTCTCAAATCAATTCTCAATAAGGGATTACTGCTTTACGAGCACATAAGAAACATTAACTTTACTGATCAGGACAAAATCAATATTTCAAGTGGTCGTACAGTTTACTTTACTAAAATAGTAGCATAAGCAGTTAGGTAACGTTAGATCGTAAGTTTCATTGACTTCGTGTATGTGGCAAAATAACAGATTCAACTCATTAAATGTCTTTTGGAGGTTTAATAAACACAGACTAAAAATAACACTACAATTCACACAGAAAGTACACACTAAATGCATCAAGAGAGTAGAAATATAGATAGTAAACGAAAGAATATGGTACATAAACGAAGATAATGAATAGACTGAACTTAGAGAGATAAAACGAGAGAGAGAGAGAGAGAGAGAGAGAGAGAGAGAGAGAGACAGACAAAGAGAGTGGGGGGGGAGACAGCTTTCCTTCAGTTCATCAAATACAACCTTCACGGAGTTAGCTTGTCCCAACGGGAAAATAACACACCCTCTTAACAGCAGTTTGAATTTGGAAATAAGAATACTTGCTTTAGTTTTGGCTTCTCGCGTGTGTGCGTGTGTTCCGAGTTCAAATGTCCTGCGTGTCCGGCGGTTCTTTCCGAGGTCGGGGGGAGCGGCTGGTTGCTCTAGAGATGCTCCGTGTTCTCCTTCTGAAGAATGCCCTTGGGGCCTAGTAAGTTGATGAAGCAGTAGGGAAGCGAGGAGAAGAGGATTGTGGAAGAGCGGATCGTAGAAGAGAAGATTGCGGAAGAGTGTTGGGGCCTGCTTGGAGGGCCTGCATTAGTGGCCTGGCTCAAGGGCCAGCCACGGTGGCGTGTTGGTTCAGCCAGAGAGAGAAGAGAGAGAGAGGGAGGGCATCCGAGCACCTCCTTTTAAGGTCTGGGAGTAGTCCCACCCTCCGGGGTTAGACTTAACCAATGAGATTGTTGGGATTTCCAGGCGGGAAACTCCTCAGAAGATTTTATGGCTCTTTGTTCCAAGCTTGAATCAGTGGGTCTCTGACCATTCATATTCTAATTAATGCAACAAACACACACTGCATTTTCTGAATAAGTGATATACATGGAAGTGTAAGTCGTGAAGTGAGCATTAATTTGATAGGAGACATGACATATATGAGGTTACCTGAACTAGTAAGTTGTTAAGACAAAGACAAAAAGATGCAAAATACCATACAGAAGAAACATTTTACAAGACAGTTATGTGTTTATATACAATGTCCTGGGGTGCATGTTCATTTATAGATGGTTGTCTATAATTTGAGGCAAAAACGTGTGTTTTACAAGCTCTAACTCTGGACCTTTCATGTGGCCAAATTCTTTTGGGCCGTAAAACTTCTTATCAGATGGTTTCCAGGGTAATGGAGAATCTTTCTCTGTTGTGTTGGGGGAAGGTCTGTTACTAAGCACACAAAAAACATATTTGTTAAATGTAACTGGCGATTGTGTGTTTGATTCGCCTGAGTCGCTACATAATCCCCCCTTTCGATAGTTGTTGCCCCTCCTATGGACAACAACGAGCGATATCAAATGTTCAGGAAGATCAGACACACCATAGCAATGTTAGGCTCCAGTTGTTTGTGTCTACCGGAGTGATGGTCGTTCCACGGCAAATAAGGCAGGCAGTAGCCAAGTTCAGGTCTCTGTGCTTGTGCAGCAGGTGTCGAGGCAGCAGGTGCCCTGACGGTGCGTCACCTGTCATCCAGAAGTCAGTTTGTGTGGTGCAGGTGTCTAGTTTCAGGAAGTAGTTAGGGGTCTGTGACCTGAAGAGGGTTTTAGACTGACCTAGTGCTCGTAGCAGGAGGGCAGCAGGCTGTTGTTAGCCTCTCAGTCACGAGAAGTCCGAAGGATTGGAGCTCTGCTCTGCTCTGCTTTTGTGGCAGTACTGACAGGAGCTTGCCTGAGCTGTGTCGGGCAAGGAGTTGGAGGCTTGTTCATGGAGCTATTAACTCTAAGATAGTCGTATCCAGCTATCTTTGTTCAGCCTTCACTTGACACGTGTGTAAAGGGTTTGGCAAAGGGTGTTGTCATCGGCTGTGGGATGGCCTGTGGTGTGCGCAGGTTGAGGGTGCAGTCTTCCATGGCTTTTGTCCAGTGTCTTGTACCTGGACGATTGCCATAGTGACAGTTCTGCACTGGCCCTGTGCTTGCTCTGTCCAGCTGCTCTCATTGTTCAGCAGCTGTCTGAGCCGTATAAAGTCTTTTGATTTTGGTTTCTCTGTTTCAAAGTTCAAAGTCATTGGGGTTTTGAGAATCCCTTCAGAGGCGGCCTTGTGTTCGTTAAAGGCCTTCTTTCTCAAATCACATGCATGACATAGTGTGGGGCTTGGCAGTATTGCCTACAAGGTGACTAACTGGTGTTGGAGGAGAAGGTTCTTGAAGCTGGTGTCCTCCTTCCATTCCAGGTTTGTCTGAGTCTGTAGTAGAAACACAGGCAATTTTATGTCTGCCCTATTTAGTGTCTTAGGGCAGCGCTCAATCCACTTTCAGGGTCCGAAAAGTTCTCTATGTTGGCCTGTTTCAGCTGCGGGTAGTCCGAGTGGAGGTTTCCTGGCTGCCGAGCCAGAAAGCGTCGCATCTCTGGGCTGGATGTGATCCAGAGCAGATAGAGTCTTTATTGGTGGTTCACAGTCGCCGAAGACTGCAGGTGAAGGTCAATGTCTCATAGATACGCATGGATGTTGTGGTCTCCTGCAATCTTTGGTTTGAGTGCAGGAAAGGGTCTGTCCATTTGCTTGAGGTCTTCATGTGCCATTTCAGGGTTTGTCTGAATGCATCCTTTTCCTTCTGTGGCTGCAGGGGCTTTCAGGAAAATGGCTGGTGAAAGGTTAGGCAGAGGGCTTGGGCTCCCCCCCCCTTTGCCTCTGTGTGCAGGGCTGGAGGAGCTTGCGCTGCTGATGTGAAGTTCAGGAGAGTACGTCTTTCTTTTGAGGATTTATTTACAGTTGGTGATCAGGAGTCCAGGTTGCTCTCTCAGTACGATGCCCGAGGCTGGACCCGGTGTGATGATGTCTGGTGGTGGCTGGCCTCTGATAATCTGGAGGCACAGGAGCATGATCACGGCCGTGTTTCTTAGGCATTTCCAGATCTGTTGCATGGCCTCGGTAGTGAAGTGGATGCCTCTGTCTGAGTTGATTCTCAGTGGCAATCTTGACAGGAAAAAGATGTGATTCCTCAGGGGGTATGCCGTGGTCTGGGCGGTGTCGTTGGGTGCTGGTAGACACTCCACCCACTTGGTAAACTGGCACACCACTGTGAGAAAGTACTTTTTGCCTTTTGTGGACCTGGGCAGGGGTTCTACCCGGTCGATTTGTAGGTTTGGCCATGGGAACGTGATCCCTCTGTGTTGCAGTGGGGCTCTGTGGTTCGGGTTTGCTGGTTGGAACTGGCAGCGAACTAGCCATTCTCTAACATACTCTGCCGCATCTTGATGCGTCCCAGGCCCATATGCCACCTGTTTCAGTGTGTCATACGTGGCTCTGGTGCCGTGGTGTCCAGCACATGGTGTGTTGTGGGCGTACATTAGCATCACCCCCCTTTGCGACCGTGGCACCACAAGCCGTGGCGCTGTGTTGCCATCGGGTGCAAACCAGAGAATGTTGTCCAGAATACGCATCATGTGTCTGGAGTTATGTAGATGTTTGTGGCTAGAGTCATCAATGAGCTCAGAGTCAGTGATAGGGTGGTTGGAGGGGTCTGAGAGGTGGTCAAGAATTGTCTTTATTGCAGTGTCAGAGTCTTGCATATCTGCAATATCGTTGTTGGAAATCTGCGGAGTTAGCGATAGCAGCTGCAAGGCAGGCATTGTAGCTGGTGTTGATCGCTTGCTGTGGGTTAGCACTGCAACAATGGGGCTTGATGTGGGGTTTGGGGGTGCCCACATGTCGCCGTGTGGTGTGTTTTTACTGATTGCATTGCACAGTGAGAGACTTTTGGTTGAGTTGTCTGCCCACAGTGCAGGGATACTGTTCGTTGTGATAATGTCATTCAGCTGTAGGTCATTCATGACCTGGGGGCAGAAGGCATCAGAGTCTTTGGATAGCTGAAATGTGCAGAGTAGCGAACTTGAACTTGGCTTTGGGGCTGAGGCTGTGTTGTCACAGTGTGCTGCAGGGGGTCCCGTGGCCTTTGTGACCTGGCAGTCTGGCTCTGCGGGAGTTCCCGTGACCTTTGTGACCTGGCAGTCTGGCTCTGTGGGAGTTCCCGTGACCTCTGTGACTTGACAGTCTTGCTCAGACGATGTGTGTGTCTGAAGGGGCAGAGGGTCACGCACTTGAGCCCAGACTTTCAGCTGTTTGAAGTCCAGTACGGGTTCGAAGCGGTCCAGCAGGTCTTTTCCGATGAGAAATGGATAAGTGTTCATAGGGGAGACATAGACGGGGTGTATCAGGCTCATAGGTCCAATTGTCAGGTGGATGGAAGCTACGTGCTTGAGCTGGATGTCGTTTTGGCTATACGACTGCACATTTAGCTTACAAGTGTGAAGGTTAAGGGTGCGATTTTGCCTCTGTGCTTCAAATCTGAGATTTTCAAACAGTTGGGCGGATATAAGCGTGAGGTCGGAGCCAGTTTCAACTAGGGCTTCGAGCTTAAATTCCCTTTCCATAGTGATAGTCAGATAGAGTTTTCGAGCCATCCCCTTCTTGATTAGGTTTCCCAGGAGTCTTGGTGTGGGGGCCTGTGTGTTGCTTGATAAGCCGTCGGGATATGTTTCGAGTGTCTCATTGTGCGTGCAAATAATCAAAACAGCGCTTTCTGGTACGCTGGGCTGTCCCATGATGCTGTCTTGATCAGAGGCTGTTGCTGTCAGCTGTAGTGAGTGTGTGCTGCTGACGTGTGGGGGTGCAACAGTTAGTACACTAGTCCTTGGTTGGGGAACAGTGTTCAGGGTGGATGATTCAGTTGAGGGAAGGGCGGGAAGGTTGACTTCAGGTATCATGTCTAGTCGTGCTGTACCTGGTCCGTCCTTCTTGTCTTCCTTGTGAGGTTTCTGTCGGAGGAACTCTTTCAGGATCTTTATGAGCTCTGTAACTTCAGAAGCAGCTACACTTTCTTTGCCAGACGTGGGTTCAGGTCTGGGCCTACCATTGTTCCGTCGAGGGTAGACTCTTCGCTGACTTTCTGGGCTGGGTGGTCCCGGAGGTTCGTTTCGGCTCCGTCTGGGTTGTCGGCCAGTTTCCCAGGTGCTCACCCCCTTTTGGTTGTAAAAGGGGCAAGGCGGGTCCCAGGATCCTTCAGAGCGATCGCTCTGGTACCGTGGACGGTCGCCATTATGACCACGCTGCCCTCTGCTGGCTTGGAGTGGTTTGGACTCTCTGTTGACGGGTCGGTAACTGTGGTTCTGTAGGGCGCCCTACAGGGTTAGCTCTGGGCGGTGCTCAGAGACAGGGCAGATTGTGGGCTGTTTTACAGTCTTTTCAGAAATGGTTTTCTGTTTGACGTAAGCTTTGTGAGCCAAGTCTCTTAACTGTTGCGTGTCCATGCTGCGCAGGCACGCCAGCACCCCCAGGTGGTGACTGATGGTAGGGTGCAGGTTTCGGAGGAAAAGAGTTTTGAAGTTGATGTCCTCCTCCATGCCTGGGTCGTTACGTGCCCCGAAGTAGGCACGTCGCAGTCTGTTATAAAAGTTCTGTGAGGTCTCAAGTCGAGCTTGCTTGAGGTCCATGGCAGTGATGAGCCCCTGGTCTGACTCGGGATCGGAGTACTCACGAATTAGAGCTTGTCATAGATGCCAGTAGTCCGCTTTGATGGCCTCTGGTTGTCGATCCAGAAAGCTGCGTACGTCACGATTAGACGTGGCCCTGAGCAGGTACAGTCTGTCCCAGTTGTTTGCGTGAGCGACAGTTTGCAAGTAAAAGTCTATGTCTTTTAAGTATGCGTGGACGTCGTGTCCTCCTGCCGGGTCTGGGCTGAAGGTAGGAATATTTCTGGCCAGCTTGTCAAGGTTCTTTGAAGCTTCGTGGCTGTTGACCTTGACTTCCTGGAAGGGCGTACTTTCCTCTGCTGCTGACGGGGATTCGTGGAGACTGGCGGGTGATCTTTTAAACAGGGGGCTGTCGTCCCCCTTCGTAGCTCTTGCTTCGTGGCTAAAATGTGCGGAGTAACTGGTCAGGGGAAACTCTGTGTTGTGTGTTTCCCCCTTCCGGTAACGTTGCACTATATATGATTGTCTCAGTTCTCTTTGCACCATGTCAAGTTCATCTTCGAGCTCCTGTCTTTGCTGGATGAGCTCGTCGATCTCGGCTTGTGCCAACTGCAAGTGTTTTGCATAGACTTTAGCTTTAATGTCTCTGTCTTTAAGTTCATCAGTGGCTCTCTCCAGAAGGGATTCGCCACGCCGAAGCTTTTCGTCGAGGTTTTTCCTGGCGTCTTTCTCTGACTGTACTCGTCGGTCGGCGTCACGACGGAGCTCCTCCAGGGTCTTTTGAAGTCTTTCTATTTCTTTTCTTTGTTCTTTGTCTGTTTCGTCATCTTTCTCTGTGTCCAGAAGCTGATCTAGACGAAGCTGGGTGAGGGCTTGTTCTCTCCGGGCCTCCTCGGCTTGAAGCTTTAGCGTTGCTGCCTCCTGTTCCAGATTGGCGTAGCTCCCTTCGCTTAGCCGTGCCTGTGCGATGAGGACGTGGGCGAGGCTTCCGAGGATCTTGGCCACTTCCTTGTTGGAGTAGCTGTGCGTGGGGTCGTGTGTCATCAGCTGGTCTAGCTCGGTGTCCAGTTGCTCCTGGCTCAGCTGCCCCAGACTTCCTTGACTGGTGGCCGTTAGCGCTTCCAGCCATGTCGTTAGGCGATCCCACGGGACGGCGGGACTGGATGACCGGGACATTACTGTGGACGAGAGAAACACAGCACACACACACACAGAGAGAGGCCAATGCAAGCTTGTTCTAAGCTGACGAGCTATCGTACGGATAGCTGGGAATTTTGGCTAACTGATGTAGACAGTTAGATAATTAGACAATTTAGATAATTAGGTGGGCGGTAGCCCTGGGGGGTCACTTGGTGAACCTCTGCTCTGTCGTCCCGGGACTATCTAATTCTCCTTGGGGTCTCTTGGCTAACTGAAAGAAAAACCATCGTGATAGTCCAACAGGGAGGGTAGGAAAGAGCACAGTGGAAACAAACACAAGATGAATTGGTCTGTAATGAAAGGAATGTCAGCGTGCGCGCCGGGAGTGTTAGGGAAATTAATAGGCTAAATGCTCAAGATATACTAAAATTCAGCTTGTACTATGGGTTATCCCATTTAGCTCATCCGGGGTGAATTGAGGTCGCTCAAGTGGAAAACCCAGCGGTGTGGTCGGCCTTTCAGACGTTTCCAAACACCCAACTGCCGTGTCCCCGGTCCCCTGCCACTCTGTGTCGCGTTGCGCCCACTCAAACAGCTTATGACTTTAAACACAACCCGACACACCAGTCCATCAACCGCCAGCCCGCACAGCAAAATCGAGACGTTTCCCAGAACCCTCTCTTTCGAAAGTGGCCCCCAATTAGGCCCTGGATTTAGTATTAGTCCCAGAGATTGCCTTGCGTGCGTGAGCTGGACTGGTTGACTTCTTTGGAGTGTCGAATTGCTGATGTCGCCACAGCGTGCCGCAGCCGCGGACAGAGATACAAGAAACCGAGACTCACACACAGCCGGTGCCGGTTACGTCGGTCGGGCCACCCCCCCTCTGGAGACCAGCCTGAGACAGAGATACAAGATGCACCACGGACGCGTGGTGCACCACGACGCGTGAGCCCTACAGTGGATACACAAAGAGGGTAAACAGGTGGAATTAAAATGAATTAAAACTCTCTTGTTCACCGGATCAAAGGCCTTTTGATTGTAGGCGAGAAGGAAGTGGAAGATTAAATATCAAGAGCAATTTAGAAAAAGGCAAAAGTTTCTGTCAAGTAGTGATAAAACAAAAAGCACTTTTGATACCGTTTGTAATTACCAGACTGAGCTTTATTCCCAATGGGAGGGGAAAAGAAAAACTTTTGCAGCGAAAAAAGAAAAAAGAAAAAAAAAATATATATATATATATATAAAAAATAAAAAAATAATAAAAAAATAATTTAATTGAAATTAAAAAAAAAAATTTAAAAAAAAAATTAAAAATTAAAATAAAATTATATAAAAAATTAAAATAAAAAAATTAGAAGCTCAACTTAATTCAAATTACATTCAAAGCAAGTTTAAATGAAATTTAAATAAGCCTGTAAGGAAAATCAAATAAAAGAAAGCCAATCAAAAATCCTATCCTATAACGATTAATCTCTAAGTGGGAGTTATCCAAATAAAAGAAGTAATCAGGAAGGGCGTAGGGATTTATGGTTGCGCTGACTTAACAGGGTATAGCCACACGGTGATGTCCTTCCTTCCAATTGGACTGTCTGTGATTTAAACCTAATTTCACTTTGAGTTAGAGGAAGTTATGTTTCTTTTTTAAACTTCAAATTCGAATAAGGGTGTTTAATCAGCGGGAAAGGAGACTTGGTTGTTGCTAGAAAAATTGTATAAATGAAACTGTGTACAACAGTAAGCAATAAACAATTTATAGGCTCAAACTTATTTTGTTAAGGCAGAATCAAATAGCGGAGAGTGAAACTATCCGAATTTATCCACACGATGGCGCTGTTGCGCCCGCCCTAGACTAGAGTTAGTTAGGCGGAAATGCTCACCAGATGGCTTTGTCTGGTTTTTAGAGTCGCCCTCTGGCGTTCTGCAAGCGGCGTTGCAATATTAATAATATTACACGTACCGCTTATTTTCATCTGCGTAATATTAATCGCCTTCGTCTATCCCTTTCAATGAACAACACTGCAATTCTCATTAATGCACTAGTTACTTCACGTATTGATTACTGCAACGCTCTTCTTACTGGTCTTCCTTCCAAACTTCTCCATAAACTTCAGTTGGTACAGAACTCTGCGGCTCGTGTTCTTACTAGAACTCCTTCTACCATGCACATTTCACCAACTCTCCAGCAACTTCACTGGCTTCCAGTTAAATATAGAATTGACTTCAAAATCCTGCTTCTCACATTCAAGGCACTTCACAGGCTAGCTCCTCTCAATCTTACTGATCTTCTTCATATTTACACTCCTTCACGCACTTTACGATCCTCACTCTCACTCTCTCTTGTCTTACCACGTATACGCTTAAAGACCATGGGAGCTAGAACTTTTAGCCATGCGGCCCCTCGCTTGTGGAACTCTCTCCCTCTCGATATCCGTAATATTGACAGTCCACATACTTTTAAATCTCGTCTTAAGACCTACCTGTTTACACAGGCTTTTTTATGATTTACTACTTATTTTTCTGTCTCTATGATGCGTGTGTGTTTTAAGTGTGTTGATTTATGTATTTATATTGTTATTGCTGTTTTTCCCTGTAAAGTGACCTTGGGTGTTTTGAAAGGCGCTGTTAAATAAAATGCATTATTATTATTATTATTATTACAATCACTCAAAATGACCCTGGTGCTCTAGGTGCTGTAAGGGCACGAGAACTAAGCGGGTGAAGACAGGAATTTACCGTCTGCCTATTCACGCATTTACACGGACTCCAATAGACATTTATCAATATGGCTGACGGTTTTCAGCATCTTTGATTCAAATGTTTTAGGTCTCGGGTCTTTGGTTAGCTAAGCCAGACTTAAACCAGGAGTTATCGTTTATCTTAATGATATAATAATTTTTCTTCAGGCCTCTTATTGTACAGGAGAGTCTCGTCCTGTCCCAATCTTCCGCAAAGATAGAAACTTTTCAGATCAAGCGGGATAACGCACGTACATGTCCACAGTCATCATCAAAATCTCGTTATTTTAATGGAACATGTAATATAAATCACGCGGATAACCCTATTGCGCCTACGGCTGCAGAGGTTTCGTTTCACGCGGATTTACCACCGTTTATACTTTCATTAATATAACCCGGCTACTTCAACATTTCTCAGCATCTGTTTATGCTTGGGTTCGCTTTGCGCGGTACCTCACAATTCACAAAACAAAAACAAAACAAAAACGCACGTACAGGTTATTAATACCCCAAAAATACACAATGATATAAATAAATAAAAAACGACAATGACTATGAGTTTAATGTCTCGGGGAATAATTAACTCAAAAGGGATTTAATATTCAATATTCATGAATTTATGAATATAATTTGCTAGTCGTTCATTACGTATTAAAATTTTCCGATAGGGAAAATTGTTTAATTAAATACAAGTAACCCTTTACGGAATTGCTTGAAATTATCCTACTAAGTTTGTCCTGCCAATTAGTTATAGACTCTCAAATCAATTCTCAATAAGGGATTACTGCTTTACGAGCACATAAGAAACATTAACTTTACTGATCAGGACAAAATCAATATTTCAAGTGGTCGTACAGTTTACTTTACTAAAATAGTAGCATAAGCAGTTAGGTAACGTTAGATCGTAAGTTTCATTGACTTCGTGTATGTGGCAGAATAACAGATTCAACTCATTAAATGTCTTTTGGAGGTTTAATAAGCAGAGACTAAAAATAACACTACAATTCACACAGAAAGTACACACTAAATATGCATCAAGAGAGTAGAAATATAGATAGTAAACGAAAGAATATGGTACATAAACGAAGATAATGAATAGACTGAACTTAGAGTTGACTCTGTTGATAAAAAGAGAGAGAGAGAGAGAGAGAGAGAGAGAGAGAGAGAGAGAGAGAGAGAGCGAGAGAGAGAGAGAGAGAGAGAGAGAGAGAGAGAGAGAGAGAGAGAGAGAGACAAAGAGAGTGGGGGGGGGGAACAGCTTTCCTTCAGTTCATCAAATACAACCTTCACGGAGTTAACTTGTCCCAACGGGAAAATAACACACCCTATTAACAGCAGTTTGAATTTGGAAATAAGAATACTTGCTTTAGTTTTGGCTTCTCGCGTGTGTGCGTGTGTTCCGAGTTCAAATGTCCTGCGTGTCCGGCGGTTCTTTCCGAGGTCGGGGGGAGCGGCTGGTTGCTCTAGAGATGCTCCGTGTTCTCCTTCTGAAGAATGCCCTTGGGGCCTAGTAAGTTGATGAAGCAGTAGGGAAGCGAGGAGAAGAGGATTGTGGAAGAGCGGATCGTAGAAGAGAAGATTGCGGAAGAGTGTTGGGGCCTGCTTGGAGGGCCTGCATTGGTGGCCTGGCTCAAGGGCCAGCCACGGTGGCGTGTTGGTTCAGCCAGAGAGAGAAGAGAGAGAGAGGGAGGGCATCCGAGCACCTCCTTTTAAGGTCTGGGAGTAGTCCCACCCTCCGGGGTTAGACTTAACCAATGAGATTGTTGGGATTTCCAGGCGGGAAATTCCTCAGAAGATTTTATGGCTCTTTGTTCCAAGCTTGAATCAGTGGGTCTCTGACCATTCATATTCTAATTAATGCAACAAACACACACTGCATTTTCTGAATAAGTGATATACATGGAAGTGTAAGTCGTGAAGTGAGCATTAATTTGATAGGAGACATGACATATATGAGGTTACCTGAACTAGTAAGTTGTTAAGACAAAGACAAAAAGATGCAAAATACCATACAGAAGAAACATTTTACAAGACAGTTATGTGTTTACATACAATGTCCTGGGGTGCATGTTCATTTATAGATGGTTGTCTATAATTTGAGGCAAAAAACTGTGTTTTACAAGCTCTAACTCTGGACCTTTCATGTGGCCAAATTCTTTTGGGCCGTAAAACTTCTTATCAGATGGTTTCCAGGGTAACAGAGAATCTTTCTCTGTTGTGTTGGGGGAAGGTCTGTTACTAAGCACAAAGCATTCAAAACATATTTGTTAAATGTAACTGGCGATTGTGTGTTTGATTCGCCTGAGTCGCTACATCTCTAAGGATGACCCTTTGAACTTATTTGTGGCCAAAGATTCTTTGAACTTGAATCTTCTATACACACTTATGACTTTCAATTGTTTCATCAGTAGAGCAAGGATGACATTTTTTGACAAAAAATAATAATTTCTGACTACGGATCCCATGAACTTTCTACGCAAAGATATAGATTCCTTCTTCTGTTTCATCTTTAGTTCAAGAATGGCTTTTTGAATATATTTTTGGACAAAGAGTCTTTGAACTTTACATTTAAATTCACACGTATAGGCTTTCAGATGTTTCATCCCAAGTTCAAATATGACTTTTGGAAAAAAAATCTGTCCCTGGATTCCATGAAATTGAATTTTCTAGACATATAAATAGATTCCTTCTGATGCTTTATCAGTGCTTTAAGGATGACCTTTTGATTTTATTCTTTGCCAAATAGTCTTTCAACTTGAACTTTCTATATATACTAATATATTCCTTTTGATGTTTCATCCCAAGTTCAAATATGACTTTTGGAAAAATGTCTGTCCCTGGATTCCATGAAATTTAATTTTCTAAACATATAAATAGATTCCTTCTGATGCTTTATCAGTGCTTTAAGGATGACCGTTTGATCTTATTCTTGGCCAAATAGTCTTTCAATTTGAACTTTCTATATATACTAATATATTCCTTTTGATGTTTCATCCCAAGTTCAAATATGACTTCTGGAAAAAATTCTGTCCCTAGATTCCATGAAATTGAATTTTCTATACATATAAATAGATTCCTTCTGATGCTTTATCAGTGCTTTAAGGATGACCTTTGGATCTTATTCTTGATCAAATAGTCTTTGAACTTGAACTTTCTATGTATACTAATATATTCCTTCTGATGTTTCATCCCAAGAACAAATATGACTTTTGGAAAAATGTTCTGCCCCTGGATTCCATGAACTTGAACTTTCTATAGAAATTAATAGATTCCTTCTGATGCTTTATCAGTGCTTTAAGCATGACCTTTTGATTTTATTCTTGGCCAAATAGTCTTTGAACTTGAACTTTCTATATATACTAATATATACCTTTTGATGTTTCATCCCAAGTTCAAATATGACTTTTGGGAAAAAATTCTGTCCCTGGATTCCATGAAATTGAATTTTCTATACATATAAATAGATTCCTTCTGATGCTTTATCAGTGCTTTAAGGAGACCAAATAGTCTTTCAACTTGAACTTTCTATATATACTAATATATTCCTTTTAATGTTTCATCCCAAGTTCAAATATGACTTTTGGAAAAAAAAATCTGTCCCTGGATTCCATGAAATTGAATTTTCTATACATATAAATAGATTCCTCCTGATGCTTTATCAGTGCTTTAAGGATGACCTTTTGATCTTATTCTTGGCCAAATAGTCTTTGAACTTGAAATTTCTATATATACTAATATATACCTTCTGATGTTTCATCCCAAGTTCAAATATGACTTTTGGAAAAATGTTCTGCCCCTGGATTCCATGAACTTGAACTTTCTATAGAAATAAATAGATTCCTTCTGATGCTTTATCAGTGCTTTAAGCATGACCTTTTGATTTTATTCTTGGCCAAATAGTCTTTGAACTTGAACTTTCTATATATACTAATATATACCTTTTGATGTTTCATCCCAAGTTCAAATATGACTTTTGGGAAAAAATTCTCTCCCTGGATTCCATGAACTTGAACTTTCTATAGATATAAATAGATTCCTTCTGATGCTTCATCGGTGCTTTAAGGATGACCTTTTGAACTTATTTGTGGCCAAATAGTCTTTGAACTTGAATCTTCTATACAGACTTATGACTTTCAATTGTTTCATCCGTAGAGCAAGGATGACATTTTTTTTTACAAAAAAAATATATTTCTGACTCCGGACCCCATGAACTTGAACTTTCTATGCATGCATTCCATTTTTTTCTGCCCTTAAATTCCATGAACTTGAACTTTCTATATATATATATAGATTCCTTCTTCTGTTTCATCTTTAGTTCAAGAATGCCTTTTTGAATATATTTTTGGACAAAGAGTCTTTGGACTTTACATTTAAATTCACACGTATGGGCTTTCAGATGTTTTATCAGAAGTTCAAATATGACTTTTGAAAAAAAAAATCTACTTATGGATTCCATGAACTTGAAATTTCTATACATTTAAATAGATTCCCTCTGATGTTTTATTAGTTCTCTAAGGATGACCCTTTGAACTTATTTGTGGCCAAAGATTCTTTGAACTTGAATCTTCTATACAGACTTATGACTTTCAGTTGTTTCATCAGTAGAGCAAGGATGACATTTTTTGACAAAAAAAATAATTTCTGACTCCGGATCCCATGAACTTGAACTTTCTATGCAAAGATATAGATTCCTTCTTCTGTTTCATCTTTAGTTCAAGAATGCCTTTTTGAATATATTTTTGGACAAAGAGTCTTTGGACTTTACATTTAAATTCACACGTATGGGCTTTCAGATGTTTTATCAGAAGTTCAAATATGACTTTTGAAAAAAAAAATCTACTTATGGATTCCATGAACTTGAAATTTCTATACATTTAAATAGATTCCCTCTGATGTTTTATTAGTTCTCTAAGGATGACCCTTTGAACTTATTTGTGGCCAAAGATTCTTTGAACTTGAATCTTCTATACAGACTTATGACTTTCAGTTGTTTCATCAGTAGAGCAAGGATGACATTTTTTGACAAAAAAAATAATTTCTGACTCCGGATCCCATGAACTTGAACTTTCTATGCAAAGATATAGATTCCTTCTTCTGTTTCATCTTTAGTTCAAGAATGGCTTTTTGAATATATTTTTGGACAAAGAGTCTTTGAACTTTACATTTAAATTCGCACGTATAGGCTTTCAGATGTTTCATCCCAAGTTCAAATATGACTTTTGGAAAAAAAATCCGTCTCTGGATTCCATGAAATTGAATTTTCTATACATATAAATAGATTCCTTCTGATGCTTTATCAGTTATTCTTTGCCAAATAGTCTTTCAACTTGAACTTTCTATATATACTAATATATTCCTTTTGATGTTTCATCCCAAGTTCAAATATGACTTTTGGAAAAATGTCTGTCCCTGGATTCCATGAAATTGAATTTTCTAAACATATAAATAGATTCCTTCTGATGCTTTATCAGTGCTTTAAGGATGACCTTTTGATCTTATTCTTGGCGAAATAGTCTTTCAATTTGAACTTTCTATATATACTAATATATTCCTTTTGATGTTTCATCCCAAGTTCAAATATGACTTCTGGAAAAAAATTCTGTCCCTAGATTCCATGAAATTGAATTTTCTATACATATAAATAGATTCCTTCTGATGCTTTATCAGTGCTTTAAGCTTGACCTTTTGATTTTATTCTTGGCCAAATAGTCTTTGAACTTGAACTTTCTATATATACTAATATATACCTTTTGATGTTTCATCCCAAGTTCAAATATGACTTTTGGGAAAAAATTCTGTCCCTGGATTCCATGAAATTGAATTTTCTATACATATAGATTCCTTCTGATGCTTTATCAGTGCTTTAAGGAGACCAAATAGTCTTTCAACATGAACTTTTTTATATATACTAATATATTCCTTTTAATGTTTCATCCCAAGTTCAAATATGACTTTTGGAAAAAAAAATTCTGTCCCTGGATTCCATGAAATTTAATTTTCTATACATATAAATAGATTCCTCCTGATGCTTTATCAGTGCTTTAAGGATGACCTTTTGATTTTATTCATGGCCAAATAGTCTTTCAAATTGAACTTTCTATATATACTAATATATTTCTTTTGATGTTTCATCCCAAGTTCAAATATGACTTTTGGAAAAATTTCTGTCCCTGGATTCCATGAACTTGAATTTTCTAAACATATAAATAGATTCCTTCTGATGCTTTATCAGTGCTTTAAGGATGACCTTTTGATTTTATTCTTGGCCAAATAGTCTTTGAACTTGAAATTTCTATATATACTAATATATACCTTTTGATGTTTCATCCCAAGTTCAAATATGACTTTTGGAAAAAAATTCTGTCCCTGGATTCCATGAAATTGAATTTTCTATACATATAAATAGATTCCTTCTGATGCTTTATCAGTGCTCTAAGGAGACCAACTAGTCTTTCAACTTGAACTTTCTATATATACTAATATATTCCTTTTAATGTTTCATCCCAAGTTCAAATATGACTTTTGGAAAAAAACAATCTGTCCCTGGATTCCATGAAATTGAATTTTCTATACATATAAATAGATTCCTTCTGATGCTTTATCAGTGCTTTAAGGATGACGTTTTGATCTTATTCTTGGCCAAATAGTCTTTGAACTTGAACTTTCTATATATTCTAATATATTCCTTCTGATGTTTCGTCCCAAGTTCAAATATGACTTTTGTAAAAAATGTTCTGCCCCTGGATTCCATGAACTTGAACTTTCTATAGATAAAAATAGATTCCTTCTGATGCTTCATCGGTGCTTTAAGGATGACCTTTTGAACTTATTTGTGGCCAAATAGTCATTGAACTTGAATCTTCTATACAGACTTATGACTTTCAATTGTTTCATCCGTAGAGCAAGGATGACATTTTTTTTACTGACTCCGGACCCCATGAACGTCTCGGTTACGTATGTAACCCTCGTTCCCTGAAGGAGGGAACGGAGACGTACGTCAGAACTGAACCGCCGAATGGGATCTTACTTTAGAGACCACTCCTACTTCGAGCTTCTAACAACGAGCCAATGAAATTTGGCATGCGATCACGCATTCCACGCTCCGCCCCGCAGCGCGGGTATAAAACAGGAAGTGGAATGATAGATCAGCGCTTTTCCTGCTGAGGAGCCGAAAGGTGACCGGACTCCCAGCGGAAGCACAGCATCTGGCGACGGGACGTACGTCTCCTTTCCCTCCTTCAGGGAACGAGGGTTACATACGTAACCGAGACGTTCCCCTTCAGTCGGTCACGTTCGACGTACGTCAGAACTGAACCGACGAATGGGATCCCTATGGAAAACGCCAGGATGCTGGCCCTTCCAGCGTCCTGCTTGAGCGCACTGTACCGTCTAGTATGGTACGGAAGTCAGGGCTCCAAGCAGGGAGTACAGTCACTGCTGTTTCTGCAAGACCCACTCAGAATGATTATTGGACAACGCTGGGAAAGCGTGCCTACCTCGAGAGAGAGAGGGTACGCTGCGGGGCCACGTCCTTCAGGGAAGGAGAGGTGGCGGAATACACATAAGGACTAACCTGGCAGGGTAGTGCAACATATGGCAGTCTCTGGGGTGGTTCCAGCCTGATTAAAGGGGGGAAAGAACACGCCCAGAGACGACAGAGCGGGCTCTGTCGAGGGAAAGACACGGGGCTAGCCCGAAGGGTAGCTGGTACCGTGGAAGAATACACATATGGGGTTGCCGTGAGGGAACCGCTACATATGGAACCCAGCCTACAGCCACGTTACACAAGCATACGGGTGCAGGCCTGGCGTCAGACGGTCCGCAACGTCTGACACCGGAGGGGTGACGGAGGAGCTCGACGGGGTTAGCCGGTTTCCCGGGGAACACAACTGGAGACAAATAGACGCACGTATCCGGCCCGGAGGGCGGGAGTGGCGTTTCGCAAGCCGACACTTAGAACGGGCACTTAACGCTCCTGGCCACTGGGGGCGAGGATGCGGGAAGATACCAGCTCTACACGTAAGCTATAGAATCTAGCAAACGTGTTAGGTGTCGCCCAGCCCGCAGCTCTACATATGTCTGTCAGCGAGGCGCCTTGAGCCAGCGCCCAGGAAGAAGCAACACTCCTAGTGGAGTGTGCTCTTACACCGAACGGGCAAGGCACGTCTTGGGACTGGTAAGCCAAGACTATAGCATCCACTATCCAGTGGGCTAACCTCTGCTTGGAGACAGCCTTTCCCTTCTGCTGGCCTCCGTAACAGACGAAGAGTTGCTCTGAGGTCCGAAGGCTTTGGGTCCGGTCAACGTAAGCGCGAAGAGCGCGGACCGGACACAACAAAGCCAGGGCTGGGTCTGCCTCCTCCGAAGGCAGCGCTTGCAGGTTCACCACCTGGTCCCGGAAGGGAGTGGTAGGAACCTTGGGCACATATCCGGGCCGGGGTCTCAGGACAACGTGAGAGTTACCGGGCCCGAACTCTAGGCACGATTCGTTGACCGAAAGTGCATGCAGGTCCCCTACCCTCTTGATTGAGGCCAATGCCGTCAGGAGCACTGTCTTCATTGACAAGATCTTAAGCTCACAAGACGCCAAAGGCTCGAAGGGAGGGCTCTGAAGTGCTCTGAGCACTAGAGCTAAGTCCCAAGAGGGTATCGAGGATGGACGAGGAGGATTTAGTCTCCCCGCACCTCTGAGGAACCTGACGATTAGATCGTGCTTCCCCACGGACTTACCTTCTACTACATCATGGTACGCTGCTATTGCCGCAGCATATACCTTGAGGGTGGAGGGAGACAGCCTTCTCTCCAACCCATCTTGCAGGAAGGAAAGCACGACACTGATCGAACACCTTCGGGGGTCTTCCCGGCGGGAAGCGCACCACTCAACGAACAGGTTCCACTTCAGAGCATAGAGGCGCCTCGTAGAGGGGGCTCTAGCTGAAGCGATGGTATCTACGACAGCTTGTGGTAGTCCATCTAGAACCTCCGCGTCCCGTCCAGGGACCAGACATGAAGATTCCAGAGGTCTGGACGCGGGTGCCATAGCGTGCCCCGTCCCTGAGAAAGAAGGTCCTTCCTCAGGGGAATCGGCCAAGGAGGGGCTGTCGCGAGGAGTGTGAGTTCTGGGAACCAGGTCCGGTTGGGCCAATACGGCGCAACTAACAAGACCTGCTCCTCGTCCTCCCTGACCTTGCACAGAGTCTGTGCAAGAAGGCTCACTGGGGGAAACGCATACTTGCGTAGGTCCCGGGGCCAGCTGTGCGCCAGTGCATCTGTGCCAAGGATACCCCCGGTCAGGGAATAGTACCACTGGCAATGGGTCGAGTCCGGAGAGGCAAACAGGTCGACCTGTGCGGCTCCGAACTGGTCCCATATCAGCTGGACCGCCTGGGGGTGGAGTCGCCACTCTCCCGGAGGTGTTGGCTGACGAGAGAGCTCGTCGGCTGTCTGGTTCAGCACACCAGGGACATGAATGGCCCGAAGCGACCTCAGCTGCTTCTGACTCCACAGGAGGAGGTGGCGGGCGAGTTGGAGCAGACGACGGGAGCGTAGACCACCCTGACGGTTGATGTACGCTACGGCCGTGGTGCTGTCCGTACGGACCAGTACATGCTTGCCACGCAGCGGCCCCTTGAGGCGGCGGAGTGCCAAATGTACTGCCAGTAACTCGAGGCAATTGATATGCCAATGCAATTGCGGCCCCGTCCACAGACCAGCAACTGCATGCCCGTTGTACGTGGCCCCCCAGCCTGTGGTGGAGGCATCCGTGAATAGCACAGCATGCCTGGACACTTGTTCTAGGGGCACCCCGGCCCGGAGAAACGAAGTGTTGGACCACGGACTGAAGGTTTGGCGGCAGTAAGGAGTCACTGGGACCCGGTACTGACCGCTCTGCCACGCCCACCTCGGGACTCGGCCATTGAGCCAGCGTTGAAGCGGTCTCATATGAAGCAATCCAAGCGGCGTGACCGCGGCTGCAGATGCCATATGCCCCAGGAGCCTCTGAAAGAATTTCAGTGGGACCGCTGTCCTGCTCTTGAAAATATATTTAAGCAGTTCAACACCGACTGGACTCGCTCCTCGGTGAGGCGCGCAGTCCGGTTGACCGAGTCCAGCTCCATACCGAGATAAGAGATCCTCTGTGTAGGACAGAGTTTGCTCTTCTCTCGGTTGACCCGAAGGCCCAACTGAGCACCAGGTCCCTGTGTTCGCACAACTGGTCCTTCGACTGGGCTAGGATCAGCCAATCGTTGAGGTAGTTGAGAATCCGAACGCCGCGTTCTCTGAGCGGAACAATGGCTGCCTCCGCGACCTTCGTGAAGACGCGGGGCGACAGGGACAGCCCGAAGGGCAGGACCTTGTACTGATATGCTTTCCCCTCGAACGCAAAGCGTAGGAACGGTCTGTGTCGAGGGAGAATAGACACATGGAAGTACGCGTCCTTCAGGTCGATCGCTGCAAACCAATCCTGGGGACGGATTGGAAAATGCGTTTCTGCGTCAACATCCTGAACGGGAGCTTGTGCAGGGCCCGATTCAGGACTCGCAAGTCCAGGATTGGTCGTAACCCACCCCCTTTCTTGGGCACAATGAAGTAGGGGCTGTAGAACCCCGTCTTCATATCGGCTGGAGGAACCGGCTCGATCGCGTCCTTCGCCAGTAGGACCTCGATCTCTGACCTCAAGACCTGAGCATCGCTGCTTCGCACGGAGGTGAAGAGGATGCCCTTGTACTTGGGCGGCCGGCGCGCGAACTGAATCGCGTAGCCGAGTCTGATGGTACGGATGAGCCAGCGAGACGGCCTGGGGAGACCTAGCCAGGCCCCCAGAGACCGTACAAGCGGGACCAACGGCACCACAGACGTGCCCGGGGTGGGGCAGCGAAGCGGAGTACTCTGGCCCGACTCGGGAGCCCCGGAGGCGGCCCGAAGTGTTGCCTGAGCACTCCTGGTTTGGGCAGAGAGTGAGTGAGAAGGCCCGGAGGCGTCCTCGGAGCCCACTCTGCTGCCCACTGCCCGGAGGCAGGGAAGTGAAGCACTCAGCCCCGACCCGGAAGGCCTGTGGGCGGCCCGGAGTGTTGACTGAGTGCTCACAAGAGAGGCAGTGTGTGGGTGAGAAGGCCCGGGGGCGTCCTCGAGGCCCACACAACTGCCCCCTGGCGACGGGAGGGTAGGAAAGGAGTGACAAGGCCCGTGGGCGTCGCACACTGCCAACCTGACCCTCTTGGGGCCCAGAGAGAGAGGAAATTGCTCTTTTTGTGAAAACGTGGGTACCGCTGGACTCCGGAGAGCCAGCGGCAGAGATGGAATGACCAGTGGTGCCCCCCCGGTCCTCCTCCGGGGGGGGGGGGGGGGGAGGATGCGGACATCATCTCCCTCAGAGCAGCTCCTCTTCTCCCTGGGCTGCCCGCTTGCCGGCAGGTTTCGCGGGCCCTTGGACGGGTTGGGCGGCCCCCTTGCGTCCGGCACCCTGCTTCGTGGGTGGAGGCTGCTGCTTGGGCTTGGCAGGGGCGGAGGCGGACGCCGGGGGACGCCCTCGGCGACGAACAGACTGGGGGGCTGCCCCGGGCGGCTGGGTGGAGGCAGCAGCGGGCCGCCAGGGCAGGATATTCTTGATGGCCTCCGTCTGCTTCTTGGCCACCGAGAACTGCTGGGCAAAGTCCTCGATGGCGTCGCCGAAGAGGCCGGCCTGACAGACAGGGGCGTTCAAAAACCGAACCTTGTCCGAGTCCCGCATGTCTGTCAGGTTCCTGGACCACCAAAGTGGACATCGCCCGACCCAGGGAGCGTGCCGTGACTTTCGTCGCCCGGAGGGCGAGGTCCGTCGCGGCACGCAGTTCCTGCATAACTGCCTGGTCGGAACCACCCTCGTGCAGTTCCATGAGCGCTTTGGCCTGGTGGACCTGCAGGAGCGCCATGGCGTGCAAAGCTGATGCAGCTTCTCCGCAGGCTGAGTAAGCCTTGCCCGTCAAGCCGGACAAGAACTTACACGCCCGGGAGGGGAGACGCGGGGCGTGCCTCCAGTCCGCAGCGGTCTTAGGACACAGATGCATCGCAACCGACCGCTCGACTGGAGGGATCCCCTCGTAGCCCTTAGCTGCACCACCATCGAGAGTGGTGAGGATGGAGGAGTCAGTCGATCGCTGGCGAGCGCTATATGGCGCCACCCACGACTTCATGAGCTCCTGATGCACTTCCGGAAAGAATGGCACCAGGGCGGGACGCTGAGAACCAGCGCGACCCGTCCCGAGAAACCAATCGTCCAGCCGCGAAGGTTCGGGACGTGGTGGAGGGTTCCACTCAAGCCCGACACTTGCGGCGGCCCGGGCAAGCATAGCCGTAAGTTCCGGGTCGGACTCGGGCAACGCTGTCACACCCGAAGGGGGCAACGCAGCCGAGTCTTCATCCTCGGAACCCATTAGCTCATCCCCCGATGCAGCGACCGACATCTGCATACATAATGATTCCTTCTTCTTTTTCATCTTTAGTTCAAGAATGGCTTTTTAAATATATTTTTGGACAAAGAGTCTTTGAACTTTACATTTAAATTCACAAGTATAGGCTTTCAGATGTTTTATCAGAAGTTCAAATATGACTTTTGAAAAAAAAAATCTGCTCATGGATTCGAAGAACTTGAACTTGAATTTAAATAGACTCCTTTTCATGTTTTATTAGTTCTTTAAGGATGACCCTTTGAACTTATTTGTGGCCAAAGATTCTTTGAACTTGAATCTTCTATACAGACTTATGAATTTCAGTTGTTTCATCAGTAGAGCAAGGATGACATTTTTTGACAAAAAAATAATAATTTCTGACTCCTGATCCCATGAAGTTGAACTTTCTATGCATACATATAGATTCCTTCTTCTGTTTCATCTTTAGTTCAAGAACAGCTTTTTGAATATATTTTTTGACAAAGAGTCTTTGAACTTTAAATTTAAATTTACACGTATAGGCTTTCCGATTTATTATCAGAAATTCAATTTCTTGAATTTCTGTTGTTTCATCAGTAGAGCAAGGATGACATTTTTTGACAAAAAATCCCATGAACTTGAACTTTCTATGCATACATATAGATTCCTTCTTCTGTTTCATTTTTAGTTCGAGTGTGACTTTTTGAATATATTTTTGGACAAAGAGTCTTTGAAAAAAACATTCGGCCCCTAGATTCCATTACCTTGAACTTTCTATACTGTACATTCTTTCTGACGTTTCATTAGTGTTTCAAGGATGACTTTTGATCTAATTATTGGCCAAAAAGTATTTCTTTAACATTATTTATACTTGAACTAAAGATGAAACTGCAGAAGAAATGTATTAGTATGCATTCAGAATTTATTTTAAAAAATTTTGGTCAAAAAATGTCTTCCTACATACTGATGAAACAACAGGTCAGGATGAAACAATACAGTCATAAAGTCTGTATTGAATGTTCAAGTTCAAAGACTATTTGGCCACAAATAAGTACAAAAGGTCATCCTTGAAGAACTAATAAAACATCAGAAGGAATCTATTTATATGCATAGAAAGTTCAAGTTCATGGGATCCAGGGTCAGAATCTTTTTTTTTGTCAAAAAATCTCATCCTTGATCTACTGAAGAAACAACAGGTAGTCATAAAGTCTGTATAGAATGTTCAAGTTCAAAGACTATTTGGCCACAAATACGTTCAAAAGGTCATCTTTGAACCACTGTGTAGTAGAATCAGAAGAAATCTATTTATATGCATAGAACGTTCAAGTTCATGGGATCCAGGGTCAGAATCTTTTTTTTTTTTTTTCAAAAAATCTCATCCTTGATCTACTGAAGAAACAACAGAAAGACTTAAGTCTGTAAAGAAGGTTCAAGTTCAAAGACTCGTTGGCCAAAAATAAGTTCAAAGGGTCATCCTTGAAGAACTAATAAAAGGAACTCTTTGAACCACTGCATCAGAAGGAATCTATTTATATGCATAGAACGTTCAAGTTCATGGGATTCAGGGTCAGATTTTTTTTTATGTCAAAAAATCTCATCCTTGATCTACTGAAGAAAACAACAGAAAGTCATAAGTATGTATAGAATGTTCAAGTTCAAAGACTATTTGGCACAAATAAGTTCAAAAGGTTAACTTTCAACCACTGCATCAGAAGGAATCTATTTATATGCATAGAAAGTTCAAGTTCATGGGATCCAGGGTCAGAATCTTTTTTTTTTTTGTCAAAAAAATGTCATCCTTGATCTACTGAAGAAAACAACAGAAAGGTGTTCTTCTGTAAAGAAGGTTCAAGTTTAAAGACTCGTTTGGCCCCAAATGAGTTCAAAAGGTTATCCTTCAACCCCTGCCTCAGAATCTATTTATATGCATAGAAAGTTCTAGTTCATGTGATCCAGGGTCAGAATCGTTTTTTTTTCTTTTTTTTTTCAAAAATATCATCCTTGATCTACTGAAGAAACAACAGAAAGACATACGTCTGTAAAGAAGGTTCAAGTTCAAAGACTCTTTGGCCAAAAATAAGTTCAAAGGGTCATCCTTGAAGAACTAATAAAACATCAGAAGGAATCTATTTATATGTATAGAAATTTCAAGTTAATGGAATCTAGGGTCAGAATTTTTTTAATTTTTTTTGTCAAAAAATGCCTTCCTTGACCAACTGATGAATCAACAGGTAGTCCTAAAGTCTGTATAAAGTGTTCAACTTCAAAGACTATTTGGCCACAAATAAGTTCAAAAGGTACTCTTTGAACCACTGCATCAGAAGGAATCTATTTATATGCATAGAACGTTCAAGTTCTTGGGATTCAGGGTCAGAATCTTTTTTTAAATTTTTTTTCAATTAAAAATCTCATCCTTGATCTACTGAAGAAAACAACAGAAAGTCATAAGTCTGTAAAGAAGGTTCAAGTTCAAAGGTCATCCTTGAACCACTGCATCAGAATCTATTTATATGCATAGAAAGTTCAAGTTCATGGGATCCAGGGTCAGAATCTTTTTTTTTTCCACAAAGTCTCATCCTTGATCTACTGAAGAAACAACAGAAAGACATAAGTCTGTAAAGAAGGTTCAAGTTCAAAGACTCTTTGGCCAAAAATAAGTTCAAAGGGTCATCCTTGAAGAGCTAACAAAACATCCGAAGGAATCTATTTATATGTATAGAAATTTCTAGTTCATGGAATCTAGGGTCAGAATTTTTTTATTTATTTTTGTCAAAAAATGTCTTCCTTGACAGTAGTATCAGAAGAAATCTATTTATGTGCATAGAACGTTCAAGTTCATGGGATTCAGGGTCAGATTTTTTTTTTATGTCAAAAAATCTCATCCTTGATCTACTGAAGAAAACAACAAAAAGTCATAAGTCTGTAAAGAAGGTTCAAGTTTAAAGACTCTTTTGGCCCCAAATGAGTTCAAAAGGTTATCCTTCAACCCCTGCATCAGAATCTATTTATATGCATAGAACGTTCTAGTTCATGTGATCCAGGGTCAGAATCTTTTTTTTTTTTTTTGTCAAAAAATATCATCCTTGATCTACTGAAGAAACAACAGAAAGACATACGTCTATAAAGAAGGTTCAAGTTCAAAGACTCTTTGGCCAAAAATAAGTTCAAAGGGTCATCCTTAAAGAACTAATAAAACATCAGAAGGAGTCTATTAAATGTATAGAGATTTCAAGTTCATAGAATCAGGGTCAGAATTTTTTTTAAATTTTTTTTGTCAAAAATGCCTTCCTTGACCAACTGATGAATCAACAGGTAGTCCTAAAGTCTGTATAAAGTGTTCAACTTCAAAGACTATTTGGCCACAAATAAGTTCAAAAGGTACTCTTTGAACCACTGCATCAGAAGGAATCTATTTATATGCATAGAACGTTCAAGTTCTTGGGATTCAGGGTCAGAATCTTTTTTTTTTTTTTTTTTTTTAAATCTCATCCTTGATCTACTGAAGAAAACAACAGAAAGTCATAAGTATGTAAAGAAGGTTCACGTTCAAAGACTGTTTTGGCCAAAAATAAGTTCAAAAGGTCATCCTTGAACCACTGCATCAGAATCTATTTATATGCATAGAAAGTTCAAGTCAGAATCTATTTTTTTCAAATCAGAATGCACTTCAATCTTGTAAATCCAATTTATATAATTAATGCGTTGTGCATTGAAGAGATTAGGGCTTTTGCCTTTCATCGCTTTGCACTGCATACGAAAAAAACTCGTGCACTGAAGAATTTTGCATGCATTGAATTTTCATGCACTGAAGATATGCGCTGAAGAATTTTGCATGCGTTGTATAATAAACCCTTTGTGCATTGAAGAAATCAGAGCATTTGTATTGCACTGAAATAAGAACTCGTTGGGCATTGAAGAAATAAGTACTTTTTCATTGTATTGCATGAAATAACTCGTTGTGCACTGAATATATTTTGCATTGCATTGCACAAATAACTCGTTGTCCATTGAAGATATTAGCGCTTTTGCATTGATTTGCATGCATAGGAAAAATTTCGCGCATTGACGTGATTAGTGCTTTTGCTTTGCATACGAAATACTCCTGCATTGAAGACTTGGATGCATGAATACAAAAACCTTTTGTGCATTGACAAAATGAGTGCTTTTGCATTGCATTGCATCCAAAAACTTGCTGTGCATCGAAGAGATAGTTCTTTTGCATTGCATTGCATGAAATAACTCGTGCTGTTAATAATCTGACTGTGCATTAAAGAGTTTGCATTGCATTCGAAAAAAACTTGTGCAATGAAGAGATTAGTGCTTTTGCATTGCATTGAACTCGCCATGCATTGAAGATATTAGCGCTTTTGCATTGCACTGCATACGAAAATACTTGTGCACTCGGGAGATTAGTGCTTTTTGCATTGCATTGAACTCGTCATGCATTAAAGATATTAGCGCTTTTGCAATGCATTGCATACGGAAAAACTTGTGCAGTGGGAGATAAGTGCTTTGCATTGCATACGAAAAAAACTTGTGCACTGAGGAGATTAATGCTTTTGCATTACATGGCATGCAAATATTTGCTGTGCATCGAATAGTGCTTTTGCATTGCATTGCATATGAGAATTCAGCGTGTAATGAAAAGATTAGTGCTTTTGCACTGCATACGATAAAACTCATGCATTGAAGACTTGCATTCATGCATACAAAAACCCTTTGTGCATTAAAACATGAGTGCTTTTGCATGCGAAAAAACTTGTGCACTGGAGATTATTGCTTTTGCATTGCGTTGCATGAAATAACTCGTTGTGCATTGAAGATAGCGCTTTCGCATTGCTTTGCATATAAGACTTCGCTGTGCAATATAATATTAGTGCTTTGCATTGCAAACGAAAAAACTGTGCATCGAAGAGATCGTGCTTTTGCATTGATAGAAATCGTCGTGCATTGAGGATATTAGCGCTTTTGCATTGTATTGCATTGCATACGAAAAAACATGGCACATATACGTTGCATATAAGATCTCACTGTGCAATTAAGAGATTAATTCGTTTGCGTTGCATACGAAAAAACTTGTGCAATGAAAAAATTAGTGCTTTGCATTGCTATAACTCGTAATGCATTGAAGATATTAGCGCTTTTGCATTGCATTGCATATGAAAAAGCTTGTGCAATAAGGAGATTAGTGTTTTGCATTGCATTGCATTGCTTACAAAAACTTGCTGGCGCATTGAAGATATTAGCGCTTTTGCATTGCATATAAGAATTCAGGGTGTAATGAAAAGATTAGTGCTTTTGCATTGCGTACGAAAAATCTTGTGCATTGAAGACTTGCATGCATACAAAAACTTTGTGCATTGAAATAATAAGTGCTTTTGCATTGCATTGCATGAAAAAAACTTGTGCACTGGGGAGATTAGTGCTTTTGTATTGCATTGAACGCGTCATGCATTGAAGATATTAGCGCTTTTGCATTGCATTGCATACGAAAACACTTGTGCAATAAGGAGATTAGTGTTTTGCATTGCATTGCATAAAATAATTCCTTGCGCATTGAAGATATTAGCGCTTTTGCATTGCATTGCATATAAGAATTCAGGGTGTAATGAAAAGATTAGTGCTTTTGCATTTCATACGAAAAAACGTGTGCACTGGGGAGAGTAGAGCTTTTGCATTGCATTGAACTCATCATGCATTGGATATTAGCACTTTTGCATTGCATTGCATTGTATACGAAAAAACTTGTGCATTGAAGACTTGCATGCATGCATACAAAAACTTTGTGCAATGAAAAAATGAGTGCTTTTGCATTGCATTGCATGCGAAAAAACTTGTGCACTGGGGAGATTAGTGCTTTTGCATTGCATTGAACTCATCATGCATTGAAGATATTAGCGCTTTTGCATTGCATTGCATACGAAAAAAACTTGTGCACTGGGGAGAGTAGTGCTTTTGCATTGCATCGAACTTATCATGCATTGAAGGTATTAGCGCTTTTGCAATGCATTGCATACGAAAAACCTTGTGCACTAAGGAGATTAATGCTCTTGCATTACATAGCATGCAAAAACTTGCTGTGCATCGATGAGATAGTGCTTTGCATTGCATTGCATAAAATAACTCGTTGCGCATTGAAGATATTAGCGCTTTTGCATTGCATTGCATACGAAAAAACTTGTGCATTGAAGACTTGCATGCATGCATACAAAAACTTTGTGCATTGAAAAAATGAGCACAAAAAAGGACGCATTGCATTGCATATGAAGATATTAGCGCTTTTGCATTGCATTTGCATATAAGAATTCAGGGTGTAAATAAAAGATTAGTGCTTTTGCATTGCATACGAAAAAAATTGTGCTTTGAACACCTGAATGCATGCATACAAAAACTTTGTGTATTGAAAAAATCTGTGCTTTTGCATTGCAATGCATGCGAAAAAACTTGTGTACTGAGGAGATTAGTGCTTTTGCATTCATGCAAAAACATGCAAAAACTTGCTGTGCATCGAAGAGAGTGTGCTTTTGCATTGCATTGCATAAAATAACTCGTTATGCATTAAAAAGATTAGTGCTTTTGCATTGGATTGCATATTTGCATATCGTTGCGCATTGAAGAAATAAGTGACTTTGCATTGCAAATAAGAATTCGCTGTGCAATGAAACGATTAGTGCATTTCCATTGCTTTGCAATGCAAACCTCGTGCAATGACGCGGTTACTGTTTTAACATTGCATTACATACGAAAAAACTTGTGCAATGAGGATTAAAGCTTTTTTTGCATTGCATTGAACCCGTCATGCATTGAAGATATTAGCGCTTTTGCATTGCATTGCATATAAGATCTTACTGTGCATTAAAGAGATAAGTGCATTGTTAGAGAGTTATGCATTGATTTTTTTTTTTTTTTTTTTTGCATTGGATTGCTCATAAGAAATCGTTGCGCAATGAATATGGTTAGCACTTTTTCCATATAATTATTCTCTGTGCAATGACGAGTTTAGTGCTTTTGCATTGCATTGCATTTAAGACTCTTTTACATTGAAGATCTCTTCAGTGGGTTTTCAATGCATTCAAATGCTGGTTTTACAAGAACTCGTGCTGCATTAAATAGATAAGTGGTTTGAACTTAGACGACTTAAGATAACTTAAATGATAAATGGAGGTTTCCCATCCAAGTACTAACCAGGAGTCCGTGAGACCCTGCTGACCTTCCGAGATCAGACAAGAACGGGTGTGCCCAGAGAGGATTGCCATAAGAATCCTTTTAAATTTTACAAACAGACTTTGATGTATATGTAATGTATTTTTAAAAATGAATGTAGTCATATTTGACCTATTAAACACATTTCTGGAAAAAGGAATCCTAAATATTAAACTTTTTATATATACAGTACAAAGTTCAAATATGACTTTTGAACGGAGAAAAAAAAATCTTACCATGGAATCAATGAGCTCGACCAATATATACAAATTAAAAGAATCATATACTGATCAGTACTTCAAGGACAACCCAGTCACACGGCAATTCGTGATATGGGCTGCATTTCCCGATAACGTTGTCTCTTAGAGCGCTACGAAGACTCTAAAGGTTTAACTTAACTGAAGGTATACCATTTCTAGGTGTGTTCCCCGAACTATACCTTAGGAGGTCGCTTAAGGTATACCTTCTTAAGTGCGACGTTAGCGGGTGCTGTCCGTGGCGGCGGTGCTGAATTGGCTTATATCGATGGCTCAATAATCTATTATTTACTCTATTCAGGGGCTGTTTCACTGCGTTATGCGAAAAAATTATGTTCTTTATAAAATAAGCACTTCAGAAATAGTTGAACTTTCATTTGTCATAAAAAATTGCACCTAAATTTTACATAATTCTGAAATATGAGTGCACGAACAAGCAATCTCATGCTCAACCCCATCATGAGCATCACGCGTCATTTAAATTATTACAATATATTTTCCACAGTGTCTTGATTTACTCCACAACCAGGGATGATTGCCCATGTAGCAGCTGCATCACATTATTGTGTAAATAACTAAATTATATTATTAGATGGCCTAGTCAATAAAAACGCAACACGCAAAACATATAATCAGCTGATATGGCGGAGAAAAAAGAAAGAAAGAGAAGAGCCGCCAGCAGCTGATTTTAGGGCTGAGGGAGTAGCTGTCCCTCAGCCCTAAAATCCAACAAGTAGCTCCAACAAGATCTAAAAGCTGCTGAATTTGCTTTCGTGGTAGGTGAAATTTCTTTTAATAGCAGCTTCTGACATGGTAGCCAGGGGACTAAAGTTTTCATGTATGAAATAGTGCACATACACTAAATGGCTCCGCGGACGGCGCCGTCTTTGATTTAGCACAATTCTATTCGCTGCCTTCCTGCCAAAGTTTGACTAAACTCTCTTCCACAATCATTTCCTTTAAATAGGCTCCTAAGCCTTTCCTGTCTAATGGTTAGCCAGGTGATGTACCTTTGGATAATAATATCCTTAAAAAGCTAACAACCATCAGTGTTTGTAATGACATTTTTTATGACAATTTTAATCCTTGCATAAAAACAACAACAACAATTCAATTAGCCTTATTGAACACTGGGTGTATATTGAAAGTTCGGAATTATATTCGTATTGACTGACATATAAAGCAGTCTATGCACAGTGGTGGCCACTAGTGGAATGGACTGTTAATAGTGATAAGGTATAGCTAAGAGTGGTCCAGACCAACCTTACGAAAGTATGACTTAAAGAAGGTATTCTTAACTAAGTTCGTTTCGGGAAACACATATTAACGTTAACCCTCTGGGGTTCTTCATTTATGGGTCACACTCAGGACCTTCGGGTCTAAAAGGACCCGGAGGTCGGGAATAAAAAAAAAAAAAAATTGAGTAAAATCAATGAAATATATTTTTGTTCAATAATATTTTTTCTTTTCTTTTTTGGTGTTTTGAGATAATTTTATGATTTATAAATAATATTTATGCAATAATTATGACCCATTTTTCCCATTGAATATAATAGAATTTTATTTTATTTTTTTTTCCTTTTTTTATTAAAGCTGTATTTCATTTTACAGTCAAGCCTAGGCCTCATGAAAGCATTTTTTTTTATTTGATTGGTGCCATCTGGTGGACACAGTGAGCATTTTTATCACGCAATAGCACATTTTTACCACTAGAGTGCATTACAGAACCTGTGTGTGTGTGTGTGTGTGAGTTTTTGTTTGTCTGTTTTGCACTCTTGATGTTATAGAGATTCACCCCTTCACTGTTGAGTCCTTTTTTTCTGCATCCTGGCTGATTTGTAGATTATATGCACAAAAAACTCTGTATTTTCATATTTTTGCCAATTTCCCATTCATTTCCTATGGGGGTCTTTTTTGACCCGAAGGCCCCGAGTGTGACTATTTTTTTTACGACCACTTAGACTTTTCCAATCCTGTCCCCAATTTTTTTTTCTGTCCATATACCAAGTACCAATACCCTCACCAAGTTTTGTACCATTCAGATGAAGCTACGATTTTTAACATTTCTTTCAAAAAAAAATTCGGGTCAGAAATGACCGAAGAACCCCAGAGGGTTAAGGGATACCTTAAGGTATAACTTAAGAATGACGTAGAGTTAAGAACGTTTCGGGAAATGCAGCCATGGTCACGTAAATTAATCTATTTATTCGTGGCAGGGACACGTTTATTTCGTTATTTTCGTAAATCCAGCACGTTTCTCAAACTAATGCATTTCAATTGGATGCATCTTTCGTGCAACAGCACGATTCTTTCTGAGAGTCGGGCAGCAGCAGGGAAGCTGTTTAATCAACATTTATTCACGAGATCTTATCACGGTTTATATATGTTAATTATGTATTATTTTCTCGGTCTTTTTCGGTAATTATTTCGAAGCTGGGTTGCTTTGCTGTTTATTGATATTTTTAAGACTATACAACGCTACATCTATCAACATTTATTTCGATGTTATCATTGTATTCATTCATTTCTTTATTTTAATAATATTATTTCGGTCTTATTACCGGTGAAATATTACAGTAAGCCAGAACATGGTCCGAGTGGGGCTTTTATTTGAACTATATTGTCTATATTGTTTACACTATATGTGTAAAAGTAATGTGTCAAGGACTTGATATTAAATTCTGTAATTTTAAACATTCAAATAAAATAAAAAAATAACCATTGCGCTTCTTACAGCAAAAAGGTAGGCCTACATGTACACTATAGCTATACAATAAGTTGACGTTGCTCAGTTTATATATATATATATATATATATATATATATATATATATATATATATATATATATATATATATATATATATATATATATGCTCCACTCCAAGGAGTTTCTTCTGATGCCCTGTTGAAATAATAAAAATAATTTTAATTAATTTAATTTACTTTTTCGGTGGGCTTTTTTTTTTTTTTTTTTTTTTTTTTACAATATCCGGATGATACGGCGCTCTCCTCAATTACTTCCCCTCTAGAGTCGTTGATTAAGGTAGGCTACAATTATTACTTCATGAACAAGCCTATATTATATAATTCGATTAAATAGGCTAACGTTACATGCAAAAGTGTAGTCAAGTATGCGTTATGTTGTATTGTCATGACTGCATTATGCCCTATTTAATTTTTTGTGACATTGCTTTGGTGTTTCCATTTGTCTGATATAAAACCTTTTAAAATGCTTACTGCAAAATATTCGGTTCAGGTTTTTACGGTTGTAATCCTGCAACGTAATCGTGTTTAATTATCCGTACTTCTTTCAGTGGATTGCCCTCTCTAGAGTCTAGACTAGAGACCTACGCGGAACGGATTTTCCCGCCCGCTCCCGCAAGATTTTGTCCCGCTCCCGCCGAAATATATATTGTTTTCGCCCGCGGGTAAACGTAGCCTATAAGTTTTTTGTTTTTTTTAATACATGCATATTCTGCCTGCTACTGTTATTTTTTCACTTGCTCCCCCTTGCTATATATATATATATATATATATATATATATATATATATATATATATATATATATATATATATATATATATATATATATATATATATTCAATTCAAGATTGCTTTATTGGCATGAATGTAAACAATATTGCCAAAGCGAATTGCATAAATAATAATACACATTGACATAAATAATAATAATTGAAGATATAATAATAAAAGAAAATATTACAACACAGTAACATAACTTGAACTTATATATACATACATACATACATACATACATACATACATATAAAGGAAAATAAACAAATGGTTGCGTTTGGATGAACGCGAACAAAGGAACTTAGAACATAGAAATACAGTAAAAAAAAAAAAGAAAAGAAAAGAAATGTAGGTCCCGTGGGAGTGCAGGTCTCTACTCCACCAGACTCTGAGTGAACAGAACTGCGTCCATTTTAGTTTTTGAGATCTTCAGTGCTCATTAAAAAATAAAATTATATTTAGCTGCACCATCACAAAAAAATGTATATTTTATCCATTGTTACGTAAATTCATTGTCTCTGTCCCATTAACTCCCTTCCCCTTAATGAGTGTTGTTTTTTGTTTTTAGATTCTACCAACCTACTACCAACCTACCCTGCTAGTAGATCACCAAACCCAAAGGCACCTTTAAGCGCCAACCTATCTGGATTCGAGCACTATTTGTCTTTCGGTCTGTCTCTCATCTCTGTCTGCCCCTCTGTCCATCTCAGTGTCTGTCCTTCTTTTTCTATCTGCCCCTCTGTCCGTTTCTGTGATGGCCACTACACGTGTCACCAACTCTCAAGATGACAGTTACTTGGAGGGGAGACGGATGGCTCTTGAAATGAGCTTGGAACATGTTTTGACTGAAGCCAGGGTAGGTGTTTTTTTAGGTGTTGAATTTTCGGATGCAATGAAGTGGAGTGCCTACATCAGGTCCTATTCTATGTTTTGCCACGTACAAAAAAAATAACTATCCATTGTATCTTAATGGATGAAGAAATATTAGACTATAATAATCACTCTGTAGCTTATTAGAAAACAGTATTTTATAAGGCTTTTATATGAGCCTTGGTACCCAAGACTCATTCAGTCTGTGATAACATATAGCTGCTCTCAATTGTTAAAAAAATTCATGAAAGGGGTGTAGAGTTGATTTTTACTTTTGAACTCCTTGGTCAAGCCAAACTTAATGAATTGATCAAGGATTCTTTCTTTAATCCCCCCCCCCCCCCCCCCTTAAAAATGGGAATATAAGAGGTTTTTCTTCTTATCAATTGCATCTTTTGTTAAAAATAAATTAACAGCCTAATCATGATTTTCACTTCAACCCCCAGAAAGAATCCCAGGAGCAGAGGCAAGTTGCCCCTCCACCAATCCCAAAAAAGGTGTGTTTAGGGCTTGGCAAGCCAAGGGGGAGGCGTGGAGGGCGGCCTAAAGCCTCATCTAACGGTAATAATAATAATAGTACTTGGTTACACTTTATTATCATGAAATCAAGTTGTATTGCTGGTAGACTTGCGTAACATGTACTTGTATCCAGATAATAAGCTTATTATAATGAGGTTGAACCATGTGAAATATGTTAATGCAGTATTTGTTTTGATAACTGTATTGTATTGGATCCACAGGTTAATTGTACTATTATTTTGATTTATTATTTCCAAGTTCTGTTGTTATTTATTTTTTAAATGTAATTTCCCCTGTATTTGAAATGTATAGAAATGTAGATTCAACCAAAAAAGTATTCATTGGTGGTATAAATTGGTTTTGTTCCTCTGTGTGCTGTTGTAGTTTCACTCAACCAGATTGGGAACTACCTGCTTACTGAAGAGCTTCCTGCAGCCAAACTTGATCCTCAAATGGAATTTGGTAAAATATGGTCAAATACATCTGAATTATTATTAGGTCATTTTCTGAAGAAGATCTGAAAGCAGGGTTCACACAAATCCTGGAACACCTGTATCATTGAAGACTAGATTGTCCTGGCAATCCTGGCAAAAAATGTAAAAACTCGAAAGCTCGCCAAACCTCCCATGCCTAGTTACGGGCTGCTAAGCCACGATTGGCCTGTGGCGGTTTTCAGGCATGTCCTAGCGAAGGGTCCATTGTACCCATATCAACTGCTTATAAATCAGCAAAGTCAGAAATTATGTCCACAATGAGTCCTATTATTGAACCACTTTTTTGTAGTAGTTAAAATTTTGTCCCAATGGAATTCCGTCTCAATTTTCACGTTGATACAATTTACCCTGATCCATGTTTCAAAGAATGCTGAATTTTGCTTTAGACTATGGGAAAGTTGCTTTAGAAAAGTTCTGAAATTTATGTTACCGAAAGCATTGGCAAGATATTTACCCATTATTACGAAATCTTAGATCTGCATAAAAAATGGTCCAAATTTATATTTGTCTTTGCAGAAAAAAACATGGAGAGCCTCTCTGCTATGATGTCTGACTCCCCTGAAATTCAGAGGGCATCATCATCATGGACTTTCAGGCAGCAGCAAGCCTCACAAAGATGGAAGGAGGCAAGGCCATTCCACCTTAATTGCCTCATCCAAACACAGGATGTTGGCCAACCATTTTGTAGCCATTGCAGCAAGCCTGCGGTTGTTAGGTGAGATCTCATTAATGTTCTTTCATACTTTTAGGTTTTTAGAGTGCATCACTAATTGATGTCTTCATGTTTCGGATAAACTGCATGTTTATGGTGGAATCAGGGCTGTTTAAAAGAGCTGATTCAATGACTAAATTGGTTCATTGATTTTGTTCCTAGATGCAGAGAGTGTCTACCAGATCAGTGGTTCTGTGAAACCTGCGATACCAAGAATCACAGGAGATGGCCACTCCACGATAGGGAGTCAGTCCTTCAGGGCTTTTTTAAAGCTATTCCCCCATCCACATATTTTGTAAAAGGGGAGGGAGGATACAGCTCACACAACCAAGGTAGGGAATTGCTAAACTCTTTTGTACTCTTGTCTAATTAATCTAGTTGGGTAATTTTGTTTATTTTTCCTTTGCTAGCTTGTATTTTGCCAATGGTGAGAGTAACTCAAAAATGTCCCTGTGAAGTCTCCAGCATAACTGTGTCACCTGGCAAAGCAGTAATTTTCATTCATGGTAATATTTCTAAACTCTTATTGAAAATCTTTTTTTAATATTCAGCCCCCCCCCCCCCGCCAATGTTTTGCAAATAACAGTACAAAATAACAGTACTCAAAAATTACAGAATATATATTGTCATTATGATAAAACAAACAAATATATACTTATTTGAACTGTGCTGGTGTGATTCTACTCAAGATGTAGCCCAAGTGTCTTAAAGTGTGCCAGCTGTTTGTTTCTAAAAGCTCAGGTATCCATGGGTTTGTTTTCTTATAACCCAAGGGCGGTATGACATGCACCAGCCATTGTTTGCATGCCAAACATGCCAGCAGCAGTGGGCTCCAGAGTTCATGGACCTCGTAAACAATGGATACTGGCCAGCTACCACCAGCTCTTCTATATTGTATTCCCTAAATCTTTTCAGCAGTGTAAGAGAACTGAAAATCATTGCACCGGCACTGTCCAGACAAGCCTTTGCAAAGCTGCTGGAGCATCGTACAAAGTGTGGTGGGCGGGTTAGTGTTCATTATATAATAGAATTGCATACCATATGTAGACATCTCCAAAGTAACATTTAATATAATGCATCTTTCAGTCAGGACCAGTGTGTGGAGACACGCTGCAGCGCAGCTTCCTGGAGTTTTCATATTGTGCTTTTGAGGAAGATAACTTGTCCTGTGGTGCACCTTTCACCTGCCCCGCTTGCACCCCAGACATGCTGGCAATCTCTGTGGATGGCAACAGGAAGCTATACAGGTTCCTCAGAAACGGAAGGTGATATTTTTTTCTTCCAGGATAGATTGATCTGGATTTTTTTGGTATTCAATATTCAGCATGGATAAATGTTCTGTTTCGTTTCTTCCTCAGCTCTGACTCTTCTTTTTTTGAAGGGGCATTTATCGCAGAAGACACATTTGTGTCTGCATTTGTTGATGTCTTGCATAAAGCTGTGAAACAGGCAGGTTTCAAATTATTTGTTAATTAAATTACTATGCTTTTACAGCCCAATTTTCTTTGCATTGGTGAAAAACTGCCCTCAACTTCAAAATACAAGGTATTTTGTATTTTGTATTACATATGTTTATAGTTTATAGTATGTTTATAGTGTGTTTAATTTACATCACAGCTACCTGGACAAGGCAGATGTGGGAGCTCCACATGGACAGCAGCGAAGGAGACTTCTAGGAGAACCTTCAAGTTGGACGAAGAGGGCATGGAGGTTGCGGTGTGTCGGCATGGTTTCCTCCTTAAAGCGGTTAATATGTTTAGAGGTGAGATTATAATAAATTGTTTGCTGTCAAATGTGATCTTTGTATTGTTGTTATTTGTATGTTGCTTTGGACAAAAGGTAAATACCATACTCATATGGAGAAGCATCTCAATTATTACTATTAGTTCAGCTTATACCACTGCTTGGTTGAGTTTCCCATTATGATGCTCTCTTTAGAATGTACAATAATAGGATATTTGCATTTCTAATACAACTTGTATATCCCTAGGTGAAATCTTTGCCTACCCCATGTATCTGCACAAGGAGTTGATGAGTTCAAAGCCAAGGTTTATCGCTATGGATGTAATGTGTAAATACTGGCCATATTTACAAAAATCAGCAAACATTCTTCCTGATCTCCAGGAGCTAACATCAATTAGGCCTTTCCTAAGCGTCATGCATGCTACAGCACATTCCACTAAGTGTGAGGTATGTTCAGCGTTTATTATGTTTAACTGTATCAAGTCCCTCTGCTGCGTGTCAGGGTCCTGTTCGCCTTGTCGTTACTTATTATCCAATAATGACCAGTGGAAAATACATTATCCCTTACATGTCTTTTTACTTCTAGATTACATGGAGTGGGAAAAACCAAGAAGGAGCAGGGTCAACTGCGGGGGAGGAAGTTGAACAGGTGAACAGCTACCTCTCCCGCTGTGCCTTGACGACTAAATACATGTCGAAAGGAGGTGATTGTAGTATTTCTCTTCTAATGTCATTTTTTTATTGCTTATTGTATGACATTCACTCAACATTTACTCTCAACAGCACGTTTGGATATGCTTACAATCCATGCTATGGCCTGGAACTACAAAAAAAACACAACACTACATCGGGCATTGTCTGCAAGATATGTGAAGGTGTGTTCTCTGTAAATGGTTTCAATTTTGGTTAGTGTGAAGCTTTGTGTAACTGTATTGTTTAACGGTTGCATTAGACTTGCAAGAGGCTTCAGGAGGAGACTGCAAGTCTAGCGGCCCTTAAAGAAAGCTTGGCTTGAACCGATGAAACAGTGTGGGTGTCTGATGTTAGGGAATGGGCAGCTGGTGGTAAGTTTGAACCAATAACATGTTTCACTTTGTGCTTCCTCATTGGCAGTGATCATTTGGAACATGATATTTAAGCCTTTTTTGGCACCCACCCCCCCTCCCGACTCGTCCTTCTTTAAACTATTGTGTTTTTGTGCTGTGTTTCCAGACACAACAGGTACTTCCCTAGAGCAGTCCATTGAGGGACGGTACCTTAACGTGAGGCAGCGGAAGCAGGCTCTACACCACCAAAACGGTATAATTACATTATCTATAGATAATTGCTCACTTCATTTTTGGTCACTATTTTTACCTTCTGCTTGATGTCTTTACAGATAGTGGCAAGTTCCGTCACCGGTTGGCATAACAGCACAGTGAGATTGTACACGTGACTATTTCAAATTGTAGCCTAAAACTTTGTAAGTTGACCGTAGCCTATTTTATTTTGACAACGAACAGGCATTTCTTAAATATCTGCATTGACATTTTCATCTAGATCCGATTTTAAGGCCTTGAAAAATGGCTAGGCCAGCTGTTTGCCATTTCTAAAAGAAAAAAGAAAAAAATTGTCAGGTTTGTTGTAAGCTGCTTCTCCTTCCGGAATAGTGTTCTGACTGTTTACTTTCATGTTTTATTCATATAGCGGTATAAAAAACATTATTAGCCTACATTTCGTTATATCCAAAAACATTTTGTTAATATGTGGAGTTGAGGATTAATATTTTGCCCTTTCAATCGCCCCTTTTAAAGTAAAACAGACTACTTGAAAATAGTCCAAAATTGAAAATAGTTTACTTACATTCATGTTTTATTAATATTTCATTGATTATCTAGTAAAATAACATTACATTTCGTTATATCCAAAATATTTTTGTAATATGAGGACTAAAATATTTTGCCCTTTCAAGCGTCCCTTTATAGCTAAACGACTTGAAAATAGTCCACCGTTTGTCAGTAGGCCTATAGGCTTTATCCCAGTGGTTTTCAAACTTTTTTTAAAGCGACCCCCACAACAAATCCTTTAAATGTAACGGTATTTAGAACAGAAGGCTATAACTATATAAAGTCCAAACGAAATAATTGAATGAGGAACTGAAAGTAACCAGCGTTAGACTCACGCAGCCTAACTCCCTCATTCGAGTCCAAATGTTTCCATATTGGTGATACATTTAGATGCTAAACCATTATTTATTATTGGCTTTGGCTACTTAACTCACGTCCCAATACTGATGGGAAAAAATCATCCTCTTCACATGCGCAAAAATGTGCTTGAGAATTGCACTCCCGCGGCACTCGCGGAACCCAACGCATATAGAGTGCGGCGCGGGACTAGATTTGATGACTGAGTGCGGGCGGTAGCTACTCGTGTGTGTGTGGATTTCGGGAGAATAAAACTATTTGCATGACCACAGCAAAATAAAAAATTCTAAAAAGAAAACATCTAGAAACTAATCATACATATATATATATATATATATATATATATATATATATATATATATATATATATATATATATATATATATATATATATATATATATAAATTACAGTTGGAGGCAAAGTATAACACGTTTATGCCGCGTTGTGTAATGTAACCAATATATTGGTTAAAGGGGGGGTGAAACACTCAGTTTCGGTCAGTGTCATGTCAATCTTGAGTACCTATAGAGTAGCATTGCATCCTGCATATCTCCGAAAAGTCTTTATTTTTTTAATAATTATATAAGAAAGATGCGCTGTTCCGAGTCTTTCCGAAAAAAGCCGAGCGGGTGGGGGCGTGTCGTGTGAGCGGAGCTAAATAATGACGTGTGCTCGCTGCTGCTATGTTGAGTCGAGTGCGTCGTAAAGCTGTGTCAACAGCGGGAAAAAAACTTTACTCAAAATAAAAATATGGCTTTTAATCAGATACAGCCATACATCTATGATCCGGAATCAGACCCAGAGGCTGCAGTTGAACAGGAGCAGCAGCAAAAACGACTAGAGCAGGACGTCTGTATGTGGTACAAGTTATACACTAACTATATAATATGCTTAGCGGCTTGTGTTATTTACATATTTATACTTGAATTATATCGTCTTGTCTTTGAAGGTGTACATGTGGGAAGTGCAGTTGTGCACGTGTGTTTGTGTGTTTACGCGTGGTTTGTGTAGACAGTAAGCGGACTAAAAAAAACACAGACATTTGAAGCAGTCTCACTCACCCTTCTAACGTTGGGACTGCTTCATCATTCAGCATTAGGCGATTGGGAAAATCCGGCGTCGAGCTGGGCCTTGTTTATGAAACAGTCGGCACCGAAATGCAGCGAAAAGATATAAACATTCGCGCAACTCAGTTGCTGATCCGGAAAAGCAAATTACATCCACTGTTGCCTTAACGCGGGGTTTTTGGCGAATCTGTGCAGGACTGTCTTGGTCTGGCAACCAAAAACGCACTTTTTTGGTGACATTGTTATGTGCACATCACCTGTCCAGCATCCTACAAGCCAGCGCTTTGATGGGCGTAGCCTGTTACTTTCGCTCTCTCCCTCTCTCTCTCTCACGCGCTTCCGGTAGAATTGTCCGTAAGGCCCATACAAGGAAATTCCGCCCCCATTAACGTCAAAGGGGACGCATGATCTCAAAAAACTTGCCGAAACTTATGACTAACCGGAAGTAGTATTTTTGACAAAGAAATACTCCCATCAAACGTCCACCTTAACTTTTGAAACTTTGTCTATGTTTAGTATGGGATTCCAAGTCTTTAACAGTGTAAAAAGATCAGTATGCATGAAACAGCATTTCACCCCCCCTTTAAACAAAGCCGATACAACAAATGTTTATTTCTAGAACGCAATGGCCAAACAGATGCATTTAAGAGAAAAATCCCCTCACCGCTCAAAAGAGTTTTTGTGAAGTGCTGAATTCTGTATGCGGACAAATTTGATTATAACAAAGAAAGTTTAGACATTATATTAAAAAAAAAGATTCATTGTGCAGTCATTTTTATTGATAACAGAGCTTTGTGAGATCGCGTTGAACTGAGATAAGAGCTTTTTTGGAATTACGAGCGCACTTTGGAATTAAACCACGCAGAAAAAAAAGCTATTTATACTATGCGGACAGGAGCGGGACAAACATGCATGTTGCGAGCGGGTCTCTACTTGGAAACACCTCAGGAGCAGTGCTCACGCTGAATGGCACGAAGTGTTGGCTACTACTGGCTATTTGTTTCAGTTTCTTTCATTAATTTTGATAATTATTTAAGTGAAATAAATTTTGCGTATAGACATAACTTAAGAATTTATCCCGTTTTCTTCTCCGCTCAGAAGCGCTGCAGGTGCGTAATAATGATGAATCCTTATGTTCTGCTTGCTTCTGCTGCTTTTTGTGCATATAGGCTAAAATTAACCCCTGGAATTCTTTTTTTATTCTTTTTTTTTTGGGGGGGGGGGGTATTTTAATGGGTAACAGACACTTATCGATTCTTATTTAATTCTAATTAAAAATAATCTTGTCGGTTAATAAATGGATAATGATCGGTTAATAAATGGATAAATGGATAAAAATAGTTCCGTTAATGACAAAAGGAAACATTTCTAATTTTCGGTTTAAGTTTCGGTTCAACAAGGCTAATATTTATATTTTACTTTTTTCAGGTTTATTTCGATCAGCATACATGTTTTGAATATATATATATATATATATATATATATATATATATATATATATATATTTTTTTTTTTTTTTGTTAACTAGGCCTATAACACTTCATGCAAAAGATCCACATCAAATATTCACGAATTATTAATTGACAGGGAGCCTCAGTCACACTCAGGCTGTTTAATAAACAGCTATTGTTGCAAACACCATTTACATTACTTTTAAGAATA